>NC_058133.1:191371646-191419195 GCF_016433145.1 Gracilinanus agilis
TATATATATATATATATATACAGGGTAAACTTTCCTATGAAATCCTGCTTTTCTTTTCATTTATTAGTGGAACTTTATTTACTATTTTCCTCTTTTCTTTAGCTTTTAGTCATACTGTGACAGAGCAGTTCATAGCTCTTAATATTACTCTCTACTGCCTATATATATATATATATATAGGCTATGGCCTTTTGATCCAGCCATAGCACTGCTTGGATTATATGCCAAAGAAATTATAAGGAAAAATACTTGTACAAAAATATTTATAGCCGCTCTCTTTGTGGTGGCAAAAAAATTGGAAAATGAGAGAATGTCCTTCAATTGGGGAATGGCTGAACAAATTGTGGTGTCTGTTGGTGATGGAATACTATTGTGCTCAAAGGAATAAAGAACTGGTGGAATTCCGTGTGAACTGGAACAACCTCCAGGAATTGATGCAGCGCGAAAGGAGCAGCAGGAGAACATTATACACAGAGACTGATACACTGTGGTACAATCGAACATAAGAGACTTTTATACTAGCAGCAATGCAAGAAGCCAGAGCAAGGCTGAGGGACTTATAAGAAAGAAAACTAGCCACATTCAGAGGAAGAACTGTGGGAGGAGAAACACAGAAGAAAAACAACTGTTGGAATACATGGGCTAATGGGGCTATTATTAGGAAGACACTAAATGATAACTCTAGTCCAACTATCAATAATATGGAATTAGGTCTTGATCAATGATACCTGTAAAACACAGTGGAATTGTGCATAGGCTAAGGGGGATTAGGGGTGGGAATTGGGGGAGAGGGAAAGAACATGAAATATGTAACTAGTAGAAAATATTCAAAGTAAAAATAATTTAAAAAATAAATCAATTTCATTTGAGGAATTCCACTTCTTATCACTTGAATATATAGACAACAGAGTGAATTCCAATTCAAGCCATCAAACCATACTTTAAAAAAATTAAATTAATTTTTTATTTTAAAGTATTTTTCCATGGTTATATGATTCATCCACTTTCCCTCCCTTTTCCCCTCCCCCTTCTTAGAGCCTACAAGCAATTCCACTGGATTATACATGTATCATCACTCAATATCTATTTCCATATTATTCATTTTTGTAATAGAGTAATATTTTAAAAAACCAAAACCTCAAATCCTATACCCATATAAACAAGTGATAAATTATGTTTTCCTTCTGCTTTTCTACTCTCATAATTCTTTCTCTCAATGTGGATAGAAGTTTTTCTCATAACTCCCTCAGGATTGTTCTGGATCATTGCACTATTATGAATAGCAACATCAATTATGTTTGATTGTTCCAAAATATTTCAGATTTCTGTGTACAATGGTCCCCTGGTTATGCGCATTTTATTCAGCATCAGTTTGTTAAGGTCTTTCCAGCTCGTATGGAAATCAAGCAGTTTATTGTTCCTTATAGCACAATAGTATTCCATCACCATCATATACCACAATTTGTTCAGTCATTCCCCAGTTGAGGTACAGCCCCTTGTTTTCCAATTTTTTTGCCACGACAAAGAGCATGGTTATATCAAACCATATTTGATTATTCACCTGAAAACATGAATGAGGACCCCATGTAATGATTGATTTCACATTGGACTGCCTTTGACAATGGAACAACTAAGGCAGAAAATATATTTCAATTGACTTTCAAGAGGAAGACATATTTGGATGATGGGAAACACACTTCAAGAATGGTACATCTTTACATGTAGTTCTTTTCCAGTAATGGTGCTCCTGGTATTTTTTGTATATTATTCATGATGTTCTTAAGGTTCTTTTGTATTTCACATTCCTCCATATATAACATTATCACTACCTGTGCCGTCTTGGACAAATCATGACCTATCTCTAGGTATTACATATTCAATGAGAATTTTGGACTGGATGATCTCTAAGGATTCTTCTAGTTATGATCCATGTTGGATTTTTGCTTCTCAAATATCCTTGCATTGAACTTTTTAATACTAAATCTAAGTGAAATAAAAATTTACCACATATTCATTAACCACCACTATTATTGTTTACCTTCTTAAAGGAGAGAAGGAAGAAGTTGGTTTTATAGGGGTTATGTTAATAGGAAAAATCCCCAAAAGACTTTATTTTAAGAGATGGGGCTTTAAGTCCAAACAAGAGATAGAGAACATTATAAGATATAAAATGAATAATTTTGATTATATTAAATTTAAAAGTTTTTGTACAAACAAAACCAATGTGACCAACATTAGAAGGGAAGCAACAAACTAGGAAAAAAATTTTATAACAATTTTCTCTGATAAAAGTCTAATTGCTCAAATATATAAAGGACTAAGTCAAGTTTATAAGAAATCAAGTCATTCTCCAATTGATAAAGTCAAAAGACATGAATAGGCAGTTGTCAGATGAAGAAATTAGAGCTATCAACAATCATATTGTTGTTGAAAATGTTCTAAATCCCTCTTGATTAGAGAAATGCAAATTAAAACAACTCTGAGCTACCACTTTGTACCTAGCAGATTGGCCAATATGACAAAAGGAAAATAATAAATGTTGGAGGGGATGTGGCAAAATTGAGACACTAATGCTTTGCTGGTGGAGTTGTGAATTTATCCAACCATTCTGGAATGAAATTTGCAATTATGCCCAAAGAGCTTTAAAAGAATGCACACCTTTATATCCAGTAACACCACTACCAGGTTCATATCCCAAAGAGATTTTTAAAAAAGGGAAAAGATTTATTTATAATGAAATATTTATAGCTGTGCTTTTTGTGGTGGCAAAAAATTGGAAACTAAAGGAATGTCCCTCAATTGGGGAATGGCTGAACAAACTGTGGTATATGATGGTGATGGAATTCTATTGTGCTATAAAGAATGATGAACAGAATGATTTCAAAAAGTACTGGAAAGATCTATGTGAACTTATGCAGAGTGAAATAAACAGAAACAGGAGAACATTATACACAGTAACAAATATTATGAGATGATCAAATGTGATAGACTCTGCTACTAACAGCAATCCAATGATCCAGGACAATTCTGAGGGACTTATGAAGAAGAATTTTATCCACCTCTAGAGAAAGAATTGTTTCAAGTAGAAATTCAGATGAAAGCATATAATTTATAACTTTTTTGGGTATATGTTTTGAGATTTTGGTTTTATAAGATTATTCTCTTACAAAAATGAATACTATGGAAATGTTTCAGGTGATAATACATGTATAATCCAGTGGAATTGCTTGTCAACTCCGGGAGGGGCAGGAAATAGGGGAGGGAGATAATATGAATCATATAATTTTGGAAAACTTTGTGTAATTTTGTTATTGGAATAAAATAAAGATAAATTTTTAAAAATGTGATGAGACTTAGCTGTGAGGATCCTACAACTATGATGTACCATGATGCTCTGTGTTCATATCACATAGCACATGTTGGAGGAAGGATAAAGGAACAAGTATTTACCTTTGGTTCATTCAACTGTGTGCCCCATCTCCCACCTCAACAGGTCACTGTACTTAAACCTAGAAGGAGATAATGAGAATAGGAATCTAGGAAATACTCCTTTTTTTGGCATTCTGTCTGGAGTCACTTTTTTGTGATTTACTGGAAACCTCTGAACCACAAGTTTACTCTTTCACTCAACCACTGCAGACAATCTGTGACCAGAGCAGTGGGGAATCATGATTGTGCCTTTGTTTCTCTGACTAGATATTGTCATGTGTGATTTGTACATAGGAGGATCAGTCTGTGTTCCTTGGATTCTCAGCACACAGAAATTAGCTACTGGTAATTGAAAGTAGAGGATTTCAGTTGTCCTTTTTAAAAATCCTCCTTGTGTGCCAAGGAGAAGGTGAGGGAAGAGCTGATATTGTATAAACTGATGAAAAGTTAGGAGAAACAGAACAATCTTGTCCACGCTGACAGCAATATTATATTGTAAGCTTTAAATTAATATTCAGTAACTCCAAGTATTATATTTTATAAGTTTATTAATAATCACTTGAAGTAGAAAGAAAAGAAACTAAAAGAAATAGAAGTTCAAAACTAATTATCTAACAAAAGTAAACCACATGTGTAGATTATCCTGTCTGGCATAAAGCTAGTTTTCCCAGCCACAATCAGGGGGAAAAAGAGCGAGGTAGGGGTCACATCAAAATATATCCTACCTATGGAAACATATAAGGTGAGAAGGAGAATGACTGCTAGGAAAGAGAGTCCTGAAAAAACAATTCTAATTACACAGTAAGATGATCAACTGTGAATGACTTGGCTATTCTCAGCAAAACAACGATCCAAGACAATTCTGAAAGGCCTGTAATGAAAGGCTACTCACCTCTAGGAAACAAACTGATGGAGTCAAGAGGTAGATTAAAGTGTACTTTTATTTTTACTTTCTTTTTCTTCCTTTGTTTCTTTCTTTTGATTTGTCTCTTTATTTGTCTTCCTTTCTTTTTGATCCTTTAAAAGATCAAGTCTTTTAAAGTCCTTTGAGCATAGTTCCAAATTGCCGTCCAGAATAGTTGGATAAGTTCACAACTCCACAAGCAATGCATTAATGTTCCAATTTTGCCACATCCCCTCTAACATTCATTACTCTTCTTTGCTGTCATTTTAGCCAATCTGCTAGGTGTGAGATGATACTTCAGAGCTGTTTTGATTTGCACTTCTCGAATTATTAGAGATTTAGAACACTTTTTCATGTGATTAGTGATAGTTTTGATTTCTTTATCTGAGAATTGCCTATTCATGTCCCTTGCCCATTTATCGATTGGGAGATGGCTTGATTTTTTTTGTACAATTGATTTAGCTCCTAGTATATTTGAATGATTAGACCTTTATCTGAGCTTTTTGTTATAAATTTTTTTCCCAATTTGTTGTTTCCCTTCTAATTTTGGTAGCATTGGTTTTGTCTGTACAAAAACTTTTTAGTTTAATGTACTCAAAATTATTTATTTTATATTTTGTGATTTTTTTCTAACTCTTGCTTAGTTTTAAAATCTTTCCCTTCCCATAGATCTGACAAGTATACTATTCCGTGCTCATCCAATTTACCTATAGTTTCCTTCTTTATATTCAAGCCATTCACCCATTCTGAGTTTATCTTGGTATAGGGTGTGAGATGTTGATCTATGCCTAATCTCTCCCAAACTGTTTTCCAGTTTTCCCAGCAGTTTTTGTCAAATAGCAGGTTTTTGTCCCAAAAGCTGGGTTCTTTAGTTTTATTGAAAACTGTCTTGCTGAGGTTGTTTACCCCTAGTCTATTCCACTGATCTTCCCTTCTGTCTCTTCTCTAGTACCATATTGTTTTGATGACTACTGCTTTGTAGTACAGTTTAAGATCTGGTACTGCTAGGCCACCTTCATTCATATTTTTCCATTATTTCTCTTGATAGTCTTGGACTTTTGTTATTCCAAATAAACTTAGTTATAGTTTTTTCTAATTCAATAAAAAAGTTTTTGGTAGTTTGATAGGTATGGCACTAAATAATTAAATTAATTTGGGTAGGATGGTCATTTTTATTATGTTAGCTCATCCTACCCATGAGCAATCAATGTTTTTCTAGTTGTTTAGATCTAGTTTTAAATGGGTGGAAAGGATTTCGTAGTTGTGTTTGTATGATTCCTAAGTATTTTATATTGTCTAGGGTGATTTTAAATGGAATTACTCTTTCTAACTCTTACTGCTGCAATGTGTTAGAAATATGTAGAAATGCTGATTTATATGTGTTTATTTTGTATCCTGCAACTTTGCTAAAGTTGTTGATTATTTCCCCTAAATTTTTAGTTGAATATTATGATCAGGTGGGATTTATACCAGGAATGCAAGGATGGTTCAACATTAGGAAAATCATTCACATAATTGACCATATCGACAAGCAAACCAACAAAAACCACATGATTATCTCAATAGATGCTGAAAAAGCTTTTGACAAAATACAACACCCATTCCTACTGCAAACATTAAAAAGTTTAGGAATAGAAGGGCCTTTCCTAAAAACAATAAATGGTATATATCTAAAACCATCAACAAACATCATCTGCAATGGAGATAAGTTAGAAGCATTCCCAATAAAATCAGAAGTGAAACAAGGATGCCCATTGTCACCTCTATTATTTAACATTGTACTAGAAACACTAGCAGTAGCAATTAGAGAAGAAAAAGAAATTGAAGGTATTAAAATAGGCAATGAGGAAACCAAGCTATCACTCTTCGCAGATGAAACTGATTTCTAAATGAAATTTTGTTGTGATGAATTTTAGGAGGCTTCAACATTCTGTTTGGGGGCATGTGTAAAATTAAGGTAAGTTAAAATTTTTCTTGCATAAAACTAAAAAGATAGAACAGTGGGATTTCTGGTCAGAGACAATGGATATTTTTTACCTTTGGGTAAAAATTGTAAAATATTATTTCCTAAGAGTTACATGAATTAATTTTAGTCATTCTTCAAATGTTGTATCTGAATTTATTCAAACTGGATTGCACAAGTTCTTGGGCTTTCAAGTTTTTAAAAATGAAGTAACTAAAACAATAAATCAGCTGAAAATGAAGAGGTTTGAGCTTTTTGGAAATCATTTTGAGGTTAAAACATATATTGTTTTCAATAAATGCTTTGAAATTGTGTGATAGAAGCTGACGTTGCCCATGTTTTATTTTATTGATGAATAAATTGGAAAGCACATTGAGGAAAGAGACAAGAATGGGGAAGGACCTTAAGTTCATGCCCTACAAGGACAGGGTGAAACAATTCAGGATGTTTCAACTGAAAAAAATAAGACTAAGGGGGAATATAGTGACTGTTTTCAAGTATTTGAAGGACTCCTATAGAAGGGATGTTTTACTTATTCTATTAATAATCAGAAAGCAGAACAAGTAAAAAATGCATGAAATTAAAAAATGGTTAATCAAGGCATGATGTCAAGAAAAACTTCAAAGTATCAGAGTTACACAAAAGTAGAATGGAATACCTTAGGAAGTGATGTGTTGCCATTCTCTGATGGTCATCAATCAGATACCAAATGGCCAGTTACATACAATATCATTGTTGGTATCCCTTTGGGCAAAGGGTTGGACTTGATTAATGTTTAGAATCTTTGGAAATTTGAAATTCTGTGATATTAGGACAATGCTGAGAAAGAACACAGGATAACAAGGAAGGAGCAAGACCTCTGGATTTTTTTTCAAATACAAGAAAGCATAGGTTTTTATTTGTAAATTGACAGAAACAAAAGAAAGATAATGTATGAAGACATGTGGGAAGGAAATATATTTGAAATCTTCATTTTCAAATCTTGGAGTAATTTAGAAATATGGTAAATAACATGTCAAACAGTCCAACTTTGTGACTAATGGTCAAGGAGAACAATCAATGTAATAAGCATCCACAATTCCAAATAATAATGAAAAACAATCTACCCATCCTCTTGCATTTTTGGCAGAAATTAGATATAGACCAGTGGTTCCCAAACTTTTTTGGCATACAGCCCCCTTTCCAGAAAAAATATTACTCAGCCCCCTGGAAATTATTTTTTTTAAATTTTAATAGCAATTAATAGGAAAGATAAATGCACCTGTGGCCATCACCACCTCCCTGGATTGCTGCAGCACCCACCAGGGGGTGGTGGTGCCCACTTTGGGAATCACTGATATAGACCAATACTTCACACCATATATAACCAACAAATGGAAAAAGAGATTTAGGAATACATAAAGAGTAAATGCATAAGCAAATGGCAGGATCAAGTAAGAAATTATCCTTCACATCTATGGATAGGAGGCCAGTGAAAACATTACTGAACTTTGTAATGGCAAACCTTGAGTAATGTCAAGACAAAATGAAAGTCTACAAGCATTAATTTTTGTTTTTGTTTTATATGTGATTCTTCATGCAATTTGGACACATTTGTTATTGAGAGTAAGGACCATTTGTATGGAGAAACATGAGTGAAGAGTTACCAAGAGTTTTACTATATGAAGAATCAATTTGATTAAAAGAAATAATCTATTAAAAGAAAATATATTTGTAAAATTGTGTAATGATAATGGAGAACAACATGACAATTCTTTATTACTCTGAAACATTCTGTTTTTTGTACCAAAGATTTATAAAGGGTATTTAACTTAAAAGAAGAAATTGATATTTTTCTTATTGATATTGAAAACTATGTGTATGAAATATGCTGTTTATATTAAACATTTTGTTATTATAAACATAATTTTATAATAAACATTTTTTCTTTAAACTTGTATTTGGTGTTTTTTAAACTAAAGATTCTAAACAAATCAATTCATGTTTCTTAAATTCACATTCAAAACCCAAAATATAATCTAATTGAATTTAGGAAAAGGTTGGGGCTAGGGACAAAATATTTTTGATGTTTCCTAATATAGCTCAACCATCATATTACTCATAATTCTAGTAATAGTTCTTATTTTTAAGATATATATGTATATATATATATATATATATATAATTATAACACATCAAGAACTATTTGGGTATATTATCTTTAATGTATATTTAAGGTTTCTTTATGTCATAAAACTGTAACATCATAATAAATTTTTATTTTATATGAGTGATACATATGTTTATATTTTTATGTATACTGGCTTATAAAAAGCATAGGGAGGGGCATGGAAAAGTTTTCTTCAAGATGGGGGTCATCATTGCTCAAGTCACATACCTATCAAGGAACAGTGTCTAGATTTGAAGCCTGATTTAAAATTCGATCATGAGTCAATGTCAAAAGTCAAAAGTCAGGAGACTTTAATACTTATTTTAGAACTTTCAGCATTCATGAGAGAAAAAGAACTAAAAGAGTAGAACAGGGTGAGAGGGAGAGATAGAAAGTAAAAGACCAATATTCCTTCTCCATCCAGCCCATGATTCCTAATAACTTTCTTTACCTAAGGCTCTGCCTATATGTCCAACCCAGTAAGTCTCTCACTGAATAATGTTATATTGAATCTCTGGGAGCCAGGAATCCACACTGTTGATTGACAGGTGGGTCCGTTGGATATCGGAATGTTCCCAGAGGGCTGTGAGGACAGGGGAGAGGGCAGTTGGCCCAGGGGGGTATAAAACACCCTGGCAACCCTGGCTGAGGGTTCCTTTCCTTCCCTGAGACCTGAGATCTGTGGATCCTGGTCTTGTGGGATTGACACTTGCTGGGCTCAACCTTGCAAGATCCTCCTGTTTTGTTCCTGATAACATCATCAACTTGTACTCAGACCATCTTCTGATTCTACTGCCCCTAGATATTAGGAAATCAATCATCTTAGTTATCTAGGTTTCCCAGGGCCCAGGAGGGATCTGGGAAGTGGGCAGGAGAAGAAGAGGAGATTGGAAAGGGGTGGATATCCTGAAGACTGATTAGGCACAACATCTAGTAGAAAGAAGAAAGAGCTGAAACATCAAGCAGCACTTTGCCTACTCTGGTTTGGCTGTGGCCAGGCTGGACCAGAGGGCTAACCATCCTGACTCAATACTTGCCTACAGATCTTAAGGTTTATTATCATCAATGTAGATAGGGTTTCCCAATCCCTCTATCCAATCCCAATACCCCATCTTTGTTAAATACAGTTAAAGCCTTTTAAGTACCTTTCTGAAGTGGTTATTTATAGCTTCTCTGGGAAGGGAGATACGCAGTCAGAGACAAACGTTACCAAGCTAATAGAGCCCATTATACACTATCAATCAACCCCAGGTGGGACCTGAAGGGATATCATCCATTGACCTGAAGGATCCTGCCTGGGCACTGTTATAAAGGAGGGAGGTGTCATCATCTAGCTGGGCAAGCCTCAGTTGATCTTGCCCTAGCCACCTATCTGGGCTATCACTGTTGTCACACAATTATCAGTGGTAGTATCCAGTTTAAGTTACCCTCTCCATCTATCTACAACAGATCTTTCATTTATTTTTATAACAATAATGGGTACATATTGAAACCATTTTACCATAGGACTAGTTTTTTACTCATTGTTTTATTTTCTCATCTGTTCATCAGCCTTCAATCTCTGAGTACAGTCCAAAACCACATAAACCAATTTCTCTCCCACAATATGCCATGTACCTGCCAAATCTCCTGCCTACCAAATGTTAATGTTCTTATCAAGTTCTCTACCTCTTCACTTACTTCTAAGTAGCCCATTACACATTACTTTTTCCACCAGTTTCCTCTCCCAAATCATATAATTATAAACATCATGATTATAATTATTGTTTTATTCATGATTATCCTTCCCCATTCCAAGATAGGCTGCCATCACAGATAGGGAACAGAACAACAACAACAAAAAAAACTAGTGTCACCTTGTCACATGAAATAATTGGTAGAGTACAATGTAGTAAGATTCCTCTCATGGAAGATTTTCATTTAAAGGATGACTATTTTCAAGTATCACTATTGGAGCATCAATTGAATATCAAATATAGAAAGGTTATTTCATAGCATTGAGTCCTTCTGAACTCTAGCAAAAGTCCCATTTTCAGTAAACCTAGAATATGGTCATCTAGCCTTTGCTTTAAGATCTTCAATGAGAGAGTCTAATGACTTTCATTGTGAGTTAATACTATTCATTCCATTCTGGGTAGAACTAATTGTTTTTCTATGTGACAATTTTAAATTTCCATCTTTACAGCTTCTATCCATTGCTGCTAGTTCTGTACTCTGGAGTTAAGGAGAAAAGTCTAGTCATCTTTCTATTCAGTTATTTGAAGAAAGGTTTTATGTTCTTTCCCTCCACAGTCTTCCTCAAGCTCAACATGTAATTATTTCAATCGGTCTTCATATGGGAAGAGTTCAATGCCTTCTTCCCTTTTATAATATAAATTCTTTGTGAGTAGGGATTGTTTAAATATTGGTACTTCTATCACAAATGCTAACTACAGGGCCCAGCACATGGAAGGTACCTTGTAAGTATTTCTTTATTGTTTGATATCTTAACCAACTTCTACGTTTATTCATCTAGTCCTTGTCTCTACGTTCTTTCCACAGAATGATGTAAGACAAATTGCCAGCTAAAATCTTTGTAAATGAGTTCTACAGAATTTCCCTTATCTGCTCATTGAATTCTCATTACAAAATAGGAATCTTATATCTTGAAGTTATGCACAAGTGACAATCTGTATAAAAACAGAGAATTAGTATATAAAATATTGTCTTTTAGGAAAAGCTAGTAAGCCATTTTGCCTGAATGATAAGAGTATGAAAAGGTGAATATATATGAAATAATACTGGAAAGTTGGTGAGAGCCACAGAACTTTCAATGTAAGGATGTAAGGCTAAGAATTTTCCATTTTTTCCTAGAGGTGATAGGGAATCACAAAAGATTTCTGAGGAGGGGAGGACAATGATCAGATTTGTGTTTTAGGAATATCAATATAGTGTCTATGTCAAGGTTGATTGACTGAGCTTAAGCTTTGCAGTACAAGAAAAAAAATAAAGGATACCATCCCAATAGTTCAAGTGCTAGGTAATGAGGTTCTGAACTAGAATGGTAGTAGGATGAATGGAGAAAAGGGAGTGATACAAAAGTTTTTGTGGAGATAGAATAAATGATTCAACAACTGTTAAACATATGTGGAGTGATGGGAAAAAGTAGATTCAAAAATAGCTTAGTTCTGTATTAAAATTACAAATATTTTTAGAGCAAATTATTTCTTTAAAAAAGAGAAAAATTGTTCAAATTGGATTTTGCTGGTGAAAAAGAAATAATTTAGTTTTAAAGAAGAAACATTGGCCAAATAGTCAATGTTGATGCTTTAGAAAACTCTCTAAATATGGATGAAATTCCATGAAAGGGCAGGTGCAGAATATGAGCCAGAGTTCCCTGGTCCCTTTCTTAAAGAACACGTGAAGCTAACCTCAATATGTCACCAAACCTCAGAGTTGGTTTAGAAGTCATCTAATTGGCTGCATGTTGTTTAGGTAGGAATCAAGGGATAAAGTTCAGAAAGCAGTTCAGTGAACTAGGAAAGGTCTAGTATCAGTTTGCCACATGACTGTGCTGATGTCAAAGACAGAGAGAAAAGAGGAAACAGTGGTGAGAAGTCACTAAGAAGAGATGATACATAGAAGGTCATTTTCGAGGAAAAAACAATTGGGTGAATTTTAAGTGATCAGGAAAAGAAACATTCCTACAATCAGAAAAAAACAAACTTTCTAATTAGATAATCACTATTCCATCAAGGTAAACAATAATAAATTATCTAGATCAAGAGACAACAGTCTTTGAAGGGAATATATAAGAAGCCCACTGATCAAGACTTTCAGAATTCAAGTACCTCACTCACCTTGAAAGAAACCTAGAAGCTCAACCCACCACCACCATGGTCAGCTCCTGTTGTGGCTCCACCTGCTCTGGCCTGAGCTGTGGCTCTGGCTGCTGTGCTCCCTGCTGCTGCCGCCCTGCCTGCTGCCTTCGGCCAGCCTGCTGCCAGAGCACCTGCTGCAGGACCAACTGTTATAGACCCACCTGCATTGTGTCCACCTGCTGCCGCCCCAGCTGCTGTGGGTCCAGCTGCTGCCAGCCTTGCTGCCAGCCCTGCTGCCGCCCCAGCTGCTGTGTGTCCAGCTGCTGCCAGCCCTGCTGCCGCCCCAGCTGCTGTGTGTCCAGCTGCTGCCAGCCCTGCTGCCGCCCCAGCTGCTGCTGCCGCCCAACCTGCTGCAGACCAACTTGCTGCCAGTCTGTGTGCTGCCAACCAACTTGTTGCCGCCCTTCCTGCTGTCAGTCTAGTTGCTGCCGCCCCAGTTGTTGTGTGTCCAGCTGCTGCCAACCCTGCTGTCGCCCCACTTGCTGCCAGACCACTTGTTGCAGAACCACCTGCTGCCGCCCAGCCTGCTGTGGTTCCTGCTGCTAAGAATCTTAATTTGTTTGCATTCAAAACATAAAAAGCAAGCTCAACACTTGCCTTCCCCTTATGAATCAATGGAATTATGCTCATTAGTGCCAATCAACTGTAAGATGAGTCACAGAAGGCTAATGTTTAGAGCCTACGTGGTTACCTTATGTGCCATTTTTGTTCTTGTCCTAGACAAAAGCTATTTACCCCAAATCTACAATTAATAAAATACCTTCTCCATGTCTTTTTAGTCCTCATTTGGAAACCACTGTATAGAGGAACATAGTTTTCCATTTAAAAATAACCTGAGGGATCATTAAGTTCAACTCTTGTGGAAAAATCCTTGTTACCTGACAGCTTCAGTGTAGAAACATCCAGCATAAGCTTGATGAATCTAGAACTCAAAGCAATATTTCCACCCCACATTTCTTCTCATCATTTCCTCATGTTATGTCATTTGTATGACTTTCAATAAAGCTTCAGTTTTCAAGTAATGAAAAAATATTAACAATAACTCATCATTTTGTCATGTTTTTCATGAATAATTTTTGGTTTATTATTATTTCTCTGTGGGTACTTAAAGTCAGCTCTGTATTTGCAATACAGAGAAGGCAAGTGTTGAGCTTGCTTTTTATGTTTTGAATGCCATAGAGGACCAGATCATAGAGTAACAATGACTTGCCTTACAAGGTCATTGTGGGGATCAAATAAGATAATAAAGATAATATACACAATAAACTATGCAAACTTTAAAATTATATATAAATATGAGCCATCATTTTTATATTTATATTACGAATAATAATAATCCACTCATATAATCCTTTATAGTTTTTATACATATTCCCATATTGTTATTACAGATAAAGAATTCTCTGAAACCTTAGTAAAGATTCAGTGTAACTCTCATTTTACATATTGGGAAACTGAGGAACAGAGAGGTAAACTGAATCATAAAGGATACACAAGACTACTCTGGGTAGCAGAGATGAAATTTGAATCTCTGCTCTCTGACTCCAAATGAAATACCATTTCTACTGCACCATACTATCTCCTTCCCTCATGCAATCCTCACAACAACCCTGTAAAAATACATCCCCATTTTATAGACAAAGAAATTGAGAATTAGAGCAGAGAAGTGACTTGCCCAAGGTGACACATGTAAGAACAGTCTCTGACTCTGGTCCTCAAACACTATAGTGAAAATGATTTTTCATCATGGGTGGGAGTATCTTTTTAGCATAAGAGATATGGGCAAAATCTATGATTCCGCTGATAGAGGAAAGAACCAGATAAGAAATCTTCCTATATCAATGCATGTCAGCATCTTATTTTTAACTTAGGTAACCTAGAGCCCTGAGCAGTTACATAATTTATAGGGGTTCACACAACCAGACTATATCAGAGGCAGAAATAGAACCCAGGACTGGAAGGTACATACATATATATTCTTATTGTTCAAACATTTGAATTGTGTCTGACCTTTTGTGACTTGTGAGCTTAAAAACGAATATACAATATCTCCAAGTATTATATTTTATAAGATTTGTTCATAATAACTTGAAGTAAAGGAAAATAAAAAGTTAAAGAGGGAGTTAACCCTCTTTGGTTGGGAGAGAAGAGAGCGCAGGAGTGTGCAGAAAGAAGAGGGAGCCAAAAGGCAGGGTTCCAGCAAACTTATTTACAAAATGTGAGGACACAAAGTAGGGAATGTAATTCAAGGACTTCTGGGAAAAGTAAAGGGATTCTGGGGAACATAGTCCTGGGGCACAAAACTCCATTTAAACATTCTATTGGCAAAGCTCTTGGAGTGGTTTGCCATTTCCTTCTCCAGTTCATTTTACCCATGGATGCATATAGGAGAATCACATTGCTAGTAGGTATATGAGGCCAAATTTCAACTCAGGTCTTCCTAACTCCAGGCCCAGTGCTCTATCCATTGTACTACCTAGCTGTTCTCATATGGATGATATACATGCATACATATACATAAACTTGCATATGTACCATAGTAACATATGTGTGATTGCTTAAATAACTTTCAAGGACTTTTTATCTTTGCCTGATTATACACAAAAACAAACATGTCTGTTTCTTGGTTCTATTAAGTATTTTCCCCAACTAATGAAGGGATCGCAATGAAATTTTCAAATAATTTTTCATCTAAATGAAAGCAGCTTCTTTCAAAGAATTGATGTTGAACTTTCTGGAATTTATTTTGAACTCTTAAGTGTGCCTGGAAGTGGGTTACCTCACCAATGGAGATCTTCAAGTACAGACTGGATGTCTATCTGTCAGATATGTTGCAGAAAGGAATCTTGTTCAAATAGGCATGGGCTGAAATTCATGGCCCTCTCTTTTATGTAGTATCTAACTGGAAAAGAATAATATATAAGAGGAAAAATCATGTTTAATTCTGTTAAAGTTATTTGAGAGAATAAGTGCCCAAATGGATAAAAGGAGAGAGTTGAAGGTAATCTAGTTAGATTTTCAAATAATCCTTGATAGGGTCCCACAAAAATTTGTTGTTGTTCAGTCATGCCCATCTCTTTGTGACCTCATGGTTATGTGAATAGATTACCAAGCCTGGAGACTGGAGGACTTAAGTATCAAATCTGGCCTCAGACACTAAGTAGCTGAGTGACCCATATTCATACTTTTCTTGGCAAAGATATTGGAGCGACTTATCATTTCTTTCTCAATTTTATTTTACAAATAACCAAAGGCAAACAGAATTAAGTTACATGTACAGAGTTACACAGCTAGGAAATGTCTGGGGCTGGATTTGAATTGAGGAAGATGAGTCTTTCTGACTCTAGACCTAACACTCTTTCACTGAAACATCTAGCTGCCTGCTATCTGAGTTGCTACCTGTTTTGTCATGTTTAAGGTTTTGGCTTCTAGAACTTAAAAAAACGATGTGGAAAAGAATCATATGGGGTAGAAAAGTACAGATGGGATGAAAACTACCCTGATGAAGGGACTAACTATACTCATGAGTTCATGGATACATTGAAATAGAGGTCTCTCACAGGTCCAGGTATCTTGGGGGTGGAACAGTCAAGTGGCTTGAGACGAAATGAGAACAGCCAGAGACTCAGCAAGGCTTGCAGAGGCTTGTCTGTCTACCATCTGCTGACCTTATTATTTATATCCTTCTCTCAAGATTACAAACATGTTGTCATGATTTCCATTCTCACCATACATTTTTTCTTAGAGATAATGAATTAAGTCATACATTAACTTTTTCTAAATTACAAAAATCATTTGATTAATATTCTATGATTATCTTGTTCTTTATGATTAACAAAAGATGCAAATCTTGTCAATAATAATTCATCACGAAATAACTGGGTTGGAAATTACCATTCCCACCCATTCGCGAGGTACAAGAATGTGTGTTTCAGCTAGAAGAATGGTCAATTACATTTTAGCCAATCAAATTAAACATGATTATTCTTTACTCTATTTAGCTATCTAACTAATTAATGAAGATTCATTATGCTAGTTGGTTATACAAATACATAATTAATCAGAATTCAATGTATACAATAAATCCAAACTGATCCAAATATTGTTTCAATAACAGCCTTTCATTTTTCAATATTTTTCAAAGGTAAGTTTGGTATATTCTCTGAACTTGTGAGGTTAATGAAAACAGTCCAGTAACTTGCTCTATTTTGTGAGGTTAATGAAAACAATCCAGTGACTTGCCCTATTTTTCATCCCTTGTCCTCCCTTTCTACATCATGGATCAGGAAAGCTTGGGAGCAGTCTTCCTGTGTATGGGAATAGAGAATTTTAAGGAGCAGTTTTTCTGGGGTTTTAAAATCTTTAATGTTAACTCACTAATTGCTGGTTTGTTGTGGAATTTTAAGGGAATTTAAGTATAATGACATCTAATAGTGGGGCTTTCCTGGGAGGTCTGTAAGGGTTCTACTAATAACCTATAATATTCCTCTATATATTCCTGGGGTTAAATAGAGATATTGATCACAGTAATTCCTATAATGAAGAGTATTAGTAAGAAAAGAGTCACATAGGGGAAACTGAATGGGAAATGCATCCGCCTTGCAGATTTTCAGGGTTCACACATGACTTTGTCATCCATCATGAACTTGACATATCCCAGTGGAAGCCTACTAAGGAATTTTCCTTACAGAGAAATCAAATGGTAGGAAGGATTACAGAATCATAGATTTAGAGTTGGACAGGGTCAAATATCCCTTTCTCCTTGCCCCATTTTGTATTTATAGAAACTGAGGCCTTGGTCTCCAAAAGTAGGGTCAGATTTGAACCTATGTTCTGTGACTCCAAATGTAAGACTCTTTTCACTTGACCAATCTGTTGTTATTTCTGTGGTCAAATAAAAATAAGTACCTTCAGTGCTGTATTTAATATTTTTTTTATAAATTATTTAAGGAAAGAAGTGCATAATGAAATCTCTAAGTCTAGAATGGATCAAAAGTGTTTTCTGAATTGGTAGAAATCAAAATAGATCCTGATAAACTGAGTGAATTCAATCATTAAAAATATGAAAAACCAGAATTTTTATTTATTTATTTAAATTGATTAAGATAATTTTTCCATGATTACATGATTTGTGTCTTTTCCCTCACTTCCTCCCACCCCACTCCTATAGCCAATGAGCAATTCCACTGGGTTTAACATGTGTCATTTATTAAGACCCATTTCTATATTATTGATATTTGTACTAGGGTGATCATTTAGAGTCTACATCCCCAATCATGTCCCCATCAACCCATGTGATCAAGCAATTGTGAGAAAACAGAATTTTGAGGAAAACACTCACTGGCAAAGGATATTCATTTTCCTCTTTTAATAAAGATGCAGCAAATCAGAAAAGATTTGACATCATGAAGCATTTATTATTCTATACTAAAGGGACTATAAATATGGATCCATCTGACAACCATATAGAACTGCTATAGATCCTTATCTCTTTGTTCCATTCTTTGTCTGACTAACAAAGGCAATCTTAACCTGTAGTTATAGTGAGAAATAAAATTCAATTTCCAATTTCTTGTCATTTAAATCAAAGCAAGAGCCAGCTTCTCAGGATTATTGTTAATAACCAGTGGAATTCATGTAAAACATTGATGTGCATCTAGGGAATGCATAACTTTGTCATTGTAGTCCTTCAAGTAGAGGTTGGATGTTTATGTAATGCAGTGGAAGGAGTAATTAAATCACAAAACAATCTCTAACTTATCAGACCAATGGAAACCAACAGAAACACATACAGTCCTCTTGGTATCTTTCTATATAGTTGCTTCTCATTTCATGAGCTAGAAACATTCTTGAAAAGAGGTATATCAACTGAATTTTAGTACTTTGAAATATGGCTAAATGTTCCAAGGGCACTTGCTCTTTAGAGAAATCTTGCTTCTGAATCCTTCTGCAATGTAAAGAATGATTCTCTCATTTACCTCTCTTTTGTCTTAGAAATTTTGGGTGTTATATACATACATACATACATACATACATACATATATATAAAAATATATATATTCACATATGTGAAATGATCAAGACTGATTCTGAATTATCTTAATTGATTCTATTTATAATTAAGTGATTTGGTTCTGTTACAAAGTTATGGTTCTTTGTCTCTGAACGTAATTCCAAAATTCAACAGTCTTGCAATGAATTAAGTATAAAAATCCAGTTCTACTACTAATTATTGTTCTTTTCTTGTCTCAAAGAAAAATCTGCTATACCTGAGGGATGTGGGTGTATACTAGGGAGTACGGTCCAATATCTGCACCACCAAGGTATGTGTCAAGGATGTTTGATCCACTATTTCTGACCTTGCAGGCGGACTAAAACAATGAACAGTTCTTTGTCCCAGGAGGCGGGTAAGGGTTGTTGCTTCTTCTTATTCCCAAGGTCCAACCAATTATATTTGTCCCTCATGTCTCAGGTTGGTAACTAATCATATTGATTTCATCATTCATGATGCTGAGCTCTTGTAACAAATTATAATTTTCCCCATTAATAAGTCTTGTTCTTCATTCTATACTCCCCAAAATATTCCCACTAGGGGTAGATAGGTGGCATAGTGGACAGTGCACTGGGTTTGGAATTAAGAAGATTCATTTTCCTGAGTTCAAATTCAACCTCAGAGACTTACTACCTATATGACCCTGGGCAAGTCACTTACCTTTGTTTGCCTTGGTTTCCTCAATAGGAAAACAAGTTGGAAAAGAAAATAGCAACCCCCTCCTGTTATAAAGAAGTGAAACAATCTAGTTTAAAGGAGGGTTAAGGTGATATAGGTGATAGGAGGAGGAATGAAGGGGATAGCTGAGTGTAGGGATGAATGGGTAAGGTAGTCTATATATATAGGAAAGGTAAGGGAATGGATGGAAGTATACAGGAGGGCTGCTCAAATAGGCTTATCACTGAGGCTAGAGACAGAGGATACTGGGAGGAAATAAGCTTTGTTCTTTAGGCAGGGAAAGTATCTCTGTGATACAGGAAGAATTGGGCCAGTCAGAAATGTTTAGGTCTGGCTGGAGGGTTTTCTCTTGTTAATTTATAAGGTCCCTTTGAAGGAGGAGTCAAAGGCTCCTCCTTGTCAGTGGAATTGATGTCTGCAGGAGGTCTCAGCTGGGTACTTTCTGCCCAAGATGGATGCCTAGGTTTCCCTCAAGAAATAAAAAAGTAATTTCTTCCCTCTTCAGTCTTTACCTTAATATTCAATACAATGATTCACCAGAGGCTTTGTATGGGTAACAAAGGGGAATTTATTGATGGCAGGGATGAGCTGAGGGAGAGAGGGTTTCCGGGTTTCAGGGTTTTGTAACTGCTACTAGGGAGAAAGCTGGTGTTGGGGGAAGGGTCACAGAGAAGGGAATCAAATGAGAGAGGCCAGCTCTCCCAGTCAGGAAGGATTCACTGTCCTGAAGTAAAGTATTTATGAGATCACTAAAAAAGGAGGTGGCTTGATTTAAGGATGTCCTACTTTCCTACCACAATGTCCAAATCACCAAAACCACCCTTCCTTCCAGGGTTCAAAGGGAAATTCAGGGGAAATAATGGGGATGTGAATGGAGAGATCAGGGAGAGGTCCAGAGAAATCAAGCTAGGTCCAAAATACCCCAAAGACAATAAGCATAGGCCAATGCTGAAGCCAAAAGGCAAAAGCCCTTCAGTTGGAACTTCAGCACTATTTATAGCCTCAGGCTCCAACTGCTTTTCTGAACATTCTAAAACCTAACTGCCAGGGATGCTTACAATTGAATTTACAAAAGCAAAAGGCTTCTGCTAGCAACCCTGTATTACACTCCCAATATATTTGCCCATGAAAATGGAGTCACAAAGAGCCAGATTTAATGAAACATCTGAACAACATTCCCCAGTATGTATAAAAGAAAACTTTTCCCCTCCTTTGGAATCTAGGCTTTACTAAGGAAGCTGAAGTCCTATTTTTTGGTAAATTTACACTTTACTAATACATTAATAATGCTCAGAACATTGTGCTTCAGGTTATCTTAATTTTAGCCATTCTGAATATATTATATGCTATATATACATATGCGTGTGTTGTATAGTAATTTATAAATAGAACTATTAGGCAGCTAGGTGATGCAATGGATAGATAGATCTCTGGACTTGGAATAAGGAAGACCTGAGTTCGAATTTCTAGTGAGTCTGAGTAAGTCACTTGATCTCTAGTCACTTCAGTTTCTTCTTCTATAGATGGGGATAATAATAATACCCTATCTCTCAGGATTGTCATAATGATAAAATGAGATAGCATTTGTAAAGTGCTTTGCAAACCATAAAGCATCATAAAAATGTTAGTTTTCATTGTTATTGTCATGTATATATTCACAATGGGAGTGAAGGACGTGAAGGTCTCAAGAAAAATAATAGTACATCAATGTCATGCTTTAGGTAGCTTTAGAAATATAACAAATTATGACAATCAAGCTCAGGGTCTCAAGAAACAGAAATACAAGCTCACACTATTTATGTAATTATATTTTTATTAAATAGTATACACAATATAAGAGGCAGTATGATGATGTGCTGAACTTGGTATCAGGAAGATCTACATTCAAATCTTGCCTTAGTTACTCAGTAGTTGTGATACTGAATAAGTGACTTTAACTCCCCAGTCCTATTTCCTTATCTGTAAAATGTGGGCATTGAACTCTATGCCCTTAAGATCCCTTAAAGTTCTAAATCCAGGATCCTAGGTAAACATATTTGTATCAGAAAGATAGAAGAAGATATGTACAATCCACTTGTCTGACTTTTACCAAGTGCCCATCTCTGTCTAATCTAGAGAAATAAAACTACATTAAAAAGCTTCAAAGAAGTTAACTATGTCCAATAGAAAATGATTGCTATGTAGGTGGCCTGTAGATATTAGGGGTGGCCTGGTTTTATGCTGAGGTAAATAAAGGGAACTATACATTCCAATGTAGGATAAGCCAAACCCAGATATATTTTAATATGTCAATCAGATAAGACTACATACAAGGACTATTTCCTTAGAAGGCACAAATACACATCAATCAAGTTTGCTTTCTTTATCTACATATTGTACATGGTTCTGAATGGGGCAGACTGATCTAACCAGACTATACCACCAATATTATATATGTAGAGAATCCCAAACTTCTCTCATAGCATGAACTCAAATCACCAAAAAAGTTACTGAGAGCTTCCTATGTTCTAGTTTTCAGAATAAGATCTGAGCCCTCTAGAAGTTTCAAATCTAATTGAGAAAAAACTTCAGTATTGTGATGAATTTGTGATAGCATCAATATGGCTACTCTTTCCAACCATGAATATTATAAATCCCAATCTTGACTCTTATATCATGTGATTTTTGAGTTGCCCAAGATGCTAGATGCTCACCTCTATATCTCACCAATTTTTGATGGAGTGATACTCCACTTTCTTTCTCCCCTCTCTTCCTCTGCTCCTCTATATAGGTTAGTAATCTGTCAATTTTTGAAGATGTTAACCTTAAGTTCACAAAAGTTTAAATAGCATATTTTACTAGATCTATGATTTCATTGGTTACAGGTAATTTCCAATTAGAAAACTTCTGCCAAGGCAGATGACATATCTGCCTTGAAACTTTTAGCCTTGGAAAACTATCAGGGGTGAGGAGTGCATCTAGTAGCTCAGTGAATTGAGAGATTGAGAGCCATGTCTAGAAATGGAAGGTTCTGAGTTCAAATGTGGACTCAAACATTTCTTAGCTGTGTGACCCTGGCTGAGTCACTTAACCCCTACTGCCTTGCTACTCTTATGCCTTGGAACAAATACAAAGTATGGATTCTAAAACAGAAGGTAAGGATTTTAAAAAAAGAAAAGAAACTTATCTGAGACTGTGAGACATTAAGTAGTTTACCCATTATACCACAATCAATATGTGTTAGAGGTGAGATCTGAACATGTCTTTCTGACTCCAAGATAAGCTATCCATTGTTGTAGGGGGTCACTCCTACCTATCCTTGAGGAAAATAACAAGAAGTTTATATAATAGTTCAAAAAATAACAGAAAACATGCCATAAGGCAGTAAATAACTCATAGACATATAAACTATGAAGACAAAAGCTGTTACAAGAGTTCAGAGAAGTAGAAGATCAAATGAGAATGAGAAATGAGAAATGAGCAAGCATTGTTATAGAGAAGAAATAGGATTGGAGGAGGACAGGAAGGACATCCACAGGCATAGAGGGTAGAGTACTCCAGACAGACAAAAGACTATGATTAAAAATAACAACTAAGAGAAGTATAGGAAGTATCCTGAGAAAGTAACTACAACAATTTCACTGGAGAAGAAAGTTTGTATTCTATTACCTAAATGAAATAGATATCAAAGATGAAAAGATATTTGAAATGATGCTTTGAAAATAATTCCAAGTAGATGATCTGCTAAGGGACATATGACTCCAGGTTGTTCCTAAACTAAAGAGATGAGACTAGATGATTAGATATGAATAATGCTGATTAATGTTTGGGAGGCAATTAAGGAGCTCTTTGAAGTCAGAGCATACAATTATGACCTCAGGGTAAATAGACAAATGAGAGAATTTAATTCTGGTGGGGAAATAAGTTACTTTTTGTTGGTTTTGTTTTTTAATGAGTTTATGAATATTTCAATGATAACCTCATAACTACCTAACAAATCCAATGCTTTCATTTCAGGAGATAATCAAAAACAAGGAAAAGTTCCTGCATTGTAGGGGACTGTGGCACCTGACCAGGGTATATAAAGGTGCCAGAATAGAACAGGGCATCCAGACCTAAAAAACCAACTTCTTACTACCCAACCCAAACCAGAACCAACCAACACCATGGTCCATTCCTGCTGTGGCTCTGTGTCCTCTGGCTGTTGCCAGCCCAGCTGTTGTCAGACCAGTTGCTGCCAGCCCATCTGTTGCCAGACTACCTGTTGCCAGCCAAGCTGTTGCCAGTCTAGCTGCTGCCAGCCCAGCTGTTGCCAGTCCTGCTGCTGCCAGCCCTGCTGCCCACCCAGGTGCTGTCTGCCATTCTCTTGCCAAACCACCGTGTGCCGCCCAGTGACCTGCGTGCCCAGGTGCAGCCGCCCCATCTGTGACACTTGCTGCCGCCCTCGCTGCTGTGACCCCTGCTGCCTGCAGGATGGCTGCTGCCGCCCCATCTCCTGCTGCCCCACCTCCTGCACAGCTGTGGTCTGCAGACCCTGCTGCTGGGCTTCCACCTGCTGCCATCCTATTAATGTACAGTCTCCTTGCTGTAGACCCCCTTGCTGCCAGCCAGCCCCCTGCCGCACCACCTGCCGCACCACCTGCTGCCCTACCTGCTGCTGAGCATCTATGCCCTTTCTGAGTCATCCAAGTCAAATGGAAAATATGGCCTCATGAGATGCCAAAGGACATGCCAATGTACATGATTACTTTCTTCTCTTTCTGAATATCAAATGACAAATTCTCATTTTTCCATGCATCAGGACATAGAATCAGTTTATAGAGGCAAATAGCTCACTGGGAATGACCAAGATGAACTTTCCAAATTCATTCCAATAACAGGTTCTAACCTTTCTGCAATCACATTGGCATCCTATTTATAATTTTTCATAAGACATCCTCTGTATTGTTTTACCTGTCTTCAATAAACTATTTTTCTGGCATCACAAACACTTCTCACTATAAATTCTTCATTATTATGATCTTAGCTAGAGCACCATTTAGAAGAAGGTAAGAAGAAAGTTACATCTTTTAAAGATGTAAAGGATCTCATGCATCATAATCTTGTCCAACATATTCATTTTAAAGATGAGGAAATTGAGGTTCAGAAGGAAAGACAGACTTGCCCGCAGTCATGTAGAGACAGAATTTGAATCTTTGACTCTAATTCAAGAGTTCTTTCCTCTCTATACCACAGTTACTTTAGGGTTCAGATAATTAACACCTTGGAACTGCAGTTCAGAATGACACCACATATTCTGAGATAATTCATTATTGTTGTACACTCTCTCAATTTTCTGGGTAATGTTATATTACCATTCCTTTTCCTTTTCATTATCCTCCTTAACTTAAGGAAAATGTGGAATCAAACCCAAAGTGAACCCAGCTGGCATAACACTGAAAATATCCAAAGGCTAAGAATCATATATCATATTCAAACTAATTTTAATAAACAGTAGGGCATAATAGCTCAGAGAGTTAATTCTATATTGCAGGGAAAAATATGGTGTCCAAGACAAAAGAGACAATAGTCTTCTTATATCTTGTCCTGGTCATACTAGGAATATAACCTTTTCAAAATTCATGCCATTCATGGTAATTAATTTGGACCATAGATTTAGAGCTAGAAAGGGCTTTAGAGACCTTTGAGTATAATTCCCTCATTTTACAAATGAAGAAACTGAGGATCAGAGAGGTTAAGTAATTTGCCAAAGATCACACAGGTAACTAGTGCTTGGAAGTGAAACTTGAACCAAGATCTTTCTGACTTTGAGTTCATAGCTCTATCCAGTACTTTCCAATGGGTAATAACTGAAGGGAGGGGAGAGAATGACAAAGGAGGAGACTGTTTGCCAAGTTGATGTACTCTAGGGATTTTTCTGAAGACATGGAAAGGAGCCTGAAAAGCAGATTGACTTGGGCTCTAGTAGCACTGACTAGAAAAATATCCCAATTATGGTGACACAGCTATTAGTAAGAGTCAAAGAAAAAGATGAGGTAGTATAGGGCTGAAGACTGACTTTACTTGAGATAATCATGATGACCAACTTGATAAGAAAGTATAAGAAAGAACTCTTTCAAACTCTAATAGCACAAGAAGGTAAGATACACCAGAATCCAATCAGAAAACTAATATTTCTGCTTTCTAAAAATGCTTCAGGGCAGATGGTACAGCCTATTAATTTAGTAATATCTATAGATTAGACATAAAGAAACCAAGAGAGACAAAGAGAAACAGAAAGGTGGGTGGATAGAGATGATAAAGAAACACAGAGATAGGTAGAGAGACAGGCAGACAGACAGAAATAGACAGGATAGACAGACAGACAGACAGACAGACAGACAGACAGACAGATAGATAGATAGATAGATAGACTGATAGACAATTTATTAAGCATTTAGTATGTGTTAGTCTATATGAAAAACACTGTGCTAAATACAGAAAATACAAATACAAGCAATCATGACAGTCCTTGCCTCAAATACCTTATTTTCTCTTAGGGGAAAATATGCAATATATAAAAGGAAATTTAAAAAAAAGATTACACAAGACTAATACACAGCATAGTCAAGAGGTGGCTGGAAAGCAGTATGGTGGTTTGGATACAGCTAAGCAAAGGGAAATGTTCATATATCAGAGCCCAGTGTCCCAGGTAAAGAGTCTAAGTTTTTAGAAATGAGAACATGGATATAATTACTGGAGTATGAACGAGGTGATGTGGAAATGGCCAAGAAGAGGAGAAGAGGCCTGGTTCTAATCAAAGTCTAAGTAGTCACCTCTCAGAGTCTCTTTTCCCAGCAGCAGAATCCATTACCTTGAAAGTAGTAGAACACAGAAAATTGGAAACTACATAACTGATAGGCAAGGGCTATAATGCTTTATTTCAGCAATTCCCAATTCCAAGTCATACAACAATGTATTGTAAGGGGAAAATATAGGATATTCAAAATGCAGATTGCAATTGAGCTGAACTTTCCTAATACTATCCTCCAAACAAATTTAAAATAACTCCTCAAATCAAATCTTGGAGTAGTAGAGACAAAAAGAAGATCAGAGAGATATTTTTCCTGCCTAATACAACTTAGGAGATTGACAGGAAAGGTCTGTGACATCAAGGGAAGGGCTGACCTAGAGCTGGGCCACCTGGCTACAATAGCTTCAGAAGTTTTCAGTTCAGAGGTGTGAAGGGCTTATACAACTCTTTAGAAAGAAATTATGAGGGACTCTTTGCTCATATTGGGTGAATTTGGTGCTGATTTTTGACTCTGTTGTTCATAAGTAGTTCTAGGTCATAGTTCCAGAGTAGAGAGGGGCATTTGTGGTCAGTAACAAGGACACAAAGGCTTGGTAACAAGGCAGAGAGATCTAGAGTTTAATGACTTCAGAGAGTAGGAAACATAGTAACAGTTAAAGGGTCAAGAAAAATGTAATACTTGTGGTTATAGGGAGTGAAGATCCTTCCTGGGTAAAGACCAGAGTACAGAGGAGGAGAACAGTGCCCACACGTCTCCCAAGATAACACCAACTAAGAAGCACTGAAAACTTAATGTCCCCTAAACTAAGTCTGAAAACAGCAGCACAAAAGCCTAAAATTTTGCATAAAACTTTACCACTCCTGAGTGAGCAGAGCCCAGAGTGACAAGACACACTCAGAATACAACAATGTCAAAATAGCTACAAGAAAAGCCTCAGAGAAAAAATTTAGTTGGCCACAAGGCCAGTAAGAATTCCTGGAAGAGTTAGAGAAAGAGATGAGTTTTAGAGGAAAAACTCTAGAGGAAAAAAACTTTAGAGGAAAAACTCTAGAGGAAAAAACTTTAGAGGAAAAGAAATGAGATTAATGCAAGAAAATTATGAAAAATAATTAACAACCTAAGAGCTTAAGGAAATATTAAAGAAAATATGACCTTAAAAAACAGAATTTAAAGGCAAAAAAATTCACTGAGAAAATTAGTTCTTTAAAAGTAGAATAAACCAAATGGAAATGGAAGTACAAATTCACTGAAGGGAAAAAGCTCTTTAAAAAGTAGATATCAAATGCGAAATGTTACAAAAGTGAACTGAAGAAAATAATTTTTTAAAGATCAGAATTAGGAAAGCGGAAAGTAATAACTCCATGAGACAACAAGAAACAATAAAACAAAGTCAAAAGAAGAAATACTGAAATGTGAAATGTGAAATATGTCATCTGAAAAATAATCAACATGGAAAATAGATCAAGGAGAACTAATTTAACAGTTTTTTAAACTACATATAAATCACTTTGAAAAAAAGAGCCTACACATCACATTTCAAGATATTATCAAGGAAAATTGTTTCTATATAAAGGTCAAAGTGGGTGTATGATTTAGACATAGGCAGGGGTACTAAAGTAAATTAAGGAAACATAGAATAGTTTACCTGTCAGATCTATGAAAAAGGGAAGAATGTATGACCAAGCAAGAGAAAGAAAATATTACAACATGTAAAATGAATCTTTTTGACTACATTAACTTAAAAAAGAGGTTGTACAAATAAAACCAACGTAACCAAGATTAGAAGGGAAAAAACAAACTGGGGGGGGGGTTATAATGAATTTCTCTAATAAAGGTCTCATTTCTCAGATATATAGAGAACTACATCAAATGTATAAGAATACTAGTCATTCCCAATTGAAAAATAGTCAAAGGATATGAAGAAAAAAATTTCAGATCAAGAAATCAAAGCTATCAACAATAGAACAATAGAGCAAAATAAAACAATAGAAGAAAAAATGTTCTAAATCATTCTTGATTAGAAAAATGCAAATTAAAACAATTCTGAAGTATTGTCTTATACTTATCAGATTGGTCAACGTGATAGTAAAGGAAAGTGATAAATATTGAAGGGAATATGGCAAAATTAGGATACTAATCCATTACTGGTAGGGTTATGAATTGATACAACCATTCTGGAGGGCAATTTGGAACTATACCCAAAGGGCTATAAAACAATGGATACCCTTTGATCCACTATTAAGTGTGTATTCCAGAGAGATTTTTTTAAGGGGGGGGGGAAATATTTCCAGCTGTTCTTTTTTTTTTAGTGGCAAAGAATTGACATTAATTGGGCAATATCTGAACAAATTGTGGTGTTGGAAGCAATTGAGAGAAACAGAGTTTCTAATAGATATTTTTATCTGGACCCCATCAAAAGATCAATGCAAACTGGCAAAGCCATGCATTTTGACCCTTTCTGCACTGCAAGTCAGGATTCAGACAGGATGAGTTATCTAAGATAAAAATCTGAACTGCTCTCTTTGATTCCTTTTATGATCCATATCTTTTCTTATTGAAAAGCATTATAGTCTGATTTTCTAGAAAGCTTTAAGTTTTTAGCAAACCAGCACTTACTGAGTTAACAGCCTTTTTTGCTCAGCAGAGTAAAGCTGCACCTATGGGTATATCTCTCTGCTCCAGGAGTCCCAAGTTCATGGAGTGGCAGGCTCAGGCAAAATTCCACTTTAGATAAAGTGAGGCTCATTTTTAACCTTGGGACTTTTTCTCATCCAGGCATGATCTTCATGAGAAAATTCTTTGTAAACCCATATACTAATCATGATGTAATTTCTGTAACATTGGCATGTCTGCATAGCTGTGAAACTTCTTTGTCCTTTGTGTGAAAAGGGTTTTTTAATACTATATAAAATAAATCTCAAGCTCATTGCCAGTTGGAGGAGCAGCCATGAGCTGACAGACAGATGGTCTCTAGTTTCATTCTTTCTCACCTAAACCATCATTTCCCAGACCCCCAGAGATGTTGGATAGTTTTCAACATTGTGGTATATGATGATGATAGCATACTATTGTATTGGAAGAAATGATGAATAGGATGTCCATTTACAACAAGGACAAATGACATCATGGGGTGACTTTTCCCTTTAATTTGTTATTTTGAATATACAAATTAAAATGAACTGAATTTTTTCACATTGTGAATTTGGCCATATTTTATGGCAAATAAAAGTTTCCAAATGCTTTAAAATACAATCTAGATGCAAGTAAACCCAATTTTAGGATCACCATATAAACCAATGGAATTTTCTGGTTGGTTCTCTTTAGAAATAATGGTTATGAAAATAGCTTCTTCAATATTTAAAATGTTTGATGAAGGTAATAGAGCAACTTGGTTTACTTCAGTAATCTCTGAGTGAAACAATCCCCATTTCAAGTCTTGAGGTCATATAAATTGGGTTTAAGTCGAGACAGAGTTGCACAAAGTTTCAGCCTCATTCTCTCTTCCACAGTCATTGAAGTCCAATAACAAAACAAAAGTCAAGATAACTAAATGATGGTCTAGGATGCATTGGATGAACTTAGTGTCATGGGGGGAGGGAGAGAATTTGGAACTCAAAATTTAAAAAGAAGAGAAAAATATCAAAATAAATAAACACTTGAAAATTTTTAAAGGGAGGGCTGCTGAAAGTCTAGAGAAAACATGAATAAATACATATTAATATCTAACTGGCATATGCATTAGAAAACTTAAATGCTACCATATTGTCCAATTTATAAAACCCTCCCCCAAAAAACATGAAGTCTAGAAAAGAAAATTACATGAGAAATTCTTGATTCTCTTAAGTAACAACTGAGGGCAAAAATAGAAAAAAATGTAAGGTGATCAGAGTCAAAAAGCAGCATTAAGAATCAAGTATTGTCATGTATTGTTATTCTCATTTCACAGATGAATCAAATGATGCTGACATAGCTTGTTTTGCAGAACCAGGATCTAACCTAATAGAGACAGTGCAACACAAAGAAATGTTTGCTAGATTTTAAGTCAGCAGGCATGAGTTCAAATCCTGGCTCTCAGACTTATAAGCAGTGTGAACTTTAGCATATTTCATAGCCTTTCTGAGCTTTATATAAAAAATAAGGGAACTGGATTACATGACAACCCCATCTCCTTTTTCAATCTCAGCAATTTTCAACTCTTTTTCAATCTCAAGACTCCTTTACACTCTTAAGAATGATTGAAGCCCCCAAGGAGCTTTTATTTATGGGGATTATATTTAGTAATATTCATTTCAATAGTTATCAAAATGTCTTAATATTATGGAAATAGTATTGGTGTCATGGACTTTGTAAAAGGTTCTTGATAGACATCAGACTTTAAACACTGATCCTCTAAATCAGTGATCTTGGGTATTCAATAAATATTTTGATATATTCCTATATATGGTGGCTGAGGAAATAATAAAGTGACATGTCTTTGAACTTTTCTTCCCTACTACTGGCATTCCAGATGTTTTTACATTGTTTCTATTAATCAATTCCTTTTCTTGCTCTTTCAAGAAAACATCTCTTTCTAAAAGAATCTTCTTTCATCTAAAAACCACTCCCAAATGAAGAACCTCACCTTGTGAAAATTTGTATCAAATGTTAGTCATAGATGGATATAAGTAGGAAAAGTGTGATGACTGGTCCTGTGAAATGCCTGATGTTTCTGTCAGGATTTCATATGACCTATGCAGCCAGGAATAATGAGGCTCGATGTTTGTCAATGATGAGTAGTCTCTGATCATTTGAAACATGAATGAATAATATCTAATATTCATAAGGGAAAGGCATGTTGAATGAGCTAGAGGGGAAAAACAATTATTTGTGGTATAGGTGGAATATTTTCTAAGCAATGGAACTAGCCAATCCAATGCTCTCTTTTCTGGAGAGGTAAACACAAATAAGAAAAGGTCCCTGTATTCTGGAGGACTGACAGCACTTGGCCAGGGTATATAAAGGTGCAAGGATAGAACAGGGCATCCAGACCTAAAAAACCAACTTCTTACCACCCAACCCAAACCAGAACCAACCAACACCATGGTCCATTCCTGCTGTGGCTCTGTGTCCTCTGGCTGTTGCCAGCCCAGCTGTTGTCAGACCAGTTGTTGCCAGCCCATCTGTTGCCAGACTACCTGTTGCCAGCCAAGCTGTTGCCAGTCTAGCTGCTGCCAACCCAGCTGTTGCCAGTCCTGCTGCTGCCAGCCCTGCTGCCCACCCAGGTGCTGTCTGCCATTCTCTTGCCAAACCACCGTGTGCCGCCCAGTGACCTGCGTGCCCAGGTGCAGCCGCCCCATCTGTGACACTTGCTGCCGCCCTCGCTGCTGTGACCCCTGCTGCCTACAGGACGGCTGCTGCCGCCCCATCTCCTGCTGCCCCACCTCCTGCACAGCTGTGGTCTGCAGACCCTGCTGCTGGGCTTCCACTTGCTGCCATCCTATTAATGTGCAGTCTCCTTGCTGCAGACCCCCTTGCTGCCAGCCAGCCCCCTGCCGCACCACCTGCCGCACCACCTGCTGCCCTACCTGCTGCTGAGCCACACAAGCTACTGATAAAAGGCAACCATTTTTCCCCACAAGTACCCCACTACTCTCTAGCATGAGCCACAACATGTGGTTTCTTGAGAAGCAGCTCATCTATTGACCATCTCCCAAGAACTAACCCAACTACAAAGGGAATAGTTCCTTTTTTTTTTCTTTCAAACCATAACAAATGACTCCCAACTTGAGATCTGGTTGGGGAAATTGTCAAAGAAATTTCTAACATTTTCCAACATGTTTACTGGTGTTGAATTAGGAAACCAGTCTTGTTTTTCCTAATAGACTTGATTTCTTCATGATTGGGGGATGCTTTAGCCCACTGACCCACCCTGCCTTTCCTTTTATTAGCATATCTCTTAAATTCTGATGCTTCTCTGTTCCCCAATAAACTTGATGTTTCCAGCATGCAAATAGTATGGTTTTTATTCTTTTCATTCTGGTGGGGCTCCATAGATGAATAGAAAGAATGCTTGACATGGAATTCTAACTTTGCCTCAGACACTTGCTAGCTGTGCATGATGACGGGCAAGTCATTTAATCTCTCTCAGATTCATCTTTCTTATCTGCAAAATGGGGGAGGAAATAATAGAATGCATTTCACCTGACTTTGAAAGGATCAGATGTGATAACATGTAAAATGCTTTACAAATATTAAAGTGTTATAAAAATACTAATATTAATGATGTTATAATAATGAGTTCATCTAGGTACAAATTCCTCAATTTTCAGGTGAAGAAACTGAAACTAAGAAGATAGAAATAATTTGCCTAATGTCACATACAATATAGGTAGCACAGTAGATAGAGTATTATACTTGGAATCGCTAAGATCTGAGTTCAAATCCAGTCCCAGGCATTGGTGTAATTCTGAGAAAGTCATGGAAAATTTCCTAGCCTCAGTTTCCTTATCTATAAAATGAGAATAATAATAGCATAATAGCATCCACCTGTCATGATTGTTGTAAAGACAAAATGACATAATATTTGTAAACTGCTTTGTAAGCCTTAAAATGCTATATATAAATGGCAGCTATTACTACCATCTTCTCTCTGTTTGGGGGAAAACTATTTGGAAACATGTCTCACAAGAGTTTATCTTTGGAGTATCCCAACTTGAGGTAGTCTGTTTGTTACCTTTCTCATTATGAATTGGTACTTATAAAGCCTCTTTACTCATGGAAGTTTAGTATGTTTTGTTATATCAAACAGGCTTCATTATATACTATTAAATATCAATCAACTGAATAATGATCACCAACAATGAGACAATTGTTCTCTTCTACCTACAGAGATGCTTCTATTCTCAAACCAATGTTTTATTTACGTAACTGTTGGCTAGGTTTAATGATGGTCTTTCCAAGATTTAAGAAGGGCATCCTCTAACTGAGTACTGAAACTGGCAAGAGATTGAGTGGTGCTATGTTTATCTTTGCCTCTAAAAGTAATTAAAATAATAGCTCTCTTATATTTTGAATGCATCTGTGATCTCCAATATGGATATTTCCTCTATCACTCAGTCTGTTCCCTTCTTCTGGGTAATTTGTATCCCTGGCTTCCCATAAATCATCTATGGAGCATATAACTAATGCTTCAAGGCCATCTCTGGGAATTCTAACATTCTGAGGACACCAAAAACAAAACAAAACAAAACAACAGAAAACATTTTCTCTATCCTTCTGGTTAAGATGTATTTCTACCACATGATCTAGCCATCTCTTTTGTTCATTATTCTTTTTTTTTAACCCTTACCTTCCATCTTGGAGTCAATACTGCATATTATCTCCAAGGCAGAAGAGTGGTAAAGGTAGGCAAGGGGAGTCAAGTGACTTGCCCAGGGTCACACAGCTGGGAAGATGGTTATTTTTTTATGATATTTTTCTTATTCCTTCCTATGTGTAGTATTACTGGTAAGGCACCATAGCCTATTTACAACTGTTGTTTATTTGACTGCCTTTTCACTTCCTCTGAGATTCTGGTTGTCTATGATTCACCATCATAGGGATTCTTCATAAGAATACTGTTGAAAAACAAGTGGACTTAGGAAATAGGGAGACATTTGGCATTGTCGACAATAGTATATGATTTCCTAAAGGAAATCCTTCCTAATCTCCTCTCCCTGGGCAATTCGAGGTCCAACTCACTTTCCATTTGCAATGTTTGTCAGGCGCTGGAGGTCTGAGTGGAGGAGCTACAGAGGACAGCCCTTCTCTCTATCTCAATCAGCCCTTAAGATCTATCCAGATACCACCAAGATTTCCTCTCTCCTCAACTGTCTTTTCAGTGACCCTTCTGGCTGGGGGTTGACCCATCCACTAAGACTACTCACTAAGAGCAATCCGGGGAAGAGAGTAGAACACCAAGTTTCACCATCTTCGCTCTTACTGTGCAACATGGAGCATCAGATTGTACCATCTTCATCATCACAATATCCTGCAGCTGATCTTTCACTTAAAAATCCTTCCTTTAAGAAGTACTGTCTACACCAGTTGTGAACCCCTGGAGAGAAAAATCTTCGCTTTTCTAATTTCATCTATAGTGCTTAGCATAACAAAAAACATATAGTAAGAATTTAATAACTGCAGGTATCCCTTCTGTATTATGGGGCTTGGGAGCATGGGATATTCACAACCTAAAAAATTCACATACAAATTTTTGACCCTCCCTTCATACAAAAGAAGAAACCTGAAAATTTTCCCTTTCTTTTATGGGGTATTTATAGTTCCTTATTGTAAAATTTGGGTTAAATATTTGGTCATAGACTATGTTGACATTTCTAGCCTTTGTGTGTCATCTGCTGGATTTTTGTGACTTTTTTTTAATCCTTACCTTCCATCTTAGAGTCAATATTATGTATTGGTTCTAAGGCAGAAGAGTGGTAAGCACTAGGCAACTAGGGACAAAGTTAGGAAATGCCTGAGGTCAGATTTGAATCCAGGACCTCCCATCTATGAGCCTGGCTCTCTATCACCAAGCCACCTAGCTACCCCTACTTTCATGTTCTTTTCACAAACTTTAAAAAAGAAATTATATATATTTGTGGTATTAAAAGATAAAATATGTTATTATACAATTCTATACATTCCTAAGTTTTTACACCTTTTCTCTAGAATCTACTAGGCCATTTATAGCTTCTGTGAAACTCTCAAAAATTTGCATTTAATTTCTTACACCAAGTGATGATATATCAAAACCATGGTGGGAAAATTTGTGATATGGAAGGGATACCTGTGCTTTTTCATTTATTACTTTATTATTTGGCTCAAGATGTATATATATATACATATATATACATCTTGAGCCAAATAATAAAGTAATATATATATACTGGTTGAGTTATGCCTCAAATTACGTAGTTTAGACTGAGCAGTATTATTCATCTACTTGGTTTTTTAATTGATTTATCATTTTAAGAAGTTGTTGATCTCATCAAGGAAACCTTATAGTCTTCCCTAGTATACATCAGTCAACAAAATCATCCACTTACAGTATTATTTATAAAACTTGATAATCTATAGGAATTCTTCATTTCCATGAAATAACAACATAAAGAACAATAAACAGTTCAGTTTTATGATGCACAAAATTACACAGAACATAACAAACAGAATTCCAGAATGAAAATCTATTCTGATCCATCCCATCTGACATATTCAGTTTAAATAAAATCATAGAAAAATATCTGCAGTGACTAGAAAATTTGGCAACAGGCTTTTATAATTGTTATTAAATTATTCTTTTCATTAGGCAAGGAATAATTATGAGTTTTTTCTTCAGTTTCAATTTATTATTTGCTTATATTACATTGGATTTCCCATGTATCTTTCTCCCCTCCCACAATAGAGATGGTATCATTTGACATATATATATGATAAATACAGAAAATATATAATTAAAATATATATTATATACAATAAAATATAATAATTATATATATAATTATATCATATATGTTTTGATTTATTAGTTCTTTTTCTTGTGGTGGACATGCACAGTTATTCTTCCAACAACATTTTTGTTGCTACAGATAGTGTTCTTTTGGTTCTGTTCATTTTGATCTTCATAATTTTATTTAGATCTTTTCATTTTTTCTTTACAATGAATCCTTTAAAATAGGATCGAATTAACAAAAGTCAGATTTATTATGCAATTTTTAAAAATCCTTACCTTCTTGTCTTAGAATCAATGCTATGTATTGGTCCTAAGGCAGGATAGCTGTAAGAGCTAGATAATGGGAGTTAAGTGACTTGCCAGCCAGGTAGTGTCTGAGGTCACATTTGAATCCTATCTCTGGGCCTGACTCCCAATCCACTGAACCACTTAACTGCTCCTTCATTGTGCAATTCTTTAGGAATATATTCTTTGCAAAATATATCAGTCACACCAGAGTTTATCCATCAGTATACATATTTAGATTTAGAGATACACATACTGTGGACTATTAGTAACAATTATCTAGCAAGAGTCAGGATTATTGTGCGTATATTTGAGCAAATAAGACACTCCCTTCCTATTTATTTTTAACATTTTACCTTTAAAGTTTTCCTTATGCAAAATTAGGTCAATTAATACCAGGAATTTGTCCAGTCTATTTTAAGACAATTCATTTTCAGCACATTCTTTCAAGACCTCACCCTAGACTTCCTAGGAAATATAGCTTTTAAAGAGCATTGGACATTGCCCACAATGCTGATGCAACTACCTCTTATTAACTGACAAAATGCATGCTCATTCCTCATCATGTGGAATTGTGTTTGGGAATTCCAGGCACATCATGCTAGTGAGCTGACTTAACCTCACAATTAATCACACAGTCTGAGAGTCAGGAGAAACCTCAGAGACTGACCGTGGAGTCCAACCTGTTTTTGAACTAGAATCCTCTCTACGATATTCTTGACGAGTGGTCATGTAGCTTTGGTTGGAAGACCTCCAGTTAGAGGGAATTTGTGACTTACAAAGCTAGCCATTCCACTATAGACGACGTATAACTTTGGGGGAGTTTGGAGCTGAGGTTTTTTATGTTCTAAGAATGAAATGACTGAAGCTTAAAATCTGAAAGACTTCTTTTAATGTACTTTGACACCAGTGGATATGCACATGCCATTTTGTGGATATACTATACAACACTCAGAGTTTTACAACAACATGAAGAAGTGCAAATTGATTCATGCACTGCCTTTCTTTAGCCTGGAGGAAGGCAACGTTTCACAGTATTAACGACTCGGCAGTGTTAATGTGCAAATTGTCCACCAAATTTGACAGTACTCTACTCGTGGCAACATCCAAGTGGCACATATGCAAGAGAGTCTTCCACAAGGCCATGTCACATTATTTCAGATTCAGGTATCATATAGTTTAAAGTTCATGCTGACCAGGTCATGAACATGTAGGCAAACAAAAAGGGGAACCTTAAGACTAATCCTTACACATAGATTTTGTTACTTCCTGATGTCTTACAGTTTTGGCTCCCATCATGGGAGCTCCCAGACCTACACACCTTCCCAACTGAAATAAAACATATTACAAAACATAACCTACATTTTATTATTGAATAATTAAAATTTGTCACATCAAATAATGCCATGTCTGACCATGCTTTGAATATATATTATAAAATCACAAAATAAAATGACTACTAAAGATGAGGTGTCTCTCTTTTTAAACAAATTCACTCAAAGTTAAACAGGAGTTTCGATTCCTTACAAAAAGAGTTCCCTTTGGAAGAATCAGAAATGCATTCCAGTGATGTTATCCTGATACATATCTGTTGCTCCTCTCTGGAATATCTTCAAAATCAGCCTCACAGTTTCTTGAGTATTCTTAGTAGTGGCAAGTAATAATTCACAACTCTATAATGCTTCAATGTTTACAAATCATTTTTCATCAATCTTGTAAGAAGGGTAGTATTAATCCGATTAGCTCCACTTTATAGAAGAAGAAACTGAGAGGGAATGCTTAAATGAAGCCCATGATTACAGAGCTAATAAGTTTGGGAATGTCAGAGTGCAGAGTGGTAAAGCAGATAAACCTCTGGACTTGGAAAATACAAGACCTGAATGAATACATAGGAACATGTTATTGGTTTAATATCAGGAAGAGCAGCCAACATAATACTCCCTTAGAGATTATGAATTGTAGTTTAAGAAGAATGAGTGTCTATTTGTGAAGCCTATCTCCTACTTCAAAGGAAAAATTCCATTATAAGAAAGCTTCCATGAGGACATTTTTTAAATTCCCTCCTTTAACCCTTTTAACTTCATCTTGTAAATAAGGGAAAATAGTATTTCTCTGATGTCATCAAAAAAAGTTTGACCACAAAAAAATCAACTAGTCATATAGCAAGAATGAGGGAAAATCAAGGAGCTGGATTCTCCTTTGATAGTCACTTGATATCTAGAGAATCAGGAAGGATCCAGAATTTTGAGTTCCCTCACCCCATGGTGAATTTATGGGAAAGTATGAATGAGTTGCCCAGGAAGAATGGGTTGTCATCTATATTGCTGAATGTCATTGATATGACAAAAGATAGATCCTTGAATATTCAACAGAGTGAAGTTTGCCTATCAAAAGAGCTCTGTACAGCAAGAGAAACATGAAATAATAAGGTTAATGGTGACATAATACATTGAGTGAATTTTTTTAAAACTAGGCTATCAAGCTCTGACTTTGGTGTCTAAAAGAATTAAATGAGTTCAAATTCAGGAAGGAAGTAAAATTTTTTCTTAATGATCTTGGGTATTGCATGTCACCATTAGTCAAAACAAAAATTCTCACTTAATTGGCAAAAACCATTAACATGAAAATAGTAGTATCTGGTCAGAGTATATAAGGAGCTCCAAACAGGACAGGGCATTCAGACCTGCAAAACCATCTCCTCCTTACCACCCAAACCAAACCCAAACCAATCAACACCATGGTCCACTCCTGCTGTGGCTCTGCCTCCTCCTGCTGTTGCCAGCCTAGCTGTTGCCAGTCCTGCTGCTGCCAGCCCTGCTGCCCACCCAGGTGCTGTCTGCCATTCTCTTGCCAAACCACCGTGTGCCGCCCAGTGACCTGCGTGCCCAGGTGTAGCCGCCCCATCTGTGACACTTGCTGCTACCCTCGCTGCTGTGATCCCTGCTGCCTGCAGGACGGCTGCTGCCGCCCCATCTCCTGCTGCCCCACCTCCTGCACAGCTGTGGTCTGCAGACCCTGCTGCTGGGCTTCCACCTGCTGCCATCCTATTAATGTGCAGTCTCCTTGCTGCAGACCCCCTTGCTGCCAGCCAGCCCCCTGCCGCACCACCTGCCGCACCACCTGCTGCTCCCCTTGCTGCTCCCCTTGCTGCTAAGTAACCTGATGGCCCTTATTTCTGCACAGAACATGTCAGGAGTCCATACCAGCCATGATTCCATCTGCTAACCATAAAGATCTCCCCCATGTCCAGGTTCTGAACCTGAAGAAACAAAGTCAGCTCAAGGACAGTGAATGGCAAGCTGCATTTCACTTCTAATTTTCTTTCTAAAATCTCAGGATTAAAGACTTCCCATTTTTGAGTTTTTATGTCCTTGTTATATAAATGTATTCTGCACATGAAAGATTTTTTTTGTTTCCATGATCTGCTTACATTCTAATAAATTCGATTCTCCTCAATCAGCAAACCAATCAATTTTTATTATTTTGTCATTTCATGTTTTCCTATCACTGGGGAATTCTGTTGATCAAAAAGCAACCAAATAAATTTAAAATAATTTTGGCTTTATTGGTATGTCAGTCAGTCAACCAACATTATTAATCCCTACTATGTGCCATGTATTATGCTAAGCACTAAAAATGCAAAGCAAGGCACATAATTCCAGCTTGGTTCTATGATATAAATAGGTTAGTTTGCTATACTATTATCTCTTCCCCTGACAAATCATTTTGACTTAATTATAAGAAATGAATCATATAAGCAGAACAAAACAAGATAAAAGATATGCTTCTGGCAATTTCTCCCTTTTACTTTATCTCTGTTAATATCTTATCTATTCTTCAGGGCCCAGTCCACTTCTATAATAAAATATCCCCTTTGTTTATCCTCCCTACCCAGCAAGCTGAAAGAGATCTCTTCCTCCTCCCAAAACACTTTTAACTCTCCTTATTTTAAGAATGTAATGATGTCACCTATAAGAGGAGTTTCTAGATGAATAATAACTGAGCTTCCTCCTAGCCTAAAATGGTGATTTAATGAGCTGCTGTGGGGAAAAAATCTCTTTGTCATAGTCATCCGAAGATGGTGAAACTTTCTAGATATTAACTATGCCTGAACTTACTAGCCTGGTAGAACTTGCTAAAACTACCAGTTCTTCAGTGTCAATCTTCAAAAATTCACATTCAGTTACCTAAATTATGAGATATATTCTATTTTGAATAGAACTTTGGGAGGGATCTTTTCTATTTGCCTATTTCCTAATTACATGCTAATGTGTATAATGATTAACACTATCCCTATCATTTCCCTGCCTCAGCTATGAATTCCTTATGGGCAGGGACCTTGCCTTACTCCTTTTTATAACTTAGAATAATTCCTTGGACTATAAATCCTTACAGAGGTTTAATGCTTAATTAGAGATTTGTACTCATTGTTTTCTTGCCTTGGGGATATCAACCTGGATTAAAAGAGAATGACCTATGCCCTCAGTGCTTCAAAACAATATTTTTAGTTCTCCTTAATTGACTGTGGGATAGATAGATGGCACAGTGAATACAGCACTGGGCTTGGAGTTGAGAAGACTCATCTTCCTGTTTTCAAATCTGGCCTTAGACACTTTCTACCTGGGTGATCCTGGGCAAGTCACTTAACCCTGCTTGCCTCAGTTTCCTCAACTATAATATGAGCTTGAGAAAGAAATGGCAAAATCCTACAATATCTGTGCCAAGAAAACCCCAAGTGAGGTCATTTAAAGTCATATAGAACCGAAACAAATTAACAACTCCACCCATATATGGACCATCACTTTAGTTTGGGTTTCATTATTTCTTGCTAGGACTATTACAATGCCCACCCAATTAGATTCTAGCTTCAATTTTGCCCTCTCTCCAATTCTCCAGAGAGCAACCAAATTGCTATTCCTAAAGTACAGGTCTCATCATGTCATTCCTCTGTCCAAAACACTCTAGTGGCTCCCTCCCAATTAGTCCTAAAGTCAAAGGCAATTTCTTCAGTTTGTTATTTAAGTTCTCCACAGTTTGTTTCCAACTAATGATTCCAAAGCTCTCTTTATTGCATATGCTATGTTTTATACAAACTGGTCCTCATATGGAATATCTCCTGTCTCTGAGGCTTTGCACATTATCCTCCATGCCTGTAATGTTTTCCCTTACATCATCCATCTTTTAGAATGCCTGGCTCCCTTTGAAGTCTGATTTGAGTAATATATTTTGTCTGCCACCTTTCCAAATTCCCTCAACTACAAGTCTCCCCTCTTTACACTGAATATTTATCTTGTGTACACTTAACATCTATTTATTTGTGTAAACATTGTCTCTATCCCTTGTTTTATTCAAAAGAATGTAAACTCCTTGAAGGTAGAGACTGTTTCATTTCTGTCATCGTATTGCTAATGTCTAGCATAACACCTGTCACATAGTGCCACTTAAAAAGTCTTGTTTAACAGATAGACAGCATTGGTGGTCTGAAAAGAATATTGGATTTACCAAGAGAAGAGCTGACTAAAAATCTCAATTCTCACACTTAATAACTGTGTGATCTTGGGCAAATGACTTAATCCCCTCCCCCCCCAATTTCATCTGCAAAATCATATTGGGCTAGACATTCTCTCAGGTACATTCTAGTTCTAAATCCTATAATTATTATGTTGTTTAATGTTTAATCAGGTCTTCTGATGAATTCATTGAAGCTCAGTAAGTTACTTCTACCTTATGGATCTCAATTTCTTCTCCAATCCATTAGATTGTAAACTAGAGAGCAGGAATTATGTTTTACTTCTTTATGTATCCCCAAAGCATAGCATTGTCCCTACTACATTTGTTGTTGCTCATTCTTTTCAGTCATTTCTGACACTTCATGATCCCATTTGGGGTTTTCTTGTCAAAGAGTTTAGAATGGCTTGCCATTTCCTTCTGCAACTAATTTGACAGATGAGGAAACTGAGGCAAACAAGATGGTGTGACTTGAGGGTCACCCAGCTAGTAAGTGTCCAAGACCAGATTTGAACTCAGGTCTTACTGACTCCAAGGCCAGGGCACTATCCACTGCACCACCTAGCTACCCTAGTCTATTATAGGTGTTTAATGCAGTCAATTTTTTTTGACCAATTGATTTTATAAAATGATGAGGTTGACTTAGATAATGACTCATGTTCCTTCTAGCTCTGATACTCGATGGTTCTGTAGAAACCATTTAAATTCTGAAAGCACAACCATAGCACTCATTACATAAAGTGAATATCTATTTTGAAATAATATATGTAATAATCTATCAAAACATGTGAATCAATTTCTTTGCTTCAAAAAAATTGAAATCTGTACCTCTCATCAAGAAAAGAAGCTACCATATTCTTCTGTGATTGATGTTTGTTACCTCTTAACTAGAGAAATTTTTTATTCATCCTTCATGTACCCAATCAAGTCACTTAAACTCTCTAAATCACCTATACATCTATGATACTATCCAGCAGGTATATGAAGGTAGAAAGCATTTTAGAAACAGGTTGTGTTTTGGAGACCTAGATTTTAATCTTGACTCTATGAGACAGGCCATTTCACTCTTGGGACTTCAGTTTCTTCCTCTATAGAAAATGGGTAATAATTAATTTTTTATTTTTTTCTTGCGAGTCTAACAAGCATAAATCTGAATATTTTATTATGTATAAAGAACAGAGAAAGATGGTTGAATATGAACCTGTGAAGTTGTATTATGCAGTTTGAGTATATTTTAAATTTAATATAATTTTAACAAAATGCCCTGTTTTGTTTTGTTTTGAACTTCTTTCTTTATTCTGAAATTACTCTGTCTCTCTCTCTGTCTCTGTCTCTGTCTCTGTCTCTCTCTCTTTCTCTCTCTCTTTTGTTTTTTTGTTCACTATTCCTAACCATGAACTCTTCTACCACTAATAGAAGCTCTTCTAAATAACAATTAAGTATAATCAAACAAAACAAATTCACACATTGTCCATGTATGAATACATGTACCTTATTTGCTTCTCTCGTGCATCATCTCTTTGCCAAGAGGTGGGAAGTATGCTTTTTATCAATCTTTTGAAGTAATGATTGGTCATTGTATTGATCAGAGTTCATAAATCTTTCAAAGTTGTTTTCCTTTGCGTAATTATTGTCATCATACAAATTGTTTCCCTAGTTCTACACTTTAGTCTGACTCAGTTCATGTTGTCTCCATTTTCTCTGAATCAATCCACTTTGTTATTTTGTAAGGTATAATAATATTTCACTGTATTCACATACTATAATTTGTTAACTCACTCATTCCCCAACTAAAGAGTGTCCATTTTGTTTGCATGTTTTTTTCTGACTGTCTGGCAGCCCTCTCAATAATTTCTATTTATCTTTTTTTTTTTGTTTTTGCCAGCATGATGGATTATGAAATCAAGTTTCAGAGTCATTTTAACTTTTCATTTCTCTTCCTTTTTTCATAGGTTCTTGAATACTTAAATGTTTTATTCTTTCTATAGACTTTTATTGCTATTTTTTCTTTCTTCATTACTTAGATTTCCTCCTGTATCTTTTCCCTTTCCACTCATCAAAAACAATCCCTTTGATAATCTGCCTTGTACCTAAGGAGTAACGTGATATAATGGAATGGGTCTGAATTTGGAGTTAGAAGACATGGTTTCAAATTTAAGCTATGATATTTAGATAAAAAGACACATAACTTTTCTGAATCTCAGTTTCTACCTCTTTAAAGAAGGATAACAATATTTTTTTAACCAGTAACAAATAGCTTTGATGATAACTTCTTTAGATGATAACAATTTCACCACCTACCTACTAATGCTCTATATAGGGTCAAATTAGAAAATAGTTTACATTTATATAGCATATCAAGGTTCACAAATTATTTTGTCTTCCCAACAACCCTGGAAGGTAAGTGCTATTATTATTCTTATTTTGTAAATGAGGAAACTAAAGCAAATGGAGATTAAGTGACTTGTGTAGGCTTACACAGCTAAATGTGTCTAAGAGTAGATTTGAATTCACATCTTCATGACTCCAGGGTCAGTTCTCCATACACTGGGCTATTTGGCCACTTCTAAAGATGATGGAAATACCCTAATCTACATGAAAAAAATACTATATGAATAAACTTCATTGTTGTTATCATTTGAGTTTTTGACTTGTCATCAAGAATTATCTCTATTAGCTTGAACACATGGGCTGATGGGGATATTATTGGGGATGTAGACACTAAACGATAACTCTAGTCCAACTATCGATAATATGGAAATAGGCCTTGATCAATGATACATGTAAAACCCAGTGGAATTGTGCATCAACTAAGGGAGGCTAGGAGGGGTTGGGGGAGAGGGAAAGAACATGAAATATGTAACTATGGGAAAATATTCAAAATAAAACTTTTTTAAATTTTTTAAAAAAGAATTATCTCTACTAAAGAGAACTTTCTAATGAGCTAGGCAACTCTTGGTTTTCATTTACTGAATATAAATTTAGAGCTCTGACCATTTTGTTGTCAGTAGTGTGAATTTCCCCAAGCATAGATTCTCACTCATTTGCACCTTGACATCAATGTGATCCTTGTCCACATACTTCTGTAACTCTTTCAAAGAATATGTACCCAGGATGCTGAAAGTCTTCTTCTAGATCTCCTAAGTGTTTGTGGATGTCAATATAGTATTCAAACATTCTATCTGCTACTCCCAAGTCCAACATATTCAAGGTCAATTCATCTCTTTTTCCATTATCTTTAGTAACATTTAAATAATATTCAATAACATTTTTGCACAAATTCTTATTGGTACCTGCCTGTTGGTACTTGCCTAGTGTTAGCCACAGGAAGAGAAGTAACTCCATGTTTTTCCATTGACTCAACCACCTATCTACAGAGAAGGTCCTATGTACCCAACAATTGACTGGGCAAAGTTAGCAATCTATGAGTGAGGCAGATTTTATCTAAGCCAGGTATGTAAGGTTACCCAACTTAACTAATCATAGTGTCCTTGGGTTAACAAAGGGTGAGAAGGGGGAGAGGGATCACATTACAGATCATTTGCTGGTTGACCAACCCTAAGATTCCTTCCTGAGTCCCTGTGAATCTGTCCCATAACAACAATCAGATTTAAGGGTAGAGAATCAAGAAATCTGGACTCTTAATCAGGGTATACATCTTTCTGTATGTCCAAAATGCAATCTTTTTGTGCCTAAAAGACTATTGGATGAGGGATCTATATGTTTGCCTGCCTGTGAGTAATATAACTGCTTGGCTCATCATAATCCTTCAATTATCTATATCCCTTCTCTGAGCCTCCTCACAGTATAATTCTGCAACCTACTTATACTGCAATAGCCTCAGTTGCCTGAAATCTTTATTTTTTCCCATTGTCATCCTATTAACAAGATAATGATTTTTCAGTTCAACTAACTAGTCAATTATCATTAAGGCAAAATTACCAAATAGGGTGGGAGAAGTGTCTCTGTATGACTGTAATATCTTTCATAAATGGCAAATGTTAACTAAAATTTTGAGCTTTATACAGTTGCTCTTAGGAATTTCCACAAAGTTTGGAGGTGTTTTGAGCTATCTGAATAACTAGAGAAAACATAGATATTTCCATCTCTGACGAAGCAGAGAAAGGTGAAAAAAATCACAATGAAAGTTAATCCAGTTATTTTAGTTAGAGAAAAACACATACTGAATTCATCACAGAATCAAAGAATTTCACAATTATAAAGGTTTGTAGGCACCTTTACAATATATCTGACAAGGAGTCAACCAGTATTTTCTTACAGACCTCTGATAAAGGAAACCAACTCCCTCCCATTACAAGACATTCCAGTTGTAAATAGCCCTTCTTGGTAAGAAGTTTTTTTCTCCCATCAAATTCCCTCTTTGAAATGACTACCCTTTGCTCCAGGTTCTACCCTATAAGGTCAACAGAATACACTGAATTTTTTTTCTTTTTAAAAAAATATATTATTTTGTGGTAAATGTGACAGCTATTATAAACATGAATATTCCCATATATGAAGAACAGAAAAAGAAGATATGAATCAGTAAATCTACCTGTGTTTCTTTACATCATTTAACATGGTAATAGTTTATTTCTGTGTCTTCTAATTTCTTTTATATCTTCCACTTACTTTAAAAAAAATGATATAGCATATATCTTAGCAATGTCACGATTTAAAAACTTTCCAATAGTGTCCACTTTAAATCCTTTATATTGTTTTTTCAATGAATACTCACTATTCTGTCCCAGTAACCACAGCAATGGTAGTCCTACTCCATTACAATGCAATGTATTTTCACTATTTCTCTTTTGCAATGTGGTTCAGTATCTGAGTTTTAATTCATATTAGCAACATCAATGCATAGTAGTAAACTATACTTAAGTAAATGTGATGTGTTATTGCAAAAATATCTTTTTCCTCCCATTAATCTCTCCTTCTCACTACTCCCCCCTATCTCAAGTGAGAAAACAAAAAGAAATGCCTCCATACATAGCTACATGGTCTGGCAAAATAAATTCCTCCATTGGTCATATCTAAAAATATATCTCTTTCTACATTTTAAATGCATCACCTCTCTGGCAGGAGGTCAATGGCATGTTTCATCTTCATTCTTTCGGGTTAATGGTTTATTATCACACTGATCAGAGTTCTACAGCTTTTCGTAGTTGTTTTTCTCTCAAATGTTATTATCATGGTATAAATTGTTCTTTGAATTGTGTAAATTTTGCATTAGTTCATAGGTATCTTCACAATTTCTCCAGAATCTATTCTTTTTGTCACTTATTGACACAATAATTTGAATCACTTTTCCATATAATAGTCCTTTAAATATAAGAAGACTATTATTAGTTCCTGTCCCTTCCCTACCATGTTACCATGATTATTCTCTTCTCTAAATAAACATCCCAGGTCCTTTGATTAATCCTTATATGCAATGAACTCAAGACTGTAGTTATCCTCTTATGGAAGCTCTCCAACTTATCAATGCTTTTCCTAAAATTGGAGCCCCAGAACATTAACAGTATAAGTCCACATATGGTAGAATTAGGGCATAACACAAAAGGACTATTACTTCTTATTTCTGACACCCTATTTCTCATTATATTCCAAGATCTCCTTAGATTTTCTGACTGCTACATTGCACTACTTATACATATCAAATTAGTAGTCCATTAAAACCTCCAGATATATTTCTAATAAAATTGCTGTCTAACCATCCTTCCTCCCACATTGTATTTCTGAAATTGATTTTTGAACCCCAGTATGAGAGTTCATATATATATATATATAACATATATATAATTTTTTTTACTTCAGTACAATAATCTAGATTTTCAAACTTTAAGGATTCTGACTCTATCATTGAATATGTCAGCTAGATTGCTATATCTCCCATGAGATTATTTTTAAAAATACTAGCCCATGTTTAGCAGTTAAACTTTTAAGTGAAAACTCTACAAATGAAAAAAAAAAGGTTAAAGTTTGCATGTTAATGATAGGACCTTTGAAAGATGAGACTGTCTCATCATTCTTCCAATTATAAAGATTCAATGAGTATTCAATGAGCAACAAAGCAAACCCAATTTTATTGCTTTAGTAATATTTTAAAAATAACTCATGAGTTATGATCAGAGGGGATAGGAGGAAACAGACTTAACAATAGTAAAACGGAAGGGCTGAGTTGTCACATAAACAGTAGCTGGAGAGGTTTATAAAAGGGTGATTGTCTGAGTTCAGTCAAATTTGAAAATTTTCATTTTGCAAATAAACCAGAAACAGATACACTAAAATCATGTCCTGCTGCAACTCCTGCTCAACCAGCTTCTGTGGTTTCCCCAGCTGCTCTACTGGAGGGAACTGTGGATCTAACTGCTGCCAGGAGAGCTGTGGAACCGGCTGCTGCCAACAGGGAGGCTGTGGGACTGGCTGCTGCCAACAGGGAGGCTGTGGAACCTGCTGTGGACCCAACTGTGAGACCA
>NC_058133.1:191424094-191424951 GCF_016433145.1 Gracilinanus agilis
TTCCCCAGCTGCTCTACTGGAGGGAACTGTGGATCTAACTGCTGCCAGGAGAGCTGTGGAACCGGTTGCTGCCAACAGGGAGGCTGTGGGACTGGCTGCTGCCAACAGGGAGGCTGTGGAACCTGCTGTGGACCCAACTGTGAGACCACCTGCACGACCAGATGTTACCAACCTGAGTGCTGTGGAGGTGAGAGCTGTCGTACCAGGTGGTGCCGCCCAGACTGCAGGGTTGAGGGCACTTGTCTGCCACCTTGCTGCGTGGTCAGCTGCACTCCCCCATCTTGCTGCCAGCTCCACCATGCCCAAGCCTCTTGCTGCCGCCCATCCTACTGTGGCCAGTCTTGTTGCCGTCCAGCCTGCTGTTGCCACTGTTGTGAGCCCACCTGTTAAAAAGCCCCAAGATACCAACTCTCTAGTTCAGCATTGGTGAAGAATTGACACTGCGTGCCAACACCAGGAAGGGGAAAGGGGGGAGCTGCTCTGTTCTCCCTCTCCCCAGTTCCCAAGGACATTTTTTGCATGCCCCACCCTTTTGTCCAGCTGCCCAAAGTGAGTACTTCCTCCCTCCACTCTCTGAGGTAATGTGGGGAGCTCACAGGCAGCTTGAAGTTGTAGTCTGGGCATGTGAACTGGAAAACATTTGTCAAAGCTGCCCTAGCTCATGGAAGTCACCATGTCTTTGAACTGATTACTTTCTTATTCAATACTGCAACTTTTGGTTCTTTGTTCCAGTACTCCCAAGAATATACCTTGGTCTAATTTGATTCAGGATACATGGCAAAGCTCAGCTTCTATTTCTCATAGATGAAGAAATATATACATATATATATATATATATACATATATATATATATATA
>NC_058133.1:191424964-191467604 GCF_016433145.1 Gracilinanus agilis
GCTATTATATATATATATATATGTATATATATATATATATATATGTGTGTGTGTATATATATATATATATATATATATATATATATATATATATGCCCTTGGACACAGAAAAGAAAGTCTGTGTATGATAAGCATTGCAGTTGGAACCTGATTAATTTAATTTTAAATTCTGCCTATATCTCTAAGGCCATGGGACTTAGTTTCTGTGGGACTCATTTTTCTCATCTATAAAACAAGTGGGATGGCCTCTGAGATTCATCCCACTTCCAGCTCTAGATCAGTGATCCTATGATCTTTTTAGCAAAACCCTCACTTACTGCTCACCAAGGTCCCCTTCCACAGCCAATTTGCTCTTTTCTGCAGTTTCTGCCTTCAGCATATCTCTTTTCTAACTCACCGTTTTTCCTCTGGACTATCAGATTTCACTTATCTTGAAAAGAAGATAATATAATCCAGTCAAAATAAATTATATAATTTCTGGTAGATAATTTTTTTCCTTTTTTCTCATTATTCAATGGATTTGAGAGGTGTGTCATAAAAATCTAGATTTGATCCAACAAATATTTCCTATACATCTAATATATACACAAAAGGTGTAAGTGAGAGCTAGGACTCTTGTACAGGTCTTCCTGGTTCCAATATTGTTCTCTGCACTACACAACAACTATTTCTCAAAAGTAAAGAATGAGGATCCAATCTAAACTCTCTAGATGAGGCCCATAATAGAACATCAATAAAGGAATCTTGTAAAAAAAAAACTATTCTATGTAAGTAAACTAAGAAGAAAAAAGTCTTGGTTCCTGACCTCAAGAAGCTTATAGGCAAGTGGAGATGAAAAAGGTACACAAGTGCCTTTAGAACAAAATGAAAAATGGCATTGTTGTTTGGTTGTTTTAGACATTTCATGACCCCATTTGGGGTTTTCTTGGCAAAAAAAAATACTGAAGTGGTTTGCCGTTTCCTTCTCTAGCTCATTTTACAGATAAGGAACTGAAGCAAACAAGGTTAAGTGATTTGTCCAGGGTCATACAGCTAGTAAGTGTCTGAGACCAAATTTGACCTCAGGAAACAAGTGTCCTTGACACTAGGCCAGGCAATATATCCACTGCACTCCTTAGCTCCCCAAAGACTACAGACAGGTAGAGGATTAGAATTAGACTTTGTCTCAGTTTCCTCACATGTGAGGAATGGGGAAGTGAGGCAGTAGTATTTGCCTCAGAGCATTATTATGAAGATTAAGTAAAATCACTTAAAGGGCTTTGCAAACCTTAAACTGTTATATAAATATAAACTAGGGAGCCAAAATGGTGAAGTAGAATCAAGGAAATCTAGAACCACCATGAGAATCCTCTCCAATGAGCCTTAAAAATGCCTCAAAACAAGTACTGGAATGAAAGAACCAACAAGGAGACCGAGCAAAGCAACTTTCATGGAGAGAACAACTAGAAAGGTAGGCAGAGAGAGTCTTATTCACTGGGGTGAGAGGAGAACAGTCCATAGGAGGCAACATCAAAGAATAAGTATCTAAACAAGCCAAAAGCAAGCCTCCCACAACACACATCTACTGTTCTAGGTTCTGAACCTGACCCAAGCTAAGGTCAAGAACCTGACACCGTGACTAAGCCAAAGGCAGTGCAACCCCATGCACATCACTTAAAGTTCCAAATCCTTGTCCAACCCTGAGGTGAGGTACTGAATCCAAGCACAAAGCAGTGTAAGCCCAGGGTAAGGCTGCGAGGCCCAGCCCAAGACTTCACTGAGGTCATGGAACCCCAAATCAAGGCAGTCCAAAGTACACCTGTATAAACCCAGACCTAGGCACAGAACTAGCCTCTATTCAAGTTCAAGGCAAAGATAGAAGCCCTGGAGCAATGGAGTCTACATGTGTCTCATCTGATCAAGCCCAGAACAAGACCAAAAGCCCCCACCCATCCCTAAGCCTCAGAATTGGGTAACTCACAGCGCTCTGAGGTTTGCAAGCTATAAGCAATTTCAGGGAGTGATTGAATCAGCAGTGGGAGGTGGCTTTCAGAGCATCTAGCCCACAGACCACATTGGAAGAACTGAAACTTGCAGAAACCCAGAAATAGAACTAAGGGTAGCAGCAAGGAAAAACTGAAATGTAATAGAATGCCCTCTCTTCCTAAGAACAGAGCCTACCTTTAATATAAAAGTGAAAGGCAAGAAAAAGGTTGGGAAAATGAACAAATAAACAACAACAACAAAAACAACAACACATACCCATAGAAAATTTTTATGGAGACAAAGAAAAAGCAGGGCACATACACAGAAGGAGACAGGATCTGCAAATTGCAAATCTTCAAAGAAAAATATGAATTAATCCCAGCCTCTAGGATTTGAAAAATCGATTAGGAGAGGCAGAAGAAAAATGGGAAAGAGAAATAAAAGTAACACAAGAAGAAAATAACAGCAGAATTGGCCAAATAATAGATGTTCAAAAGATCATGGGAGAAAATCATTCCTTAAAAATGAGAAACGGGGAACTACAAACTAATGACTTCATGAGACATCAAGAAACAACAAAAACAAAATGAAAAGAATGAAAAAGAGAAGAAAATATGAAATATCTCATTGAAAAAATGACTGACGGGGGAAATTGGATCCAGGAGAGAATATCTTAAGAATTATTGAGCTACCTGAAAGTCATAATCGGAAAAAAAAGTCAAGATATCATATTACAAGAAATTATCAAAGAAAATTATCCCGATATTTTGGAACAAGAGGGTAAAATAGAAATTGAAAGGATTCAAAGATCTTCTCCTGCAATAAATCCCCAAATGACAACTCCCAGAAATACAACAGCCAAGAACTCCTAGTCAAAGGAGAAAATATTGTAAGCACCCAGAAAGAAACAACTCAAATATCATGAAGCTACAGTCAGGATTATAATGGATTTGGCAACATCTACATTAAAGGATCAGAAGGTTTGGAATATGATATTCCAGAAGGCAAGGGAACTGGGTTTACAACCAAGAGTCACCCACCCATCAAAACTAACTATATTCTTCTGGGCGAAAAATGGTCATTTAAAAAAATAGAAGATCTCCAGGCATCCCTGATCAAAAATCTAGACCTAAACAGAAAATTTGATGTCCAAATAAAGATTTAAGAGAAGTATTAAAAAAGTAAATAAAAAAGAGAACATTTAAGGGACTCAATAAAGTTGAATTGTATATATTCCTACATGGAAAGATGATATTTATAACTCTTAAAATTTTTATCATTATCATAGTAGTTAGAAGAAGTATACATAGAAAGAAGGAGTTGTAGTAAACTGTTTAGAATGACATGCAAAAGAAGTCATGGGGCAAAAAAAATGATTGCACTGAGAGAAAAGGGAAGAGAGAGGTAAAATGGGGTAAATCATGCCACCTAAAGAGGAATAAAAAAAAATTATTACATAGGAGGGGAGCATGAGGGTGGTGATGAGCAATGCTTAAATCTTACTGTTATCTGAATTGGCTCAGAGAGGGAATAACAACCAGATTCATTGTGGTATAGAATCCTATCTTACCCAATAATGAAGTAGAAGAAGAAGAAGAAAGGTGGTGGTGAGGAGGGGAGAAATATAAGGAAGGGGTAATTGGGGAGGGGTAACTAAAAGCAAAATACATGTGTAGAGGGACAGGGTAAAAGGAGAAAGTTCAGGATTAAAAGGAAAAACAATACAGAGGAGAATACACAGATGGTAATCATAACTCTGAATGTAAATGAGAAGAAATCACCCATAAAATGGAAGTGATAGCAGAGTGGATTAAAAATTTGAATTCTCCTATATGTTGTTTACAAGAAACACATCTGAGGCAGGTAGACACCCACAGAGTAAAGGGAAGGGAATGGAGCAGAATCAATTGGACTGGCTTCAACTAAGATAAAAAAAAAGGCAAGAGTACCAATAACAATCTCAGACAAAGCTAAGGCAAAAATAGATCTAATTAAAAGAGGTAATGAAGGTTATTACATCTTAATAAAAGGTAATATAGACAATGAAGTAATATTAATATTTAAAATATATTCACCAAATGGTATTACCTCCAAATTTTTAAAAGATAAACTAAATGAGCTTAAGGAAGAAATAGACTGTAAAACTATACTGGTAGGGTACCTCAACCTTCCCCCTCTCAGAACTAGATATATTTAACCAAAAAATAAACAAGAAACAAATAAAGGAAGTGAATGAAGTTTTAGAAAGTCAGATTGAAGAACTGAGGAAGGGCAGAGTCAAGATAGAGGCCAAAACCACTTTGACTATCCTTCCATACCAATCTTTAAAAAGTGCTTTAAAAAGACAGGAATCCAAATCCAACAGCAAGAAGGAATCATCTCCTGCTGAATGCAATTTGAAAGGTAGGCAGAGTCAATTTTCAAAAAGGATAAGAGGGAACCAGATTCAATACTGTGCACAGAGTACTCACCAACCACCTCCTCCACCTACCACACTCAGTTCTGTGAATGAGCATAGGTAACTTCAGGATCCTGGGATGGGGGTGACACCAGCAAAGAGTATATTAGACCCACCCCTTGAGGTCCCAGGCCCTGGCACTAGCTCAAAATGAGGACCAGAAGTACATTTAGAAAAGTTAGATTTATTAGATCTCTGGAGAAAATTGAATGGGAATGTATGTGTGTGTGTGTGTATATATATATATCTTTCTTTTCAGAAGCATATGATACATACACAAAAACTGACCATGTACTAGGGCATAAAAATGTCACAACCAAATGCAGAAAAGCAGAAATAACAAATCAATCTTTTCAGAACAAAATGCAAAAAAAATTATAATCACTAATGGTTCATAGAAACACAAAAATTAATTGGAAACTAAATAATCTAATTTTTCAAAAAGGGTGGGTCAAAGAAAAAATTACAGAAACAATCACTGATTTCATTAAGGAGAATGACAATGAGGAGAAGACAAATCAAAATTTATGGGATACAATCAAAGCAGTACTTAAAGAAAATGTATATCCTTGAATCCCTGAATCAATTAAATAGAGGGGAAAAAACAGATCAATGAATTGGGCATACAACAAAAAAATGGAAAAAGAAGAAATTTTAAATCCCCAATTAAAACCTAAATTAGAGATCCTAAAAATCAAAGGAAAAATTAATAAAATTGAAAATAACAGATCTATTGAACTGATAAAGAAGACTAGGAGTTGGTTTTATGGAGGAAAGAACAAATAAAAAGATCTAGCATTTGTTAATTTATTTTTTAAAAAGGGAAATAATAAAATATAATTGCCAGTATCAAAAATGAAAAGGGTGAATTCACCTCCAATGAAGAAATTAAAGCGATGATTATGAGTTATTTTTCTCAATCACATGACAATGAATATGACAATCTAGATGTTTGTATGATTATTTTCAAAAATAAAAATTGCTCAGATTAACAAAGGAGGAAATAGAACCCTTAAATAACCCCATATCAATAAAAGAACTTGAATAAACCATCAATGAACTCCCTAAGAAAAAATCCTCAGGGCCAGATGGATTTTCAAGTGAATTCTAACATTTAAAGAACAATTAGTCCTAATACTACATACAGGTGGGATTTATACCAAGAGTGCAAAGCTAGTTTAATATTAGGAAAACAATCAGTCTAATTGACCATATCAGTAACCAAATTGACAGAAATTACATGATTACAACAGATGCAGAAAAAGCCTTTAACAAAACTTAATATCTACTCCTATTAAAAACACTAGAAAGCAAGGGAATGAATGTAAATCTCCTTAAAATAATAAAAAGTATCTTTCTAAAACCTTCAGTTAGTATCATCTGCAATGGGGATGTTGGAATCTTTCCCAATAATATCAAGAATGATGCCAGGATGCCCCTTATCCCACTATTATTTAATATTGTACCAAAAATGTTAGCTTTAACAATAAGAGAAGAAAAAGAAATTAAAGGAGTTAAAGTAGGGAATGAAGAAATTTAACTATCATTCTTTCTGGATGATATGATGGTATATTTAGAGAATCTTAGAGATTCAACTAAAAAACTAGTTGAAATAAATAACTTTAGCAAAGTTGCAGGATACAAAATAAACCCACATAAGTCACCAGCATTTTTATATTTTTCTTTTCTTTTTTATAATTTTTTTATTTAGAATATTTTTCCATGGTTACATGATTCATGATTCCCTACCTCTTCCTTCCCCACTCCCTGGGCTAACAAGCAATTCCACTGGGCTATCCATGTACCATTGTCAAAAAACTATTTCCATGTTATTCATATTTGCAGTAGAATGTTTTTTAACATCAAAACTATAATCATATCTCCATAAAACTATGTGATCAATCATATGTTTTTCTGTTCCCATAGGTCTTTCTCTGGATGTGGATAGCATTCTTTTTCATAAATTCCTCTGAATTGTCCTGGGTCATTGCATTGCTGCTAGTAGGGAACTCCATTATATTTGATTGTGCCATGATGTATCAGTCTCTGTGTACAAAGTTCCCCTGGTTCTGCTCCTTTTACTCTGCATCAGTTCCTGGAGGTCTTTCCAGTTCAAATGGAATTCCTCCAGTTCATTATTCTTTTCAGCACAAAAGTATCCCATCACCATCAGATACCACCATTTGTTCAGTCATTCTCCAATCAACGGACACCTGCTTATTTTCTAATTTTTTGCCACCACAAAAAAACGAGGCTATAAATATTTTTACAAGTTTTTTCCCCTTATTATCTCTTTCGAGTACAAACTATATATATTATTTATTTTACATTTTGTAATTTTTTCTAACTCTTGCTTGGTTTTAAAATCTTTCCTTTCCCAGAGATATGACAAGTATATTATTTTGTGTTTACTTAATTTATTTATAGTTTCTCTCTTTATATTCAGGTAATTCACCCATTCTGAATTTATCTTGATGGAGGGTGCGAGATGTTGATCTAAACCTAATCTCTCCCATATTGTTTTCTTCATAGATAAAGTCTTGTACAAAAATATTTATAGCCTTGCTTTTTGTGGTGGCAAAAAACTGGGAAAGGATGGTATGCCCTTCAATATGGGAATGGCTGAACAAATTGTGGTATATGCTGGTGATGGAATACTATTGTGCTCAAAGGAATATATATGTCTCTTTGGGGTATAAAACCCAACAATGCTATGTCTGAATGGAAGGGCAGACAATCTTTTAGAGCTCTTTGGGCATAGTTCCAAATTGCCATCCAGAATCGTTGGATCAGTTCACAACTCCACCAGCAATGCATTAATGTCCCAATTTTGCCACATCCCCTCCAACATTCATTACTTTCCCCTTCTATCATTTTAGCCAATCTGCTACGTGTGAGGTGGTACCTCAGAGTTCTTTTGATTTGCATTTCTCTAATTATTAGAGATTTAGAACACTTTCTCATGTGCTTATTGTTAGTTTTGATTTCTTTCTCTGAAAATTGCCTATTCATGTCCTTTGCCCATTGATCAACTGGGGAATGGCTTGATTTTTTTATACAATTGCTTTAGTTCCTTCTATATTTAAGTAATTAGGCCTCTGTCAGAGTTTTTTGTTATAAAGATTTTTTCCCAGTTTGTTGTTTCCCTTCTGATTTTGGTTGCATTGTTTTTGTTTGTACAAAAACTTTTTAATTTAATATAATCAAAAGTTCAGTAAAAAAAGTTTTTTGGTAATTTGATAGGTATGGAGCTAAATAAGTAAATTAATTTGGGTAGAATGGTCATTTTTATTATGTTAGCTCATCCTACCCATGAGCAATCAATGTTTTTTCCAATTGTTTAGATCTAATTTTAATTGTTTGGAAAGTGTTTTGTAGTTGTATTTGTATAATTCTTGTGTTTGTTTTGGTGGATAGATTCCTAAGTATTTTATATTGTCTAGGGTGATTTTATTTATTTTTTTTATTTTTTTAAACCCTTAACTTCTGTCTATTGGCTCCTTGGTGGAAGAGTGGTAAGGGTGGGCAATGGGGTGTCAAGTGACTTGTGCAGGGTCACACACCTGGGAAGTGTCTGAGACCAGATTTGAACCTAGGACCTCCCATTTCTAGGCCTGACTCTCAATCCACTGAGCTACCCAGCTTCCCCCTGTAGGGTGATTTTAAATGGTGTTTCTCCTTCTACCTCTTGCTGTTGTGATGTGTTAGAAATATATAGAAATGCTAATGATTTATGTGCATTTATTTTGTATCCTGCAACTTTGCTAAAGTTGTTGATTATTATCAACTATTAGCTTTTTAGTTGATTCTCTCAGATTTTTTAAGTAGACCATCATATAATCTGCAAAGAGTAATAGTTTAGTCTCCTCATTGCCTATTTTAATACCTTCAATTTCTTTTTCTTCTCTAATTGCTACTGCTAGTGTTTCTAGTACAATGTTAAATAACAGAGGTGATAGTGGGCATCCTTGTTTCATGCCTGATCTTATTGGAAAGGCTTCTAATTTATCCCCATTGCATATGATGCTTGTTCATAGTTTTAGATATATGTTTATTATTTTTAGGAAAGGTCCTTCTATTCCTATACTTTCTAGTGTTTTCAATAGGAATGAATGTTGTATTTTGTCAAAGGCTTTTTCAGCATCTATTGAGATAATCATGTGGTTTTTTGTTGGTTTGCTTGTTCATATGGTCAATTATGTGAATGGTTTTCCTGATGTTGAACCATCGTTGCATTCCTGGTATAAAACCTACCTGATCATAATGAATCACCCTCGTGATCACTAGCTGGAGTCTTTTTGCTAGTATTCTGTTTAAGTTTTTTGCATCTATGTTCATTAAGGAGATTGGTCTGTAGTTTTCTTTCTCTGTTTTTGATCTACCTGGCTTTGGGATTAGTACCATATTTGTATCATAAAAGGAGTTTGGTAGAACTCCTTCTTTGTTTATTATGCCAAATAGTTTGTATAGTATTGGGATTAGTTGTTCTTTGAAGGTTTGATAGAATTCACTTGTGAATCCATCTGGTCCTGGGGGTTTTTTCTTAGGGAGTTCTTTCATGGCTTGTTCAATTTCTTTTACTGATATGGGATTATTTAAGTATTCTATTTCTTCTATTGTTAATCTAGGCAATTTATATTTTGTAAATATTCATCCATCTGACCTAGATTGCTATATTTATTGCCATATAATTGCAGGAAAATAGTTTTTAATGATTGTCTTGATTTTCTCTTCATTAGAGGTGAGGTCTCCCTTTTCATCTTTGATACTGATGATTTGGTTTTCTTCTTTCCTTTTTTTTATTAGGTTGACTAGTACTTTGTCATTTTGTTTGTTTTTTCAAAGTACCAGCTTCTAGTCTTATTTATTAATTCAATAGTTCTTTTACTTTCAATTTTATTAATTTCTCCTTTAATTTTTATAATCTCTAATTTGGTCTTTAGCTGGGGATTTTTAATTTGTTCCCTTTCTAGTTTTTTTTAATTTGCATGCCAAATTCATTGATCTTTGCCCTCTCTAATTTGCTAATACATGCACTCAAGGATATAAATTTCCCCAATGAGTACTGCCTTAGCTGCATCCCACAGAGTTTCGTAGAATGTCTCATCATTGTCATTCTCTTCAATGAAAATATTGATTATTTCTATGATTTCTTCTTTAACTAACTGGTTTTCGAGAATCATATTATTTAATTTCCAATTAATTTTTGATTTGCCTGTCCATGTGCCCTTACTAATTATTATTTTTATTGCATTATCATCTGAGAAGGTTACATTTATTATTTCTGCTCTTTTGCATTTGTTTGCAATGTTTCTATGCCCTATTAAATGGTCAATCTTTGTGAATATACCATGTATAGCTGATAAGAAGGTGTATTCCTTTTTGTCCCTATTTATTTTTCTCCACATATCTACTAAATCTAATTTTTCTAGGATTTCATTCACCTCTGTTATCTCTTTCTTATTTATTTTTTGTTTTAATTTATCTAAATCTGAAAGATGAATATTTAGATCTCCCACTAGCATGGTTTTACTATCTATTTCCTTCTTGAGTTCTGCCAGTTTCTCCCTTAGGAATTTGGATACTATAACATTTGGTGCACACATGTTGAGTACTATTATTTCCTCATTGTCTATACTGCCTTTTATCAGGATGTAATTACCTGGTGATTCCAAGTAGCTGCCAAGAACTGTGCCCTGGCTTTGGCCCTGTAGATGGTGGTAGGGGTGAGGGGGTTGCTCAGCTCGCGTTTTAGTGAGAGCTATTTCACCCCCTTATAGCATGAAAATGCCCTGGTCCCACATACCTTCAATAATGCACCCTGTTGTGGGGTCCCTTCATTCGTCTGAGTTTGTTTTTATGTCCTCTTGAAGAGTCCTATATGTGTGGGTTAGGAGAAGTTAAGCAGTGGCTTTTTACTCTGCTGTCATCTTAACTGGGAACACTGGTCAATATGACTTTAAAGGAAGGTGATAAATGCTGAACTGGATGCAGCAAAATTGGGACACTAATGCATTATCTGTGGAGTTGTGAACTGATTCAATCATTTTGGAGGGCAATTTGGAACTATGTCCAAAAGGTTATAAAACTATGCATACCTTTTGATCTAGTCATACCAGTACTAGGTCTATATCCCAAAGAGATAAAACAAGGGAGAGGCCCTATTTGAATGCAAATATTTATAATAGTCCCTTTCATGGTGGCAAAAAATTGGAAATTGAAGGTATTCCCATCAATTGGGGAATGGCTAAACAAATTGTGGTATATGATGGTGATGATAGAATACTATTGTGTTATAAGAAATAATGAACAGGATGAGTTCATAAAGAGCTGGAAAGACCTACATGAATTAATGCAGAGTGAAATAAGCAGAACCAGGAGAATATTGTACCAGTAACAGCAATATTGTGGAATGATCAACTGTGAAAGACTTACCTACTCTCAGCAATACAATACAGTACAATTCTGAAGGACTTTTGACAAAGAATGCTATCCATCTCTAGGGAAAAACTGTTGGAGTCAGAATGCAGATCAAAGCACATGATTTTTCACTTTAGTTTACTTGGATTTTTATTTTGGGTTTTTAGTTTTAATAATTATTGTCTTACAAAAATGATCAATCTGGAAACATGTGTTATATGATAATACACGTATAACCCAGATCAAATTGCTTACCTTACTAAGAGGAAGGAGGGAAAAGAGGAAGGGAGACAATTTGAATCATATAACTCTGGAGAACTTTTTTTTTATTAATTTGGAATATTTGGAAATTTGTTATTGAAAGTAACTGATAAAGTAAAATCTTTACAAAAAAATAAAAACTGGAACATGTAATCTGAAAAAATAAAATTAAATATAACTTAATCCCTTAGATATTAAAAATGTTATGTTACTTTTTTAGAATTTGGATTTATTTCCAAATATTATTCTCCCCATACATTTTCTTTAAAAAAAATGAAACTAGACCTGCGATTTCATGGGTAGAGGGAATTGAATTCATGGATGAAGAAATAGCCTCTATCAACAGCAAGTCAGATGAAGAAACTTTTTCTATCAACAAATCAGAACCTTCTCTGTGACTTGAAGTGTAAGAGGTATTTAGGATACTGATTGGTCATATTACTTAATAAGGGGTGAACAAACAGTATGTCATATTCATGTTGCTTCTAAAGCCAGTTCTCTATCCACTATGACCTAATTCTCTCTCAAAGAAAAACCAAATATAACCAATTCCAAATTCTCAAGTTAAGCCCCTGGTTAGAAGAGCAGTAAATGAAACACAGTAAAAAAGTTATTTTAGGTCAGCTAGGTGGCCCAGTGTATAAAGTTCTAGGTTCAGTGTTGGGAGGACCTGTGTTCAAATCTGGCCTCAGATATTGCCTAGCTTTGTGACCTTGGGCAAGTCACTTAACCCAGTTTGCCTAGCCCTTACTCTTCTGTCTTAGAATTGTTACTAAGAGAGAAAATAATGGTTTAAAAAAGTTATTCTGAGTTAGTATTTTGCCATAAAACTCAATAGAGAGATTTCATATACACCAAAATTTTTTATTGCAACATTTCTTTTGTTTGAATGTTTGTAGTTTAAAGAACTAGAAACAAAGTAAAAATCCTTTGATGGGGAATAGTAAAAATGGATATAAAGAAATGTTATTGGGCCATAAGAAACAATGAATAAAGGTATAAAGAGAAGCATGGGAAGTTATACCTAGATGCAAAGTGAAGTAAAAGAACAATAAACAGAGTGTTCCTATAGTTTAAAACTTCACTAATATTTTTGGGACATACTGTACATAATGACTTCAAGGGTGGATATGGAAATAACAAATAACAACAATATAAAACTGAATGTAGAAGGAGCAAAGAATATCTGGGTTCACACCTCACCTTGCATTCTGACTACTTGTGTTTTATTGCTATTGTTGTCATTGTTGTTCAGTTGTGTCTGGTTCTTCTTGATTCCATAAAGCATAGCATGCCAAATACTTTTACCCTCTATTCTCCCTCAAAGTCTATCCAAGTTCATGGTCATTGTTTCCATGATACTTTCTATTCATCTTTCTATCCTTCAATCTTTCCCAACTTCAGGGTCTTTTCTAATGAGCCATTTCTTCTCATCATATGATCAGAGTATTTAAGCTTCAGATTTAATTTTCGACCTTCCAAAGAATGATCTAAATTAATGTCTTTAAGTAAGTTGATTTGATCTCCTTGTATTACCTCAGGCAAATTACTTTAATTTGCCTGGATTTTAGTTTCTTTATCTATAAAATGAAATGGTTGTATGATGTGACCTTACTGGTTCCTTCCAGCCCTAATTCAAGGTAGAAAATCCTGAAGCTCTTCAGGTTCAAATTGGGATGGAGATAGAGACTGAGAGACAGAAAGAGACAGAAAGAGACAGAGAGAGACAGAGACAGAGACAGAGACAGAGACAGAGACAGAGACAGACAGAGAAAGAGAGAGAGACAGACTGACAGACAGACAGGCAGGGCAAGAAGGGTAAGAGATGGAGAAGATCTGAATTCTAAAATGTTCAAAAACAATTTTCAAAATTTGTTTTTACATACGACTGAAAAAAATATAATGACTGAAAAAAATAGAAAAAATAAAATAAATTAAATTATGAGATAAAAAAAATAAATTAGATTATGATAACATAAGGGACAGCTGAGTGGCTCAATGGATTGAGAGCCAGGCCTAGAGACTGGAGGTCCTAGGTTCAAGTCCGGCCTCGGACACTTCCAGCTGTGTGACCTTGGGCAAGTCACTTGACCCCTACTGCCCACCCTTACCACTCCAGGGCCAAGGACGGTCCCTAGCCCAGATGAAAAAAGGAGGAGGGTTGGGTGTGGGGCTAGCAACCCCACCCTGTAAAAACTACATCTGCTAAAGAAACTGCAACCTAAAGTAGGGGCAGCTGGGCTAGCTCAGTGGATTGAGAGCCAGGCCTAGAGACGAAAGGTCCTCGGTTCAAATCTGGGCTCAGACACTTCCCAACTGGGTGACCCTGAGCGACTGTGTGTCCCAATGCCTACTGGTTGTGGCCCTATGCTCCTAGAATGGAGTCCCAGGATAAAAAAAAATGATAACATAAAAATAAATTGCTTTTGTTCTCTTTCATCTTATCTTTTGTGGTAAGAAATTGATGGCTTCCTATGTAGAAATGGTGAGACTTACATGGAAATAAAAGCAATAAAAATAAATTTTTAAAAATATCATAACACTTCATCATAATTGGAATTGCTAGCTAATATCTTGCTTAGTTTTAATAAGAAGTTTAAGGCTCTGGGCAAATAGCTTTTTTCATCATTGAATTTATGAATTCCATACCTCTGAAGAGAAATACCAATCTGAAGTACCACAGGATCAGAGTTCTGGAGCTAACAGACCCCTTAGAGACTATCTTGTCCAATTTTCTCATTTTGTGGATGAGGAAACTGAGACCTTTGGAGGTTAAGCAGTCATTGGCCCAAGATCACACAGGTAGTTAGCATGAAAGGTAGGATTTGAACATAAATCTGATGACTCCAGAGTTAGTGACTTCCTCTCTCTCTAATATATTAACTTCTTCTCTGAGGCGTCTAGAACATGAAGAGCAATCTTCTTTAAGTTCTGTCTTTCCCAGGCTGGTTGTACCATCTTATTGGTCTACTGGGTGAACTGAATGTAGATTTTTCTCAGCAAAAATAGATCTGAGTCCGTACCTCCTAGAAAACACCACTTCCTTCTTGAATAAGCTATTTCACTGATCCCTGGTCATATTAACTTTATATACCTTTTATACTCAAAAACACAGAAACTTTTAGGTGAGTTTTTTAAGCAAAGAATCAATAAAAGGAATAAACAATACAGAATAGATATTCTATTCGTAGCTTCTTTTAGATCCAGACCATCAATACATAGACATGCTCTAAACTCAGGAGTTGCAAGAAAAGGACAGTGTGATTACTCCTTCAACTGGCTATTCCTCCTCAAGTTTTCAAAGGAGTATAAGAAATGTAACACATTCAGAATTCACTGAGTAGGCACTGTTGCTAACTCCTGCTCTCATATAACTTACATTCCATTAGGGAAAAAATATGAATGCAAAAGTTACAAAATAAATACAACCTGGATACAAATTAATTTGAGGAGTAGAATTAAGGATGAGGCTTAATACTAGAAATTAGAGAATATCAGACAATATCATACATCATACTATAGAACATGGCACTTTAACTTAAAAGGAAGCTAAGAATTTTATGAGGCAGAGTTGAGTTGAGAATGCATCCTGTACATGAGGGACAGCTTGAAGAAAGACCTGGAGACAAAAGAGGAGAAATTGAACATAATGATCAGCAAATAGTCCAGTTTAGATTAAACATATAGGGGCAGCTGGGTAGCTCAGTGGATTGACAGCCAGGCCTAGAGACAGGAGGTCCTAGGTTCAAATCCAGCCTCAAACACTTCTCAGCTGTGTGACCCTGGGCGAGTCACTTGACCCCCATTGTCTACACGTACCACTTTTCTGCCTTAGAGCCAATACACAGTAATGACTCCAAGAGGGAAGGTAAGGGTTTAAAAAAAATAGATTAAACATATAGTTTGCAGTGTGAGTGATGTGAAAAATGTTTTGGAGGCATATTGCAAAAAGATTTAAATAACAAGTAGATATTTTCAGGTTTTTCCTAAGGGCAAGAGGGAGAAACAGGAGTTTCTTGAATAGGAGGCTGACACACTGAGACTTGTGTTAGGAATAACAATTTAGCAATTATGTGAAATAAGGACTGGAGAGAGGAGACTTCAGGCAGGAAGACTAGTCAAGAGGCATTGAAGGTGAGAGTTAATGAGGGATAAAAGTCAATGGTTTGTTGAAGGCAGCTCATACTGACTCTTAAGAGCCTATTGTTATATTTTCAGCTATATATTACAGCTCAGGAACTGGCAAACTCTATAAATCAGGGTTTGCTTTATTATTTTGTTGATTGCCTAGACTAGTGATGGGCAAACTTTTTAAAGAGGGGGGCCAAAGGAAAGGAAATGCTCATCTGTCAGTCTGTTTCTAAGGCAACTCTTTCGAAGTTCCATCATATTGTATCCTACTCATTATATTCGTCAGATTAGGAATAATGTGGCCTGGCAGGATAAAACATTTCAGGGGGCCCCATCTGGCCTGTGGGCCATAGTTTGCCCATCACTGGCCTAGACTTAAGAAAGCAATGGAGAACATTTTAATAATACAGATTAAACTTAAAAGCCTTTCATTGATCATTTTTCTTGAGAGCCTATTGTTAAATATTTACTGTATAAAGTAAAGTAGGGTCACATTACTGGAGGTAAAGAGATGGATAAAAGACTCAGTGTAAAACCAGAAACTACTTGATTTGGCAATAGCTTGGATGTGAGGGGTGAGGAAGATGGAAAATTCAAAGATGATTCTGAGATTTTGAATTTGTGTAACTGGAAAAATGGTGTATTTTATTATAAATAGGGAAGGTATGGAAAGAGCTAGGTTGGGGGGTAATAAATTTTGTTTTGGAATATTCTGAATTCAAGATGCCTTTGGGACATTTAGATGGAGATAGCCAATAGATAGTGTAGGAGTGATGCTCAGGTAAAGTAGTGAAGTTCAGGAAAAACAGTTAAGAATTTTCAAGTGAAAATGATTTCTCCTCCAAACACTTTTTTATTGCAGTCACCCAGAATCACAACATCAAAGTCCTCAATTTTTTAATCTCACTCATCCTTCAAATTCCATTTCTAGCCATATCTTGTCACTCTTACCTCTACAATTTGTCTTGGTACTCATCTCCTCTGGAGATCCTCATGACCACCATTCTAGTTAAGGTCCTCATTAGTTCATGGCAATTCTATTAAAATTGCCTATTGCCAATAGCCTATTAAACTTCCATCAGGATGTCTCAAATTCAATGTGTCCAAAACAGGCCTCTTTACTTGCCCACCATCTCCAACCAAACAATCCCTCTTCCTATTTTCATCCTTCTTCAATTCATCCTCTACATGACTTCCTAAGTGCTAAGACCCAAAGTGCTGGTCATTTCTTGCTCAAAAACTTTGTTCTTATTTCTAAGGGAAAAAATATCTTTGTTTGTCTTTCAAAGTTCTTAACAGTTTGACTCCAGCCTCCCTTTTCAGGATTTCTTCTATTTTGGTCTTGCTATTCCTCATTCACACTATTACATCTCTCCTCCCTGTCTAATATCCCCAAGCCTGGAATACTCCCCTCCCCACTTTGGCTTCTAGATATGCCTACGCTCCTTTAAATTCCAGCTCAAGTACTGCTTCCTCCTACAGGATTTCTTTCCATATTTCCCCAATTGTTAGCCCCATTACAATCCTTGCAAAATTACTTTGTATTTATTTCACATATGTCTTTCATTTTCTAGGAATGTTAGGATCCTCCATCCATTCTAAGTTCCTTGAGTGTGAGGACATTTTATTTTTGTGTTTTAATCTCCAGCACAGAACATAGGGTCTGACACATACTAGGCTTTTATACATTCTTGTGAAATTAAAATGAATTAACTCATAGATCAGGTACTGATTGAAAAGAGAAAGCCTGAAGAAAGCCTTGAGAATCCAATAATATGGGGCAACTATATGGCTCAGTGGATTGACAGTCAGGCCCCTTTGGGGGTGTGGTTTTTTTTTGTGTTTTAATGACAGGAGGTCATGGGTTCAAATTTTACCTCAGACACTTCCTAGCCGGGCAAGTTGCTTAACTCCCATTGCCTAGCCCTTGTCACTGAAGTGAGGAAAACGAAATCATTGACCAAAAAGCTTGCTTCTCCCTGGAGAAAGCAAAAATAAAAAATGAGCTTTCCTGTGAAAGTCAGTCAGCTCAGAACTAAAACAACATATGGTCAGTGTCCATGAGAAAGTGACTCCCTTACTAACAAGGAAGCCAGTTTAGGAAAAGATATACAATGGAATGCCCTATGCCCCATGCTAATGATGTATCTGGCTTCTACATGATAAGGCTTGCTGGCTTCAATTATTTTCTACCTGGTCATCAAGGTTATGTCTCATTAATAGGCATTGTTTGCTTTGTATCTTGTACCCTATAAAAACTTCATTGTAACTTCAGTCCCATGCAGCTTTCACTAGGAAACTCTGTCCAGGCCAGTAGCTTCATTTATTAATCAACAAATTAATAAATAAATATTGGTTTCATTAATTTGAACTTCTGGGTGTCTGAACTTGCCTTATGAAGTGCCCCACTTCACCACTCTTCTGCCCAGTACATAGTATTGATTCCAAAATGGAAGGTAAGAATTAAAAAAAAAAAACAAGAATTCAATAACTTGTGAAAGCTGGGAACAAAGAAATATTTCTGGAATTTTATATGTCATAGTATGCTACATCATATTTCAATATCAATATTACATTTTCTCAGCAGCTGCTTGTATAGAGTTTAAGATAGTTCTACTAGTTAGCACCAAAAATATAGAAAATGTTCATATAAACATTTGGTATAATTAATAAGACAGATGTGACAAAAAATGGAAGATAGCAGCTTAGAAGCAAAAGTCAAGTTCTCTGGAAAAACCTTTCCACACCAATCAAAAACAAAGCACTTTGAGGGTGGACACAAAAACAAATTTAATGACAAGGCAGAGCTGGGGAACCCTCTTGCTCCATTCAACTTAAAAAGTACTGAGAGAAGGTTGAATTCTCGAGTTTAAGGAAAAGAAAAATGGAAGGTCCCCGGACCTCTCCCTGACCTACTGTGTTGAGACTCTGGCAGTTGCTGGCTGTCGCTGGGGTCTTGGGGCAAAAGCTCCAGTCAGGAAAGAGTGCCTTGCTGCTGCTGCATGGTGGAAGAGAGGCGAAGAGAGGAGACCAGTTTGGTCCAGCAGGCTTCAGTCATCACTCCTCCATCTTGGGCTTCTGCCTCTGGAGGCTTTGGCCTCAGGGCACACCCAGCTCCACCAGAATGGAGGATTAATCCAATATAACAATAGTGCAGATAAGAAGTCTTAGTGCCACAGAGACTCAGGCTCTGCTCAGGCAACTTGCAGAGAGGCAACTGGCAAGGGGGAGGAGAGGAGGATGAATTTAATTGCCCTTCAACCTCCATGACTTCACCTTCACCTTCAGTTTCTGCTGACAGCTAGGGAAGATCTGGCCTCAGGGCTCATCAATACAATAGGCCAGCTACACCAGCCTAATCCAGTTAGTCAGCAGAGCAGAGAAGAAGTCCTTTTAGGACAGAATAGCCCAAACCCAAAGATCCAATAAATAAGCAGAGAAACAAGATTACAGCCAATGACAGGCAGAAAGAAGGAAAAATATAAGTAAACAACAGAAAAAAGAAAAAAGAAATTATAATCAACAACTTAATAACAGGTAATGAATAAAGAGCAAATGGAACAGAGGAGGACCAAGGAACACTAAGCAAAAACACAAAATCTTCAGCAAACTGGACACAGGCTTTGGAAGAACTCAAAACACAATTCAAAAAACAATTAAGAGGAGCTGAAGAAAATTGGGGAAAGAACTTAAAAAGCAAAATAGGTCATCTGGAAACAGAAGCACAAGAACTAAAACAAGAAAATAGTTTCTTGAAAGCCAAAATTGTCCGCCTTGAAAATGAGGCAAAGAAATTTAAAGATGACCTAGAAAGAAAAACAATCAAAAAGAAAAAAAGATGATGAAAAAGCCAGGAATGAAATTTAGTCTTTAAAAATTAGAATCAAACAACTAGAAGCAAATGACTTCACAAGGCAGAAAGAGTATATAAAACAAAATCAAAAGAATGACAAAAATTGTGGAAAATATTAAATACTGCATTGATAAACAACAGATCTTGAAAACAGATCCAGGAGAGACAATTTGAGAATTATTGGACTACTGGAAAATCATGACAAATGAAAAAGCCTTGATGTCATTCTACAGGAAATCATCCAAGAAAACTGCCCTGATATTCTTAAACAAGAGGCTAAAATAGAGACAGAAAGAATCCACAGATTATCTCCTGTATTAAATCCCCAATTGACAATGTCTAGGAATGTTATAGCCAAGTTCAAGAACTTCCAGATCAAGGAAAAGGTATTAGGAGCTGCTAAAAAGAACCCATTTAGATTACTTGGAGCCACAGTTAGGATAACACAGGACCTGGCTGCATCCACACAGAAGGACGAGAAGACATGGAACATGATATTCCAGAAAGCAAGGGAATTGGGTCTACAACCAAGAATTAACTACTCAGCAAAATTAATTATATTTTTGTAGGGAAAAATATGGTTATTTAATAAAATAGAAGACATCCAAACATTCCTAAGGAAAAGACCTGACAAACAGCAGATTTGATGTCCAAACACAGAACTCAAGAGAATCACCAAAAGGTAATTAAGAAAGGGGAAAAAATTTAATAGACGCAATAAGTTTAAATGATTTGTATTCCTATAATAAAAAGATTATATTGGTAACTCTTAAAACTTGTTATTATCATCAGAGTAGCTAGAAGAAGTATACTTAGAAAAGACACTGGCAAGCTATATATGATGAAATATATATATATATACACATATATATATATATGCATATATATGTATATGTGTATGTCTGTGTGTTTGTCTATAACTAGGAGTAAAAAAATTAGGATATACTAAATGAAACGGGAAAAGAGATAAAATGGGGTAAATTTACATTTCATAAAGAAGCACATGGGGGGAGGGGGGAAACCAATACAATGGAAGGGTAAAAGAGGTTGTAGACAGCTAATACTTAAATCTTACATGCATTGAAATTGACTCAGAGAGGGAAGAACAATTAGATCTATTGGGACAAAGAATTGTATCATACCCTATAGAGAAGTAGAGGGGTAATAAATGGACTAATGGGGAGAGGAGCAATATCAGGGATGGAGAAGATGGGGGTCCGTTTAAAAGGCACTATAGTAAGAGAGGAATAAATAAGAGGAGAGGTGCTGGGAAGAGGAGTAACATTATGGAAAGAAAAGGGGGGAGACTGACTAAAAGTGAAAAGTTGGAAGTGAGGGTAAGAGGGATAAAACACAGGAACTATATGAACACAACTACGAAACACTTTCCACACAATTAAAATCAGATCTAATTAATTGGAAATACATTAATTGCTAATGGGTAGCATGAGCTAATATAATAAAATGATAATCCTACCCAAATTGATTCATTTATTTAATGCCATACCTATCAAAACTACCAAAAAACTTTTTTACTGAATTAGAAAAAATTATAACAAAGTTCATTTGGAAGAACAAAAGATCAAGAATACCAAGGGAACTAATGAAAAAAAAAAGTGAAGGATAGCAGCCTAGCAGTATCAGATCTTGAGCTATACTATAAAGCAGTGATCATCGAAACAATAAGGTACTGACTAAGAGACAGAAAGAAGGATCAATGGAATAGACTTGGGGTAAATGACCTCAGCAACATAGTGTACAATAAACCCAAAGATCACAGGTTTCAGACAAAACCAAACTATTTGACAAAAACTGCTGGGAAAATTAGAAAACAGTATGAGAGAGAATAGGTTTAGATCAACATCTCACACCCTACACCAAGATAAATTCAGAATGGATGAGCAACTTAAATATAAAGAAGGAAATTATAAGTAAATTAGATGAACATAGAATAGTATACCTATCAGATCTATGAGAAAGGAAAGATTTTACGACCAAGCAAGAGGTAGAAAAAAATTACAAAATATGAAATGAATAATTTTGATTACATTAAATTAAAAAGGTTTTATACAAACAAAAGCAATGCAACCAAAATTAAAAGGGAAGCAACAAATTGGGAAAAAATCTTTATAGCAAAACCTCCGTCAGAGGTCTAATTACTCAAATTTACAAGGAGCTAAATCAATTGTACGAAAAACCAAGCCATCCACCAATTGATAAATGGGTAAGGGACACCAATAGGCAGTTTTCAGATAAAGAAATCAAAACTATCAATAAGCATGTGAATAGTGTTCTAAATATCTTATAATTAGAGAAATGCAAATCAAAACAACTTTGACATACCACCTCACACCTAGCAGGTTGACTAATATGACAGCAAAGGAAATTAATAAAGGTTGGAGGGGATATGGTCAAATTGGGACTCTAATTCATTGCTAGTGGAGTTATTCTAGAAGGCAATTTGGAACCATGCCCAACGCTTTAAAAGACTCCCTGCCCTTTGATTCAGCCATACCACTGCTGGGTTTGTACCCCAAAGAGATAATAGGGAAAATATGTGTACAAAAATATTTATAGCCACACTCTTTGTAGTAGCAAAAAAATGGAAAATGAGGGGATGCCCTTCAACTGGTGAATGGCTGAACAAGTTGTGATATCTGTTGGTGATGGAATACTATTGTGCTAAAAGGAATAATGAACTGGAGGAATAACTTGTGAACTAGAATGACCTCCAGGAATGGATGCAGAGCAAAAGGAGCAGAACCAGGAGAACACTGTACACAGAGACTGATAAACTGTGGCACAATGGAACATAATGGTCTTCTCCACTAGAAGCAATGCAATGATCCAGGACAATTCTGAGGGACTTATGAGAAAGAACTCTATCCATACCCAGAGAATGAACTATGGGAGCAGAAACACAGAAGAAAAACAACTGCTTGATCGTTTGATGGGGAAATAGACGCTAAACCATCACTCTATTGCAAATATTAATAATATGGAAATAGGTCTTGATCAATGATACATGTAAAACCCAGTGAAATTGCTCATTGGCTCTAGGAGGGGGTGGGTAGGAGAAGGGATGGAAAGAACATGAATCATGTAACCATGGAAAAATATTCTAAATTAATCAATTAAATTAATGAATTTTAATAAAGAAAGCAACAAGAATAACAAAGGATAAGCAGTATTGAATAGAGCAGGGGTCGGCAACCATTTTGGCCTTGAGAGCCATAAACGCCACATTTTTTAAAATGTAATTTTTAAAATGTAAACTGTATGGCTCACAGTGCGTGCTCCTGTAACAGTGCCTGAAAAAAAATTGACTTTATGGCTCCTGCAGAAAGAGCCATATCTGGCCCTCAAAAGAGCCAGATATGGCTCGAGAGTCTTACGTTGCCGACCCCAGGAGTAGAGAACAGAAAGCTCACCTTGGGTTTTGATTTTGCCTAGAAATGATTTCACCTGGTTTGGGACTTGTGTGGCTGTATCATACAGGGTCAATAGAGGTACAGAGGTCAAGTAAGAAGTACAGAGGTACAGAGAGAGGTGAGCCCCCACATATGTACACTCCCTGGGCAGAGGGAAAATAGTATGGTCATCGGACTCTGGGACTGAACTAGGCAAAGTAACAGAGATGGAAAAAAATCAGAAGAAAACCTCAGAAAAAAAATACACAGAACAGGCTGGAAAAAAGTCCCTGCATCACCATGAAAAAGAAGAGACAAACCACAAACCCTAGTAACTCTGTGTGTGTGTGTGTGTGTGTGTGTGTGAGAGAGAGAGAGAGAGAGAGAGAGAGAGAGAGAGAGAAAGAGAGAGAATGAAAGTGAGAGAGAGAGAAAGTGAGAGAGAGAGAGAGAGAGAGAGAGAGAGAGAGATATCTTGTCTATATGTTGTCCCCTTTCTTAGGCTGTGAGCTCCTTGATCATAGGGACTATTCTGTGCTTTACTTTGCTTCCTTGGTGCTTAGCACAGTTCCTGGAATACAGTAAGTACTTAATAAATATTAATTGGCTGACTCACAATGATTCCAGGAGTTAGAGCTATTCACTGACACACACCAGCTGTGACCATTGGTAAATCATTCACTTCTGAGTGCCCCCAGACAACTGTCTTAAAACTGTAAGTTATAGACAACTTGCCAATCTGAGTCCACAGAAAGGATCCCAAAATCTGAGTCAACTACAACAATGAAATAACAGATGTGAGCCACCGTTGCGGGGAGGGGAAGGAGAAAAGAAAAACCTATCATTCTAGCCCCAAAATAGTGATCCAGTCAGCCCATCACAGGCTATCTTCACCTATGCAAAAAAGGGCTGAAATTGGCCTTTTAATGACAGGACTCAATGGATGGAAAACCTCAAACTTATTCTGCAGAGCAAAGAACTGATTTAATTAGACTTAATTAAGCCAAAATGATTTTTTAAATACTATTTATACCTTTCATCATAACTTGGTATTAGCCAATCAGAAATTTGCCATGCAGCTGGCAACAAGGAAAAAATGCTAAATATTTGATAAATGCAGCTGGCGGATGTATAAAAAGGACTGATGGTACAGAGGACAGTCACATTTCAAAAACTTCTCTTTACTAGAAGACAAGAAACTGACCTCCAGACATCATGTCCTGCTGTAACACCTGCTCCACCAGCTTCTGTGGCTTCCCCAGCTGCTCTACTGGAGGAAACTGTGGATCTAGCTGCTGCCAGGAGAGCTGTGGAACTGGCTGCTGCCAACAAGGAGGCTGTGGGTTCGGCTATGGGGCTGGCTATGGTTTTGGCTCTGGGTTCGGCTCTGGAGCCTGCTGTGGGCCCAACTGTGAGACCACTTGTAGGACCAGGTGTTACCAACCTGAGTGCTGTGGAGTGAGCAGCCGTACCAGATGGTGTCGCCCAGACTGCAGGGTTGAAGGCACTTGCCTGCCACCCTGCTGTGTGGTCAGCTGTATCCCCCCATCCTGCTGCCAACTCCACCATGCCCAAGCCTCTTGCTGCCGCCCATCCTACTGTGGTCAGTCTTGTTGCCGTCCAGCCTGCTGCTGCTACTGCTGCCAGCCTACCTGCTAAGAACCAGGATCTATAGTTTATAAAGAAGAAATTGATTATGAGTTGAATGGACTATCTCTAGATTCACATTGGATTATGAAGAAGGTGTTTCCTGCAAAGCAGTGAATGATGTACCTTGATCTTCCTGTTTTGAAGATACATTAAAAAAAAATTCAAATGCACTCAATTAGAACTTCCATTGGCTTATTCGTGGATTTCTCCACAATACTTTGATCTTCAGGAAGTACTAAAACATGGCACAAAACATTATCTAGCTGCTCTTTATTTGAATAATTTTTCTATTCCCTTAATTTTTCTCCTATTATATTTATTCTTGAGTATCTTCTGTTAATTTCAAATAAATTCAGCCTGCAAAGAAAGTATGCCCAGGGTCTTTATTTTATCTTTTTAAATCTAATGTCTATTTGGAGCTCATGTTGCTGGGTGCCATAGTGGATAGATAGCTGAATTTGGAGTCACAAATTCTGAGTTTGAATCCTAACTTAGACAGTTACTAGCTATACCATTGAGCAAATCACTTAACTTGTGCTTGAGTTTCCTTGCCTGTAAAATGAAAGGGTTAGACTTGATGGTCTGTAGGCAACCAGGTGGAACAGTGGATAGAGCACCAGACCTGGAGCCAGGAAGACTTGACTCAAATCTTTCCTCAGATACTTATTCCTTGTGAGACCATGGATAAGTCAGTTTAATCTCCCTCTGCCTCAGTTTCCTCAAGTATAAAATGGGGATAATAATAACTCCTATCTTTCATGGTGGTTGTGACATTGCCACCAATCTAGTGTAGGCTTTCATCAACTCAAGCTTTGATTATTGCAATAGCTTATTTGGGAGGGGAGGGGAAGAGAGGGGCAGAGATTACCTACCTCAAGTCTCTCTCCACTCTTATTCATCCTCCACCCAGCCACTGAAGTGATTTTCCTACAACAGAAGCCCAGTCATCTCACTCTCTTACTAAACAAACTCCAGTGGCTTCCTATTGCTTCCAGGCACAAATATAAAATGCTCTGTTTGACATTCAAAGCCTTTCATAAACTAATTTCCTCTTGCTTTTCCATTCTTTTTCCTCTTTACTCAATGACATATACTCTGTGATCCAGGGTCACTGGCCTCATGACTGTTCCATAAATAAAACACTCCACTTCTTTGCTCTGAGCATTTTCTCTGACTGATTCCAATGACTGGAATTCTCTCCCTCCTCTGCTCTAACTATAAAGCTGCTCCTGTCTTCGCTTAAGTCCTAACTAAAATCCCACCTTCTATAGGAAACCTTCCCAATCCCTCTTAAATTCCAGTGCTTCCCTCAGTTAATTATTTCCTGTATATCCTGTATATTCTCATGTTGTATCCCCCAGTAGATTGTAAGCTCCTTGAGGACAGGGACTCTTTTGTATCTTTTTCTATCTCCAATGCTTAATATAACACTTGCACAGAGTGGGAACTTAATGGATGTTTATGGATTGATTGATTTATTGATTGGTAAAGCACTTAGTGTCTAGCACATTGTTGTTACTCCATCATTTCAGTCATTTCCAACTATTCATGACTCTTTTTGGAATTTTCCTGGTAAAGATACTAGAGTAGTTTGCCATTTCTTTCTCTGGCTCATTCAACAGATGAGGAAACTGAGGAAAACAAGGTTAAGTAACTTGTCCAGAGTCACACAGCTAGAAAGTTCCTGAGGCTAGATATGGACTCTGGAAGATGAGTCTTTCTGACTCTAGGCTTGGCACTCCATCCACTTCACTACCTGGTTGCTCAGCACAAAACAGGTTTATGTTTTTATTATGTTTTAATATGTTAAGATGTTTATACTTAAATAGATATCTTGACAGGCTAAACAGAACTTTAGTCTGAATCTAAGGAGAAAGAATTAACTCGAAATCATAGAATCGTATATTTAGAGCTTGATGGTACCTTAGCTATATCACTATATCATTCTACAGATTAGGAAATCGAAGTCTAGAGATGTTGACTGACATGGCCACACATGCTGGCAATAAAGGGATAGAGCTGGGATTCAAGTCTAATTCAAATCATGCATCCTTTTCATCATTTTACCCTACAAGCACAGATAAATGCTAAATCATATTTGAGTCCAAAAAGTCAACTTCTCAAGGATAAAATAAAGGAATAGGGACAGACTATAATTCAAGTGAAAAAGAGAATTAGAGAGTTTAGTAGCTTCCAAGCTAAACATATGAGTGGTATTGATGGAGCAATCAAAAAAGCTAGTGCAACCTAAGGCAACATTAAAAGAGGTATAATTTTCAAGAATTAGGAGACAGCTTTGACCCAGCCATACCACTGCTGAGTTTATACCCCAAAGAGATCATAGGGAAAAAGACTTGTACAAAAATATTTATAGTTGTGCTCTTTGTAGTGGCAAAAAATTGGAAAATGAGGGGATGCCCTTCAATTGGGGAATGGCTAAACAAATTGTGGTATCGGTTGGTGATGGAATACTATTGTGCTCAAAGAAATAATAAACTGGAGCAATTCCTTGTGAACTGGAATGACCTCCAGGAATGGATGCAGAGCAAAAGGAGAAGAACCAGGAGAACATTGAACACAAAGACTGCTATACTGTGGCACAATCAAACATAATGGTCTTCTACACTAGCAGCGATGCAATGATCCACAACAATTCTGAGGGACTTATGAGAAAGAACACTATCCACCTTCAGAGGAAGAACTTTGGGAGTAGAAACACAGAAGAAAAACAGCTGCTTGAACACATGGGGATATGATTGGGCATGTAGACTATAAGTGATCACCCTAGTGCAATTATCAATAATATGGAATTAGGTCTTGAAACATGTAAAACGCAGTGAAATTGCGCATTGGGTGGGGGGGGGTTGGAGGGGAGGGAAAGAACATGAATAATGTAGCCATGGAAAAATATTCTAAATAAATTAAATAAAAATTTTCAATTAAAAAAAAGGATGCAGTAGTGTGGAGGATGGGTGGGGATTGAGACAGAGAAATTAAATACAAGGGAATTATAATGATCCAGGTGAGATGTATAGGCTTCCCCTCCTATTCAGTCCAGTGATCATAATGCTCACTATCCAGCCCTAGTGCCTATTCAAGATAGAGGCACCAATGGTCTATTGCGAGTGATGGCTATGTGTGAAGGAGGCTTCTGTGAGAGATGCTGTGGACACTAAAACAAGTAGGTTTGGCAATTGGTTATATATGTGGGGAGAATGAGGATGAAGAGTTAAGTATGATAGCCATGGTTATGAATCCAAGATGGATGGTGGTAAGAGGAAAATTCTGAAGGCAGAAGGCAAGAAGATTTGGGGGGCAGGAAAGATGATGAGTTCTGTTTTGGAAATGTTGAGTTTGAGTTGCCTATAGGATGTCTAGTTGGAAATCAGTTGCAGACCTTCTTCTGGCCATATTTTTGATATGGCCATGTTTTTGAGAGAGCTTTTCCATAAAGTGTAGATGGACAAGAGATAATGTATATTATTTACCTTTCTACATATCAATCAACAAAAACTACTGAATGCCTGTCATGGCTGTGTCATTGCACTGAGCATCATAAAATGATGCTGTAATAAAATGCCATTTTCTGAGTAATTCTGAAAAAACCTAATGCCAATAACAATTTAATTGGTGGCTCCACTGATTTGTGTATAATATTATGGACTGGGTAGATCAGCAAAGTAGATGGCATTGCATTCTAATTTAGTTAGAAAAAGTGCTAGGCCTGCAGATAGGAGGCAAGAGTTCAAATACCTGTAGTCCCTACATCCCAAGGTGGTAATGAGGCTCAAAGGAAATAAAATATGTATAGGACTTTAAAAACTTTACTTACTGTTATCATTTATTTAGCCTTAACCTAGTAGTTGAAAAAGTACTGATCTGATCCAGAAGAAAAGAATCTAAAACTTCTCCATTATCCAATATTGCTTGTAAGGGAATACTCCAAAGCTTTGGGCAAACTGTATCTACAAACAAACAAACAAACAAACAAACAAACAAAAAACAACTAGAGATTCTAGATGATAGAAAAGACTAGGACTCTTACCCCTAGACTAAGACTATTTTTTTAAATTCACTTCATTTATAAAGTAGAATGAAAAGACCTAAGATTTGAAAATTTAGGAATCCAAATCCCAGAGCTGTTTGATGGTTGTTGAGCAAATAACCATTATCTGGCTTATAGTCTAATCATCAAAAGCTAAATATTAAACATATGGAATGATCAACATAAGTGAAAGTTGAGGTCTGGGAGAGAGATAAAGACAAATCAACAAAGACAGAGACAGAGACAGAAGAATATACAGAACATTAAAGTAGATCAGTGTCTTCTAGAGACTCCAAGAGAGAGAAGACCCTTGGGGAAAAGATAAGTACTATAATATTATTAGAATGCATCAGCAGCACTGTAGCAACCAAGACTTGAGTTATACTATGGATAAAGTGCCAGGCCCAGAGTCAGGAAGACTCATCTTCCCAAACTCAAAACCAGCCTCAGACATGTACATGTGTGACATTGAAAAAGTCACTTAAATCTTTTGCCTCAGTTTCCTCATCTCTAAATTGAGCCAGAGAAAGAAATGGCAAACCATTTTAGTATCTCTGCCAAGATAATCCCAAATAGGGTCACGAAGCATTGAACATGACTGAAAATGATTGAACAGCAACAGTAATAAGCACCGTGACTGCTCATGCTCTCTAAATGGATGCCTCTCCATATGTGTCCCCTACATGAATCCATGTTCTCCACCAATGCTATGTATCTCTGGGGAGAGCAAACCCTAGGTTTATGGGGGGATGTTTTGTTGTTACTTTTCTTCTAATTCCATCTCAGTATATACTTTTTGTTTTGTTCTAATTTGAGTAGTCTGACTGACTTTTCAAGAAAAATGGACTAGTAGTACTAAGAAGCTATGGTTCTAGAAATGGGATTCACAGTGCTCACTTCAGCAGCACATATACTAAAATTGGAATGATACAGAGAAGGTTAGCATGGCCCCTGCACAAGGATGACATGCAAATGTGTGAAGCTTTCCATAATTTTTCAGGATAATCCCAAGGGACTTATGAGAAAGAATCCTATCCACATCTAGAGAAAGAACTGTGGGAGTAGAGATCCAGAAGAAAAACATAATTTGTCACTTGTTTATATGGGTATGTGATTTGGGATTTTGGTTTTAAAAGATTATTACAAAAATGAATAATATAGAAATAGGATTTGATCGATAATATGTTTATAACCCAGTGGAATTGCTCTTCTCCTTTGGAAGGAGGGAAGGAAGAGAAGGAAAGAACATGAATCATGGAACCATGGAAAATATTTTTAAAATAAATAATACATTTTTAAAAAAATAAATAGTAAACAAATAAAAAGAAGTTAGACCCATAAACTACACTGAACCTAGAAAGCTGTCCATTGCAGGAGGTGGGAGTGCTGTCCTGTCGGTTGGAGTTCCCACAGGCACTATAAAAATAACAAAGAATGTTAAGTACTATAATTTTTTAAAATCGCATACTTGTATATAAGAAGGGGGCAGGTATTGTGAATAATAGCTTTTACTCAGTCCATAAGAGGAGATCCTTTTCCCTAAAATGAATATGTTTTCATATATTTAGAACCAATTGATAAGAATACAAAAGTCACATTCTATTGATTCTCCAGTAGAATATAAGCTCTATGAAGAATTTTTTTTCTTAACATTGCCAACCGAATTATGAATCTTTATCTTAACTTCTATATAGAGTTCAGGTAGAACAAATCCAAAGAAGGATCTTTTTTATGTTTCTTTTTTCTTTTTATCCCTAACACCAAAGATAGTACCTTAAATAGAATAGACTCTTTATAAATGATTGTTAAATTTGAATGTTGTATCAACTTGCCCTTTGAATAGGAAGTTGCCTACCTGAGAGTCAACCAAGAAAAGAACTTTGTGAATCCAGGTGAATTTGGCTTACTCATCCAAGAAGGAAAAATGGTAGTTATGAATGAGAGAACAATTTAGATTGAACCTTGAGAGGCCCCAGCAGATGATCACATGGCATCCCTACAGATGGAAAATAAGGGTGTAGGCTTGGACTAAAATTCCAGGACTCTTTGATCTTGAAAAACCACAGAAGTGTTCTAAGGGACAAAGAATTGATATGATGACTTCTAATGGAATCATAAAAACAGGGTTATTTTGGAATTACTGCTCACGTTGTTTCATGAGTGTCTCAGTGATGGGCCAATCAGAAGGTGAGAAAGAAGTCGATTGACATAAAAATAAGGAAGAGTTTTTCTGTCCCGTGTAAACAGACGCGAGCCATAGAATATATAAAAGGGGTAGCTAGGAAGGTAAGAACAAAACTTCAATAACTTCTCTTTGCAGTTAGACTCAAAGTCCAGCTCCCAACACCATGTCCTGTTGCAACACCTGCTCCACCAGCTTCTGTGGCTTCCCCAGCTGCTCTACTGGAGGGAACTGTGGATCTAACTGCTGCCAGGAGAGCTGTGGAACCGGCTGCTGCCAACAGGGAGGCTGTGGGACTGGCTGCTGCCAACAAGGTGGCTGTGGAACCTGCTGTGGACCCAACTGTGAGACCATCTGCAGGACCAGATGTTACCAACCTGAGTGCTGTGGAGTGAGCAGCCGTACCAGATGGTGCCGCCCAGACTGCAGGGTTGAGGGCACTTGCCTGCCACCCTGCTGCGTGGTCAGCTGCACTCCCCCATCTTGCTGCCAGCTCCACCATGCCCAAGCCTCTTGCTGCCGCCCATCCTATTGTGGTCAGTCTTGTTGCCGTCCAGCCTGCTGCTGCTACTGCTGCCAGCCTACCTGCTGTGAGTCCACTTGCTGTGAGCCCACCTGCTAATAATCCGGATGCTGCCCCTCATTGTGTCTGGAGGACATGACATCTCAAATTTGTTCCTTAGAGAATTGACTTCGGGCTACTAATAATTTGTGAAATTTGTATTTTGTGTCAAGCTACTATCCTTATTCCTGCCTTTTTTTTAACTGACTGACCAAATACCCTATTTTCAGGAAGTTCTCACTATATATCTCAAACATCAAGTGAAATACATAATCTAAGGAACTATGATCTTCCAAAGGCCATGGATGAGACTCTACTTGGACAACATGCTAAATTCTCATAGGATTGTTGTATCACACAGCAACAGAGTTGTGCTGTTTTAAGTCTTCCCAACAATTATCTTTTTCTTCTTCGATTTCTCAATGACATCTGTGATATAGTGTCCTCTGTGAGTAGCCTAATAAATTCCATAAAGTAGATGAAATACAGTCGTTGCCATTTTTTATTCACTAGATTAATTACTACTTATTGGGATCATGGTATTGTAGAAAGACTTCTAGAATTAGGATCCAGGGACTTGGGTTTGAAAGCTTGCTCCATTAATTTAATAGCAGAATAGCTTTGGGTAAGTCAATTCAAGTTTCAGAATCTCTGTTTCTTCTTCTGTCAAATTAAAATGGCACTTCCCTTACTCAAAGAAGTGATTAGCTGGAGGAGCTCTGGACTTTGCAAATGGCTGAGACTATTTGGAATTATGGATAGCCAGATGGTACAGTGAATAGAGTGCCAGACCTGGGGACAGGAAGACTCATCTTTCTGAGGTCAAATCTGGCCTCAGATATTTAATAGCTATGCAACCCTGGACAAGTTTCTTGGTCTTGTTTGCCTCAATTTCTTCAACCAATGAGGTGGAGAAGGAAATGTCAAACTACTTTAGTGTCTTCACCAAGAAAACTCTAAATGGGGTCACCAAGAGTCAGATACAAATGAACAACAACATAAATGCTGGTTAAAAAGTCCTTCCTAATTATTTGGATTTGTTTATCAGGTGAAATTTACCTTGACCTGGCATGGCTTTCATGTGTCAGCTGCTCAATCATAACCTGAAAACATTCCCTTCCTCACCTGAAGGGCTCTTTTCCTTCAGGTCTTATTAATCTCTCCTAATTAACGTGGTCCCATCACTGCAGAGTACAGGATCTGACAGGAAGAACAGAGGGAGTTAGTAGAGATGGTGTAAGAATTGAAGACTAAAAGATCACTTTAGAATCTTGTAGAACTTCATTAAGAATGTAAATGGTTCATATGGTTTCCATGATTCCTGAGGGCAAATCCAAAGTCTAAGGGATCAGGTCAATGTATAAGATATCAGATGAGCTCTTCAAAAAGCCTCCATAGTTAAGCTTTTGAGCTTTTAGGTATAATTTTGGTTTTATTGTTGTTGAACAAAAATATATGAAAATAAAGTAAGGTACCATAAAAACTCAAATACATTCATATTTTTGAAATTCAAGTCTCTTTTAATTTTTTTCTTGTGCACATGGAATAATCATGGATGGCAAATTCAGTTTTTTGCGTAATTACATTTCAAACCTTTTATCTCACAGCTAAATAATAATAATTAGTATTCATACATGGTGCTCTAAGGTTCACAGAGCACTATACATATGAGATTTCATTTAATTCTCAAAACAACCCAAGGAGATAGGCATCATTATTATCCTCACTTTACTAATGAGGAAACTGAGGCTGAAAGAGATTAAGTGACTTCCCCAGAATCACACAGCTAGGAAATATCTAAGAAAGGAATTGAACTCAGGTCTTCCTGACTCCCAAGCTCAACATTCCCTCCACTACTCCATTACAAGTCGACTATTTATGGTAGTTCTTTACCTACTAAATCTGAGAGTCCTATTAAACCTGAATCCCAGGCCATGACCTTCTTCTCTTGACTTTGAATTTCCAGAATCCAAGAGGGGATAATGTTGGAGTTCAGAAGTTGAAAAGATTAAAGAGTCACAAAATAGAGACATGATTGAGAAAGGATAGAGGATTCCCAGACTGTCAGTCAATGTCCAATGAGAGTCAGAGTTGGGATCCATACTGGGTATGATTTAAGCCAGTGAGTAATGAAGTGGATTAGAAGACTGAGAGTTGTGAGATCCAGAACAGATGAGGGCAGATCTATCTAGGAGCACAGCTTGGGGATGACTAAAAACCGTAGATCAGTGGGCAGACTTCCTTATGGCAACGAACCTTCTCCTTGGTGTGAATGGATAAAATGGGCATGCCCTGCTTCCAAGAGGAAAGAAGGATCTTGGAGGGGATGAAAGTTATTTTTGAGAAAGGTTAAGTCCTTTGGAAATCTCTAATAATTCTATCACTTGTTGCTGGATGCATGACCAGCTGTCATGTTTGGATGTTGGCTAAATCTCCTAATAAATAACTTCAACTATTCTAGAGAAGCAAAACATGAACAGATTATATGAAAGGAAGGTGGCAGAGTCAGTGTAGGGTTCTTTTTTCCTAATGGACAAGGATTACATAAAAAAGAAAAAAATCAGCTGAATTCTCAAAACAATAAAAAGAAACATAATTTGTTTTTTAATAATAGATAAAACTTTCTCCTTGCTTGCTTCTTAAAATCAAATATTTTATTAGAAACATAACATTTATTGTTGTTATTGTGCAGTCATTTCAGTTGTGTCCAGCTTTTCCTGACTCCATTTGGGGTTTTCTTGTCAAAGACACTGGAGTGATTTGCCATTTCCTTTTCCAGTTCATTTTACAGATGAGGAAACTGAGGTAAACAGGTTTAAGTGACCTACCCTGGGTCATCCAGCTGGTAAGCGTCTGAGGCCAGATTTGAACTCAGGAAAATGAGTCTTCCTGCCTCCAGGCTTGGTGCTCTATCTAATGTGCCATCCAGCACATTAAAACATGGAGGAAGGAGAGCACTTCTGAGAGGAAAAGAAAGAGAAAGAAAGGAGGAGCAATAGAGGTTTAACAAAAGAGTTAGAGGGAGAGAGAACTAACAACAGAGGAAAAGCAGCTCAATAGCCATAATAATAATAATAATAATAAATTAATATACCACCTCATTATATGTCAGTCTTTTTCTCCTGGCAATCCTATGTTTTAGGATTTCCACATAATACAGAAGAGGAAAATGTGACTCTAAAGTGAAGCGATTTTTCCATTATGACACAAAACCCTAGGCCTCCTGACTCCAGCTTTAAATGTTGCTCCAAGTTAGTTAACCAACAGTGTTGTTTATCCAGACTGTGTTACTGGAGCCAATTATAAATGATAGCTCTCATATAGATAGACTTTACGACTTTCACATAGCAAGTTACTTTGAAATCCAGATTAGTCAATTTACCATTGCTCCTACTCTTCAATTACTCTCATCATAAGCAAATGAATCTTCATGGTAGAATGGAGAGACAGACCCCTGGCTCCTGAATCAGAGGGTCTGAGTTCCACTCCTACCTCTGACACTTCCTGTCCAAATGATCTTGAGTAAATCGTTTAATCTCTGTGGGCCTCTTTTTCCTTTTTTTTTTAAATATGAGAGAGTTGGAGTAGATGGTTTCTAGTGTCCATTCTGAGATTATTCCAAAGGGTAGAGTCACAAAAGCCCACTCAGAGGGAAATTACTTCCTGGGATGCAGAATGGATGACCACAGAAATATAATCTTCCAATCCTGATCACATCAACCAGATAGTCACTTACAGCAATACCTATAAATTGTTCTTCATCTTTTATTTTCTTGGTGAAGTCATTTTTTTCCTTCTCTAGTTCAATAGTGCTCTCTTAGAATCAATGATTATTGAGAAGTCATCACTCAAACAATAAGTACTCGTTAGGCCCCTACTCTATACAAGGCATTTTAGTTCCTGTCCTTTGTACTCAAAGAAGACCAAAATCATACTACTGGGTGATGTCTTTTGACCCCAATACAAATTGGATTTAATCGAGGCAAAGTTGCATATCAGTCTCACTCTCTCTTCCATAGTCATCCAAGTCTGGTGGAAAGACAAGATGATGGCGATGGCTTGGGATGCTGCTTCTTCAATATCTAACTAGTATCTAAGCACTTCATAGAACACACTTCCACCACCTTCATAGCCACTGAAACAAATTGTTCTCATCTACCACTTCTGCTGGAGGAAAGCCTTCCCATGCCTGAGGTAGATAACCCATCTCACTCACCAATGGTTTTGAAGTCTGTCAGTTATCCTTAACTTGGCTTAGCCCACCTGTCAAGATGGTTTACTGGGGTACAACTGCTGTGCATGCTACAGTTTCTTGGAGATGCAGGTGATCACTCAGTGTCAGGTGGGCACTAAAACAGGAAAGGAACCCAGAAAAGAGTTCAGCAACTCCTCACACCAGAGATACTAGTCTTCCATGAATCCTTCATACACTCTGAGAGGCATTGCATGACACACAGGGAATGCAGAAACCAAAAGATAAAAAGGTCCTTCAGGAACTTACATTCTATTTTTCTAGCAAAAATTATTTTGTTAATTATTAGCTCACTACCAAAGCTGACTATCTGGCTTAAGAGATATGATCTTGATTCCATTTAATCTTTCAAAGACCATTTTGTTAACAAATGATTTTGAAACTTGGAAGACACAAAGGGATCTGCACCCATCTAAAAATAATGAGTTTGTGAAATGAACTCTGATGTGAAAACTTACAGCAAGAAATTCTGTGAAAAACCAAGAGGCTCATTAAAATAATCTCAGAGTGCTTGGGAACCCAAATTTTACTTTGGATTCCCAGTGCTAATTCATTTTTTGCCTTCAGATAGCAATGTTATATCTAGGATTCTCCATTGATGACTCATCTTATTACCAAGGCAATCAATCCTGTGCTGGCAGAATGCAAGATAAAGGTGTGGAGGGATCATGAGATTACAGTTTTAGGGCTGGAAGGGACTGTCCTCTACTCTCATTCAATTCCCTCATTTTTTTTCTCTAAGATCAGACCTATGATTTCATTGGAATAAGGACCTGACAGTAAGGAGCCTCCATCTTCCAATGCAGATTAGTTTCTCCTCTCCAACTTACACACTTATAAAGTTTACTTGGGGACTCTGAGAGGAATTTATGTTTTAATTGGGGTCACTGAGCCACTAAATGTCAAGGGAAGGATTTGAACTCTGGTCTTCCAAACTCTAAATCCAACCTTTAGCTATTATTCTGTGTTGAAACTCAGAAATTTAAGTGACTTACTTAAGATCACAAGAAGAAAGTAGCAGAAGTTGGATATGAACCCATATGCTCTGACACCTAGTCAAGCATAGAGCATGAAAGGCTAAAAATGGTAATACCTCAGGCATATATTCCCTATAAAAGGAAATAGAAATTATTTGGAAAGGAGAAAACAAGCATTTATTAAGTGTTTACTATGTGCAAGGCATTATGCTTAGTGCTTGTAGAGATATTCACCTTTTAATTCTCATAAAAACCCTGGGAAGTAGGTACTATTATTATTGTTCTCATTTTACTGTTGAGGAAACTGAGGCAGGTAAAAGTTAAGTGTCTTGTCCAGGGTCATATAGCTCTTTTTGACTCCAGACCCAGCACTTATCCACTGGACCATCTGGCTATTGGTAGAATCCAGGGAAAATATATCTACTAAGATAGATTGTTGTTGTTAAGTCATTTTACAATTGTGTCCAACTTTCCTTGACCCCACTTGGAGTTTCCTTTACAAATATACCAGATTGGTTTTCCATTTCCTTTTCCAGCTTATTTTACAAATGAGGAAAATGAGGTAAGCAGGATTAGGTGACTAGTCCAAGGTCATATAGCTAAGCTAATAACTATCTGAGGCTGGATTTGAACTCAGGAAGCTGAGTCTTTCGGACTCCAGATCCAGGACTCTATCCACTGGGCCACTTAGCTACCTATCTATCAATCTAGGATTTGGACAACTGTAAAAGGGCAGTTTTGACCTTGGATCAAGGACTTGACTTGAAGGCCAGACGAAAAGAACAACTTTCCAAGTGACTAGAAGAACTATTGAGAGAGAGAGAGAGAGAGAGAGAGAGAGAGAGAGAGAGAGAGAGAGAGAGAGAGAACATCAAAAAGGCTAAACCAGGGGTTAGAACTGGAGATACTGTGAATTTTTTATTTAACTGAGCTACCTTAAGATGAGTAATCAACCTGGCCTTGTTATTACCTTCCCACATCCTATAAAGTTTGTGTACCTTGTAAAGAAGCTTTTGTATTTCCAGCAACTGACTGTGCAAATACTACATTGCAGCAAATACCACAGGAAAGGAACGTGCCACAAATCAGACAGGAAAAAATCCATGATCCCTGTAGATGCCTTTGAGGGGAAAAATATTGGATCCCCTGGGGGAGTGGTGCAAAGTTATTTTTAATTCCTCCATCTCCCCTGCCCTGCAAAAAGCCAGAAATCTTCATTTGGGCCCTCTGGGCTTAAATGGTTGTCTGATTGCTCCTTTGTAAATCTCACATCATTTTTTCTGACCTCATCAGTGTCATAACTAGGGTGAGGCAACTATAACTTTTCCCCAGGGCATTGGATTTATCAACTGAAGTCCTCCTGCAGTACAATTGAGCTCAACAACTACTTAGCAAGAATAATTAGTTGAAAGAGGAAGCTGCCAAATGGAAAATTAAAAGGAGCTCTTCCCCTACTCTGATTCTCTTCTCTTCTGTCATGTATTACTTGTTCAGCCTTGGACAGGTCACTAAACTTCATTGAATTTCACTTTCCTCCAGTGCAAAATAAGGGAGTTGGATTAAATGACTTCTAAAGTCTATCAAAGCTTTAAATCTATGATGAATCCTTATTCCCTATTCAGGGATCCCTACATCTCTGTACCAGCTATCCAGAGTCTCTGTCTCCTTTTATCCTCACTTCAGCTGAGGGTATTCTGTGGTTCTTGCCCCTTGCATGATTAGTGGTATTTTTTTCAGTCATTTTCAGTAAAGTCTTACTCTTTGTGACCCCATTTGGGATTTTCCTGCAGAGATACAGGAGTGATTTGCCATTTCCTTCTACAGCTCATTTTACATATGAGGAAACTGAGGCAAATAGGGTTAAATGACTTGCCAAGGATCACACAGCTAGTAAGTGTCTCAGACTGGATTTGAATTCATCTTCCTAAATCCAGACTCAGCACTCTAACCACTGCATCACCTATCTACTTATGTTTAGTGGTAGTTGCCCCAAATGCAATAACTCTTAGCTAAAGGTCTAGAAATTATCCAATCTCTAACATTTTCTGTGGTCTTTTCTTGTAATTACCTGTTTCCTCTTATCTTTTCCTTTTTTCTGAGATTCCTTCCTTGTGAAAGAAAACCATGTCCATTGAAGTACTTTTGCCAATTGCCATTTACTACCTAGAACTTTTAGCATGTCAGTTTACTTCTTTGGCCTCCTTTTTTCTTCTTTGCAAAATGAAGGAGTTGTACTAGATGAACTCTGAGGTTTCAGCTCTAAATCTATGATCTCTATGACCCTAAAGTTTGGTGCTGAGTTGCCTTGGTACACTCCCTCTCTAGCACACTCCTTCTCTCACTATATTCAAGAAATCTTAAAATTTAATCATGTCACCTTAATGGAATAGTGACAAAAGTTCTGTACTTGGAATCAGAGGATTTGGGTTTGAATGCTGTCTCAGCCACTTGTTCCCTCTGTGACTTTGTGCAAATTATTTTCCACAAATGGGCCAAAGTTTCCTCATCTATAAAAGAAGCATATTGGGCCACATGCCCTATGTTTCCTTCTAGAGACAGCTAGGTAGCTCAGTGGATAAAAAAACAGGACTGGAACTGGGAGGACCTAAGTTCAAATTTGTCCTCAGACACTTCCTATCAGTGTTACCCTAGACAAGTCACTTAACTCCAGTTGCCTACCCCTTACTGTTCTTTTGCCTTAGAACTGACACTCAACATCAACTCTAAGACAGGAGGTTAAGGGTTTAAAATTTTTTCCTTCAAGATCTAAATCTATCTGAGTTAGAGAGGAAAAATACAATAACCCTGTTGCATAGTCACCTCTGAGTAACAGCAGCTAAAATGTGAACTGAAATGATTATCTCAGCAAAAAAGCATACATGAAGCTCTTACTCATATTGGCAACAAATGCTGCCGAACACACCTGTAGGGAGATTTATTGTTAATCACTAAATGCAGAATGATAAGCTGTGTCCTATGGAAACTGGTACACAGAGTAACACGAAAGACATGCCATGAATTTAAATTCATCATCTCAGTGATTGGATTTGATGGAGGCTGGCAGTGGGCAGTGAGGGAGAAAAATAGGAACAGGATCCTCTTCCTCTGAAATCTTGCATTTCTCACCAGTTAGTTCTAGTTAAACATAAACTGAAGCATCAGCCATTAGAACTGGTTCAGTAGAGGGCAGCTGGGTAGCTCAGTGGATTGAGAGTCAGAGACGGGAGGTCCTAGGTTCAAATCCGGCCTCAGACACTTCCCAGCTGTGTGACCCTGGGCAAGTCACTTGACCCCCATTGCCCACCCTTACCACTCTTCCACCTATGAGCCAATACACAGAAGTTAAGAGTTTGAAAAAAAAAAAGAACTGGTTCAGTAATGCACTATACTGGGTCATCAGCTTTGTGCTGCTCTGTTTTATTAATTATTCATGTTGTTCTATATGTATTTTACTTCTTAACTATAAGATATAATTAGTTACCTTTAGTGGTCCTCCAATGTACTGCATTTCCCTCTCCTTTCCCATCAATGAAGAAAATATTCCAGAAGGGTAGTGAGACCTCCCCCACATTGACAAATGATGACAAGGTAAACAATGCTGGGAACATGAGACACATACACCAAGGGCTCTGGCAGTCCAGAAAGATCCCCCAAACTTGTACATACTCTTTATTCCCTATGACATATATATTGAAACCAAAACCATACCACCACCTGAATTTGGCCATGCCCATTTTCCAAGGTTTTCAGGAAAGGTGAAGATCTCTCTGGAATGGGAGATGACAAGCCCCAGACCCCAATAAATATGCCAACCCTGACTCCATACCTGAGGCTGCTATTCCATTACCTATCAGACTATTCCATCAGCCCCCATGGCTACTCCATTACTCCAGAGCTGCCACTCTCTAGGTAGAACTGCTATTCCACACATGGAGAGTTGCTAGTCCATCAGCTCCAGAGAGGCCTTAAGGCTATCTGGTTAGCTGCTAGACTATAACACCAGCTATTAGGCAATTATACCACCTTAAACCTTTTCTTCTTCAAATAAACTTCTTTTCCTACTTCAGGATTGAATAGAGTTTGAGTCTCCCATTCTTAGGCAAGATCCGGCTATAAATGTGGCTGTGCTTCTCCCACAATAGTATGTAAAAGCCCAAAGAGAGATGATTAGAACAGGAAAACTTAGCCTTGAAGTTGAATTGAAACCCAAAGAGTTTGCCCTTATGGCCTCTAACTCATCTTTAGTATTAAACTTATCATCTTTTTTCTCAAATCTTCTCAAATTCTGAACCTCCCTATTAGAGTAAAGGGCACCCCCAAATTTTCCAGTTCCTTTCTCTTGCTCACCCCACATATCCAAATTCTAATTCTGTCAAATGTGGCAGCTAGGTGGCACAGTGGATAGAAGGCTGAGCCTGAAGTTAGGAAGACTCATCTTCCTGAGTTCAAATCTGGCCTCAGACCCTGAGCAAGTCACTTAATCCTATTGGTCCAAGTTTTCCCATTTGTAAAATAAGTTGAAGAAGGAAATGGCAACCACTCCAGAATCTTTGCCAAGAAAACCTCAAATGGAGTCATGAAACATAAGACATGACTGAAAAAAGACTTATAGAAAAATGGCACACAACCCTTTCCTTCCCTGATTATTAAGCTCCAATGGCTTCCATTTTCTTTCAGGATCAAACATAAAATCTTTGATATGTTTTTATATTCTTCAAAATCAAGCCCCTTCCTATCTTTCCAGTCTTTTTATACCTCATTCTCCTCTATGTATCCTAAGATTTAACAATAGTAGCCTATTTGTAGCTCCTTGAACACAACAGTCCATCTCCATTGGTCCACCAACCACAACTCCCTGCCCTTTTCCTCTTGTCTCTTAGTTTCCTCAACTTCCTTCAAGGCTGAGTTCCTATGACACCTTCTACAGAAGGTCTTTCTTGAGCCTCACATTTGGTAGTGCCTATCCATCTAAGATACTTATCTCTCTTTTAGTATCTTGGATTTACATATTATATGTGTACACATTATTTCCTTTATTAAAATATATCTTGAGAGCAGGGATTGTTTTTACCTTTCTTTGTACCCTCAAGATTTAGCCCAGTGCCTATGCTAGTAACTTTTAAGTGTGTAAAGTGGTCTGAAGTGATCCAGGAGGGTGATGATGGCCACAGGTGCATTTATCTTTCCTATTAATTGCTATTAAAATTTAAAAAAATAATTTCCAGGGGGCTAAGTAATATTTTTTTCTGGAAAGGGGACGGTAGGCCAAAAAAGTTTGGGAACCACTGAGAGTAAATTTAACCTAAGAAGTTGAATGACTTGGTCAGGATTTGACAGCCAGTATGAGAGAGAGGCAAATCTTAAATTCTAGTCATTCTATCTTCAATGTTACTTCTCTATCCTCTACCAGGGATCCTTAACCTGAGGTCTACAGATTGTATTGTTTTCTTTGAATATCTTAATAATGGCATTTCAGTGTATTTGTTTTTCTTTATAGTCCTATGTATTTTATTATATTCATTTAAAAAACATGATCATAAGAAGAGGTCTGTCGGGGGCAGCTAAGTGGCTCAGGAGATAGAATACCAGACCTGGAGACAGTAGGTCTCATCAAATGAGATTGGGCTCAAATCTGACACTTCCTAGCTCTTTGATACTGGGCAAGTTACTTAACCCCCATTGCCTATCCCTTACTATTCTTCTGCCTTAGCACCTAGACTTGGTATCAATTCTAAGACAGAAAGCAAGGGTTTTAAGATATAGGTATCTATCTATAGATATGGATGCATAATATATACATACACATATGTGTGTATATGTATATATATACATACATGTATATATATATAAAGTGAGAACCAGGATTAGCATGTCAGAGCCATAGTTTATTGGCCAACTTATAAAAATGTTTATTGGGGAAAGCAAAAGATTGAGAAACAGCAGAGGCAGTCACAGGCAAAATGGTACACACCTAGAAGGGAGAAATATGTTGAGTTGTTTGTTTAAAAATGCTCGAACTGCATTTTTTAAGAGCCAATGCTATTATCTTTACAAGAATCATCCATAGATAAGAGCTATTAATTCTGTTCTTAGTTATGGGCAATATTTGAGTACTTGCCCACCCACCAGCTAGTCATGCAGGTGAATACCATGCAGATTTCTGAAGTATTCCTATGTCAAGACTTTCCACTCCACATATCACAAAGAAACATATATTTGAATATGACTTCTCCATCCACTTGAGCACATCTAAACATCTTTTGCCTTATATCAGTTATTGTTACATGACTACATAACCCAAAATGGATCAGAGAAACTCCTAGTCTGAGAGTTATTTCAGGGCAAATTTACAAAATAATAAGGTTTATTCCAGTTTGTCTATTATACTACTTACTTGTATAAGTTTCTAGTCCAAAAGAAGAGGAGGAAGAGGAAGAGGAAGAGGAAGAGGAAGAGGAAGAGGAAGAAGAAGAA
>NC_058133.1:191467966-191533113 GCF_016433145.1 Gracilinanus agilis
GAGGAGGAGGAGGAGGAGGAGGAGGAGGAGGAGGAGGAGGAGGAGGAGGAGGAGGAGGAAGGAAGGAAGGAAGAAAAGTTCATATTTTACAATGAAGCCAACCAAGAATTTTTGAGAAATCTAATATTACTTGATGATGAGATCATGGATATAGGTTCCACTTAGTCCTACACCTTCATTTTTCAGAGAAGAGCAAAGTACCAGAGAGTTTTAGTGACTTGCCCCAGATCACATAATCACAATGGTATTACAAAATTTACCCAGTCTGTTTTATTAAGAATGTCATTAAAATTTTAAAACAAAACAAACACAAACCCCTCAATTCAAATAATAAAGTCCAATTGTTTTTACTTACTGACATTTTTATTAGAATGACAAACAGGAAGGTATCCTACATCTTGCTTCTGGGAAGAGATGAAATGTCTCAGGCTTAAGAATGAGAAATGGCACTGAAGAGTAGATAGCTCCAAATACCGTCTCTATACCTGACTCACAGAGTATTCTCAGGAAAATCCATGAGCCTTTGCGTGAGAGAAGTTTTCCAGAAGAACCTCTCCAGTTTTGATGTGGGAGGAAGGTTAGTAAAGCGTCTAGGGGCCTTTAAAAAAGGTGACTAATGATTCCTTAATAATCCTTGCTCTCACTGCACATAACTTCATAGCACCTATAAAATAAGAGCTTGACCTAGAATGGCATCAATTTTTATTTTGTGAAATACACCCTATAATCCTCAATACATTTTAAATTATTATGGTTAGGCAAGGGGAATTTTTTCTTGGAAGAAGTGTTCAGCATATGTTCAGCATAGAAGTGACATTTCATAGGGAATTGAAATGAAACCATAAACTGAAAAAATATAATAATAGTGAGGATAAGAACTAATGTTTGTGTTTAAAATTTGTAATATTCTATATTAGTTTATGTAAGCCTCCCAAAAGAGGAGAGACCTTTTTTCAGTTTCTCCAGCTGCAACCTCCCACACAAAATTACCTTTATTTTCCATTTTTCTATATATTTATCAATCTACATACTATTTCTCATGACAGAATATAAGCTTCCTGAGGACAGGGACTATTCGTTTTTTGTCTTTGTATCCTCAATATACAGCATAGTTATTAGCATACTGTAGGTGCATAATAATTGTTTATCAATTATCTGATTGGCTGATTTAAAAGGAATGTGACATGCTTTAGTGGAAAGAACACTAGGTTCAAAGAAGACCTATTGGAGCAGCTAGGTGACAAAGTGGATAGAGTGCCAGGAGGACCTGGGTTCAAATCTATCCTGAGATGTTAACTAGTTGTGTGACTCTGGGCAAGTCATTTAACCCTAATTACCTAGCCTTACCCTTCTGTCTTAGAGTTGTTTCTAAGATAGAAAATAAGGGTTTTAAAAAATACATCCAAAGAGGACCTGTTTTTCAGTTTGATACTGAGCTTACTACCTGTTTGACCTTGGTAAAAATCACTAGGTCTCAGTTTCCTAATCTGTAAAATGAGGAGACTAGACTACATGGCCTCTCAGATCTTTCCCAGCCTTTTATCTATGATTCTATGATCATTTTTATAAGGTGGAATAGTGGACCTTGAAGGATTGAGTTTAGAAACTCAGTACTCAGGATGCCCAAGTCCATTTTGGGAATGCAGATGAATAGAACAACTCTTAGCATAGTTTCAGGGTCACAAAATGTATTAGCAGGCAAATGGACAAACCAACTCAGTTCGAATCAGTTCAATTCAACAAATATTTATTAAGATCCTGATATATAATAGCTCTCTACTATGCAAGCACAAAACAAAATAATGCCTCTGTTCAAAAAATTTACATTCTACAGAATGTAAAGTTTAATGACTGTTTCAGGCTTCTATCAATTTATTCACTGACATATCCTTGGCCTCCATCTCCTTTCCTGACTAGGGAATTGTGTATATGTGTGTGTGTGTGTGGACATACATATATGTGTCTATCTTATATTTTAACTACAAATGGGAGCTAGTATTTGTGCTTTTATAAAAATCTCAAAATAAAGATTCCTCATAAAGAAAGGATATCCTGTTTCTAAGTAATTTCTCAGGCTATTTCCCCCTTTTTAAAATATTCAGAAAATATCATATTTGTAAATGTCCTATCATTTATACTCTCATATAAGCAAATGATCTTATTACCTCTTTAATAGGAGTGAGGAAAAATCTGGAAAAGGTATTTTCTCCTCTCAGCCAAAGTCACACTTCCTAAATCCAGAACTTTGATGTGAGATCCTGAAAGACACTACCCAGTTCACAACTTACTTACAGTTACTTGCATTGAATTTCCCCCCACTAATAGTTCCTGGAAATTTATCTAGTTTTTGTTCTGTGTTTTTCCTTTTGTTTTTATTTATTTGATTTTCCACTTTTTTTTTTGCTCTGAACTTAGCAAATATCACATAAAATGGGCATTTCCACACACATAGAATTAAAAAGGGAGGTGGTACAAGAAATTTCAGATCTCTGTTATGCTCAACTTGCTTTTCTTTTTAAGTGTGTATCTTTAAATATTTTTTTGCTTGTCTTTATTTCTTATCTGACTTTCTCTGCATTTAAAAAATAAGGTCTCATTTGATAAATGCTACTTTCTCTAAGGAGGGGAGGGGAGGAGTTAACTGGATATCTTAATGTAACAAACAAACAAATTAATTTTTAAAATAAGGTCTCCATGACCCCTTTCTATCTAGATTGTTTAGTCTTTCTCTCATCCAGTTCTGTAATTCTACAAAGTTAGCCACTTCCCTAAAGACTAAATAATCCTTTCCTCATTCATAAATAATTTATTCTAAAATTCTATCACTTATTTACAAGGAACTTATGTTTGCTGCTGATGGAACACTAAGTCAGAAAACATGATGAAGTCGTAAGGGACCACACTTACTGAGTCATCTTTAATGATGGACGATGATTAGAAGATAATGACTTTTGCCTTTGAACAAGAAAATGAGTTCCTCTTTGTAGTGACAAAGAACAATTGGAAAGAATCCTAATCTGGAAACCAAACAAGCCAATCACCTTTTTTATGAGGTGAGGAGCACTTCCTAGGAAATAAACATCTAAGTAATGAGGTGTTGTTTTTTTTTAATGGAAATTGACATACAGTGTCATGGACCAACGCCCATCTGCCTGGGTATATATAAGAGCCGCAGAGAAACAGTAAGCCATCACATTGGGAAAATCCTCCTCTTTGCACACTTACTAGAAAAACAAGCCAAACCTACTAGCATCATGTCTTGCTGTGGAGTCTGCCGCCATGACTGCTGCTGCAGCGTCCCCACTGGGCCAGCCACCACCATCTGCTCTTCAGACAAATGCTGCCGGTGTGGAGTCTGCCTGCCCAGCACCTGCCCCCACGAGATCAGCCTTCTCCAGCCCACCTGCTGTGACTGCTGCCCTCCCCCTTGCTGCATGCCCGATCCCTACGTGCCATCTTGCTGGCTGCTCAATTCTTGCCACCCCACCCCTGGTCTGTGTGGAATCAACCTGACCACCTACACTGAGCGCTGCTGCGAGGGGGAGCGCAGGTGCGAACCCTGCTGCTAATTTACAGTTCCTCCAGCCAGTAACCTGGCCGTCCAGTCCTCTGAAGTAATCCCTGGCTTCCCACATTACCCTCTGCCAAATCGATGCTTCCTGTGGAAGGATTTGATGAGAATCGGCTTCCAAGTCTTTGGACAGTGTTTACATGAAGCTGTCCATCTTCCCTCCGCAGAGTATCGCCACATTCATGGGATATTGGGAGATCTCTCGCTCTCTCTCTCTAATTCTAGCTTACTGCTTTGGGGTGGTATATGAACAAAACTCTGCTGTTCATGGGCTAATAAACTTCAATTTCTTGGCTTAGCAAATACGACTTGTGTGACTTTTCATTCAGTTCGGTGTTATTGATTTTAAAAAGAATGTAGAGGGCAGCCAGGTGGGTTGGTGAATAGACAACCAGACCTAGAGATGGGAGGTCCTGGGTATAAATCTGGCCTCAGACACTGCCTAGCTGTGACCCTGTCACTTAACCCTATTTGCTTAGCCCTTACCTCTCCTCTGACTTAGGACTAATATACAGTTTCATACTGGGCCAGAAGGACATATAGCAGACACTTAATAAAAGGTTGTTCAATTGAATTGACTCGAATCAAACTAAATTGCATTTCACCAAGCAGATTGATGGAGTGAATTGATATAAATCCATTTGTCAAGTCAAGTTAACAAGCATTTATTAAGTGCCTACTATTTGCCAGGCACTGTGCTAAACTCTGGGGATACAAAAAGAAAAAGAAAAGAAAAACACAAGGCAAAACCCAGTCCTTGCTCTCACTGCTGTTCCTCACACATGACAATCCATTACTAGATTCTGAGTGTTTTCACTGGTTGTCCCCAAGCCTGGAGCTCTCTCCCTTCTACTGACTTCCCTGGCTTCCTCGGGGCTCAACCAATGTCCTGTATCCTGAAAGAAACCTTTCCGGGTCCTCTTTAATCTTTGTACCTTCCTTCTAAATTTATCTCCAACTTACTCTGTTTATATCTTGCTTAAAAATGGTGGGTTTGCATCTTTTCTCCTTCATTGTACTAAGATTTCCCTGTGGCTGAATCTCAGAATGGTGGTGGTCAAGTAGAAGAGGCGCGTAAGTTGCAAAAAGGTTGAACGTGTAGGAAGGGGCAGGTTATGAAGGGCATAAAATTCACCAGGATTTTATATTTGATCCTGTAGGTAATGGGAGCCACTAGAGTTTACTAATTAGATGACATGGTCAGACTTGTACTTTAGAAAGATCCATCTGACAAATGAGTAGAGAGGGGACCAGAGTGGGGAGAGGCATGAGGCAAGGAGGTCAATCAGCAAGCTATTGCAATAGGCCAAGAAATGAGATGGGGAGATCTTTACCAAGGTGATGGTAGGCATAAGGCATACTATAAATAAATGAGAAATGTGTATGTCTAGTTTGACTGAATTCTAAGGTGAATGAATAGGGAGAGTATGAAATAATACTAGAAATGTAGAAAGGAGACATTTTTATAAAGGTCCCTGAATGTCAAACTAAGGAGTTTGGACTTTATTCTTGTAGAGCATCAAAGACTCAGTATCATAGATCTGGAATCTTAGAGTTAGTTCAACTCCTTGATTTTATTTAATTCTTTAATTAAGTTTATTTTTAAAATCAATTAATTTAGAATATTTTACCATGGTTCCTTGATTTTATAAGAAAACTGAAGCCCAGGCATGCAAAGTTCAAGTTATTGTACAAGTAGTGAGTAGCAGAGATAGAATTTGAATTCAGAACCTATGACTCCAAGTTCAATTCTTTTTCCATTGCAACATGCTGAAGGTTCAGGTGAAGTGTCTGTTTAGGAGGAAAAGTGATTAATTAATTAATCAATCAATTTAACTTTATCAAGCACCTATTATATGCCAGGCACTGATAGTACTCCTTTTACAGACTAGTTATGTGATCTAGGCAAATAGAGATCTCTCTGACAGTTTCTTTTATTAAAAAAAAAAAGAGGTTGAATGGAATGATCTCTATAATCCCTCCTAGGACCAAATCTATGATATAGCTCTGAGAGACTTTTAATTTATTTCTTTAATTTACAAACATTTATTTTCTCTCCATCTTACCTCTCCCTTCTCCACTGGAAAAGAGAGAAACAAAATTCTTATAACAATGTACATAGTCAAACAAAAGAAATCCCCACGTTGGCCACTGGCCATGTCTGTCTAATTGTGTATATTGGATCACAATCTGTCATAAGGTGAATAACATTCTTCACCATTGATCCTTTGGAATGATAGTTGGTAATCACCATTCATCAAATTTTTCTTTCAAAGTTGTTTATCTTTACCATGTTGCTCTTTTGATACTGCCCACTTTTTTCTGAATCAATTAATGAAAGTCTTACCAGGTTTCTCTGAAAACATTACTTTTGCCATTTCTTGCACCATAAGAGTATTGATTACATTCATTTGCTATAATGCATTAGTCGTATGGCAATAACAGATGGGCACCCCCCTAGTTCTTCACCCCTGTGATCAGAGAGGCATTGTGGCATGGTTAATAGTTCAATGAACTTAAAAAAAAGTCATGAGTTCAAAGACCACCCTTGGCCTCTATTTGCTACATAATTATGACCAAATCACAACCTGTTTGAGTACTGGTTTCCTCATAAGTAAAGAGAAGATTGAAATTCCCAAAGTATGAGGCTCACATGGGAAGCATATTATGTGAAAAGTATTACTGTTATCAGACTTGTGCTTTAGGAAAATTAACTTGTCAGAAGCATCTCCAGAATAGATAGGAAAAGGGAGAAACTAGAAGAAGGAAGACCAGTTAGGAGCCTATTAAAATCATCTGTGTTAGAAGAAAAACAACTGCTTGAACACATGGGCTGATGGGGATATGATTGGTGATGTAGACACTAAACCAGGGGTCGGCAATCTTTTTGGCCATGAGAGCCATAAATGCCACATTTTTTAAAATGTAATTTCGTGAGAGCCATACAGTGCTCACAGTGCACGCACCTGTAAGAGTGCCTGAAAAAAATTGACTTCATGGCTCCTGCAGAAAGAGCCACATCTGGCCCTCAAAAGAGCCAGATATGGCTCAAGAGCCATACGCTGCTGACCCCTACACTAAAAGATAACTCTAGTCCAAGTATAAAAAAACGGAATTAGTTCTTGGTCAATGATACATGTAAAACCCAGTGGAATTGTGTGTCGGCTAAGGGGGGTTAGGGGAGTTTGGGGGAGAGGGAAAGAACATGAAAAACATAACTAGGGGAAAATACTCAAAATAAAAAGTAAAAAGTAAATAAAAACAAAATAAAAAATAAAATCATCTGTGTTGTTGTTGCTTTTCAGTTCTTTCAGTTGTGCCTGACTCTTCATGACTGAATTTGGGGTTTTCTTGGCACAGATACTAAAATGGTTTGCTATTTCCTTCTCCATCTCATGGATGAAGAAACCAAAGCAGACAGGGTTAAGTGACCTATCTATGGTCACACAGCTAGTAAGTGTCTGAAACCATATTTGAACTCAGGTCTTCCTGATTCCAAGCAAGGTGCTCTATCTAATGCACCCCTTAGTTTCCCTACAATTAACCATAGTGATAACAATATCGACTAACATCCACATAACTTCAAGGTTTGAAAGGTGCTTTACAAACACAATCTCATTTGATGCTCACAACAACTATGGAAAGGAGATGCTATTATTGTGCCCATTTTATAGATGAAGAAACTGAGAACAGGAGAGGTGAAGTAATTTCTTCATGGTCCCATAGGCAGGATATGAGTCTAGTCAGTTCTTCCATTTTTCTAATCTGGCTCTCTATCTACTATACCTCCTTGATGCCTCATGGATATTGAAACATGGGTAGTGTAGTATAAACTATAAAAGCAAAGGAGGGACAGAAGTGGAGAAATGTCATCAATATATTGTCCTTCCTTACTAAAGAAAAACTGTTCATTCACTATTTAATATCATTCTTTAATATACTTCTACTTGGTACCTCTGATATTTACCTAGCAATTCTCACCTTAGCCTTGACCATTTCCTTCTTAATCATTAGTTCTAAGTGCTCTAGCTAAAGACCAATAGATGTTCAGAAGAAAAAAGGGAAATCTAAAAATTTAAGAACAAGGTACCATTTTGACTTCAATTATTTTTTTCAATGTGTTGGTTTGTTTGATCATTTGTGTTGATTACATGTATTCAATTAATTGGCCATAAATGCTGAGGATCCTGATATAAAGTTACCTAGAAGCCTAGAATTTTAGTTACCTTTATTTAGCATCTTATCTATTTTATTTTCTTATCTATTTTCTTATCTATTTTATTTTAGTTACCTTTATTTAACATCTTATCTATTTTATTTTAATAATCACTTTCTGACATTTTCTGGTCCATGTTCTTTCCCTCCCTAGCTTTCTTCTTTCCCTCCCTCCCAAGATGGTAGGCAATATGATACAGGTTATACATGTGCCATTGTTCCACACATATTTGTCATGTTGTAAAAGAAGACACATATTGCTTATACCAAAAAATAAAATAAATCTCACGAAGGAGATAAAGGGAGAATGATATGCTTCGATATGCATTCAGACTCCATCAGTTCCTTCTGCGGCAGTGGATAGCCTCTCCTCTTTTATCTAAAATCCCAGACTAAGTAAAAGATTTAAATTGCAAAAAATATTAAATGGAAATACAAGATTAAAAAAATTATTGAAAACTTTTGTTCTTATATTACCTTCATTTCCAAATTCATCCTTCCTCATTTTGCTTCCCAGAGATCTATCTTCTTCAAACAAGTAATCTTAAGGAAACAAGTAATCTTTAACGGTTGGGTAAAACTAACCCATTCATCACTGGAGACTGACAGTATATAGAATTTTTTTTAAGATTTTAAAAGAAAAAAATTCTGAAAAGAAACAAGACTCAGTTTCTTTATTAAAATTTTAAAATGTTTCTTATTTACTAACAGCATGAGAAGATATCATCATCCTGTTTTTTTTTTCCTCCATAGCAAAACAAATTGCATAATGATTAAACTATGAGGCTTGAATAAATAAATCTAAAGTTCTTTCCCAACTTCAATTTTCCCAAGAGGCCCTAAAGTATTTGTTACTCTCCTACATATTCTCTTTAAGTCGTTTTATGAAGGTGAATTATGAAAATGATTTTTGTTTTGTTCTGGGCCAATGATTTCATTAGCGTGGAGTGTCTCCCTAGTGTACAAACACCCCTCCACTGAAGCATAGCAACAACTCCTCTTGCAACTTAGGGTATTAGAGAATGGCCTTGGGCACTGCCTGTGCTATCCATGAAAAACTGTCAGAGATCAGATGATCTCATTTCCAACCCTCTCATTCTGAAGATGAGGAAACTAAAGGCAAGAGGAACACAGGGGCATTTCCAAGGTCACAGAACAAGTGAGTGACAGAATCTGGACAAAAAGTGAAGAAACCTGTACCATGTTGTTGTTTAGTCTTTTTCAGTCATATCAGAATCTTTGTGGTCCTTGGAGTTTTCTTGTGAAAAATATTATAATGGTTTGCCATTTTCTTCTCCAGCTCATTTTACAGATGAGGAAACTCAAGTAAATAGGGTTAACTAACTTTCCCGGGGTGAAACAACCAAAAAGTGTCTGAGAAAAGATCTGAACTCAAGAAATGAGTTTTCTTGACTCTACGCCCAGCACCCCCTAATTCCCTCATTTGGCGCCTATATAGTTATTACATGCTGTTTCATTCCTTTATTGGGCTAAAGGTCCAAAGACCTGGCTTCTAGATTTTAATCTCACCTGTCTGAAGAAAGTTTTAAAAAGAAACAGAGAAATCTTTTCATATAAAGATTTTTGGAGAGTATAGAATCCAACTCTTTCTATTTCTAAGGGAAAAAGTGACATTGAAGGTCACCATCCCTCCTGATATAATGTCAAACCTAGACTAGACCTTGGGAAAGCATCTAGTTCCAGGGATTTTTGACCTTTTTTCTGTTTGGGGCCCCTTTGGAAATCTGGTAAAACCTAAGGAGTCCTTCTCAGAATAATTTTTAAAGCATAAAAAACACAGGTTTACAAAGAAAAGCAATTATAACAAAAATATAGATGCATTCCTTTTCCCATCCACATTCACAAACTCCTTGAAATCTATCCACAGACCTCTAGGAGTTTCTTGGACCTCAAATTAAAAATACCTGATCTAGTTCAACCTTGATCTGTGTGGTCCTAAGTAAGTCACTTAACCTCTCAAGCCTCAGTTTCCCCATCAATAAAATGAATTTGAATTCCACATTACAGATGAGAGAGAAGTAAAGTCAAGGATCTACATTCACTTAGCTCACTCCCAGTAAAAACTGAAGACGAAATCATTTGCAGTTCCTAAACCTGGTGACCTTCTCCTGCACCACACTGCCCAGATTAATGGATCTTACAAGTAACAACATGCCATGTTTTTATTCCTCCTAGAAAAAAAATAAACTAACAGGTTATGCACGTGAAAAAAAAAGGACATAAACAACAACAGGGAAGAATCCTTAAGTTTTGAGGAAATGCTCAGTTGGAGAGGAGGTATATAAAAGATCCAGAGGCCACTTTGACACAAGAGCACCTGTCCAAGCTTGCCCTCTAGCCATCATTTCTCCTCGCCTCCCAAGAGAAGCTTGAACTACTGAAGCCATGTCTTGCTGTGAAACCTGCCCCCAGGAATGCTGCTGCAGTGTCCCCACTGGTCCGGCCACCACCATCTGCTCTTCAGACAAATTCTGCAGGTGTGGAGTCTGCCTGCCCAGCACCTGCCCCCACGAGATCAGCCTTCTCCAGCCCACTTGCTGTGACTGTGGATGCCCTCCTCCCTGCTGTGTGCCCGATCCCTATGTGCCATCTTGCTGGTTGCTCAACTCCTGCCACCCGACCCCCAACCTGTGTGGTATCTCAGTGACCACATGCATTCAGCCTTGTGAGTGTGACCCGTCTTGCTGCTAGGTACCATTTTAAAAGAGATAACTATGGCTTTTATCAGCTTATCAACAGGACTCCTGAGGAACTCTGGCATTTGTTATGGGCAATTTAGCAAACAACTGAATACCTTCAAAGAAACCATTCAGTATTTGGACATTACAGTTTATGAAAAGTTTTCTTAAGGTGCTTTAAAACATCTGAAAAAAGAAATGGATAACATCACTAATATAACTATGCATATTTGTTACATGGATTTTTTTTTCTATTTTGGCATTTGGGGTTGCAGTGGGAAAAGATAAATGCTTGTTAAAAACATATTGAAAAAATAAAAATAAAAGTCACTAACATTCTCATTTTTAAAAATGAAATAAACACCCATGCCTCCCAAACTATGTGTTGCCTCATCATTCCAAGTCATAATTATCCAAAGCCTATTAACCTGGGCATCATGCTTCCATAAATATACTCAGCAGAATTACACTTTCTGATGACAGCAGTAGAAATCTTGTACCTTAAAGCAACACCTTAATATTTCAGATTTGGACATTTGAAGAAAAATTACCTGAAAAATAAAAAAAATTGTTACAAAATTAAGTATTATTTAAAATATCCAAGTCCAATATCACTATGCATAACATTCAACCTCGACTTTTAATTTTTATTTTCCCTACTACCTCCAACAACCAAGTTACTTCTATCCTTTAAGATCTGAAAAACTCCCTATCAGTCAGAGAAGAGGCTATTTTTTAATCTTATCAAACAAAATTTACCAAAGAAGAAACAAAAATAGGATTATCCCTAAAAGCTGAATTGTTTTCAAAATAAATTATTGTCTTAGAACCCCAGAAGACTGAAGTGAAGCATGCTTCCCTTTTCTCAGCAGAGAAGCAGTGAACTATAGGTGCAAAATAAATCATACATTGTCAAAGATTTAATGTTTTGGCTTGTTTTGCTTACCAACACTTCTATTGGGAAGTGAGGTAGAGAAGAAGATTATTTGGAAGCTACTTGAATATTCCAAAGTATCTATAATCTCATTAACATAGGTATTCACACCACTGATGAATCTTGTGTCTTTTGTTCATGTTCTCCAATGAGTTCACCACTAATGGGGTCCTTTCTTTAGTTCTTTTGACTTCATGAGGATACCAATAGAGTATCAAAGCTATTTATTATTTATCCCTCACTTGTAATATGATCATCTCATCTTTTTGTTTCATTGGGAAATTATGACAATTTAAGGAAAGAAGGAACGAAGAAAGGAATGAACAAATGAACGAAGGAACAAAGGGAGGAAATTAGGAAGGAAGGAAGGAAGGAAAGAAAGAAAGAAAGAAAGAAAGAAAGAAAGAAAGAAAGAAAGAAAGAAAGAAAGAAAGAAAGAAGGAAGGAAAAAACAGGAGAGAGGAAGAAGGAAAAAACAGGAGAGAGGAAGAAGGAAAGGAATCTTTTGGGAATCAAACGTTTTCCTTTTTTTTTTTTTTTTAAACTCTTACCTTCCATCATAGAATCAACACTGTATATTGGTTCTAAGGCAGAAATGTGGTAAGGGTTAGGCAATGGGGGTTAAGTGACTTGCCCAGGGTTACACAGGTAGGAAGTATCTGAGGCCAGATTTGAACCTAGGACCTCCCGTCTCTAGGCTTGGCTCTCAATCCACTGAGCTACCCAGCTGCCCCCACATTTTCCATTTTTATCTCTAATTTTCATCTTTGTTTTTAAATGCTCTGTATCAAGAAATGGTAAATGGGAAAATTTAAATTTGCATCAGCCAAACTATACTAATGACTTTTTTTGAAATAAAAATTGAGTGTCTGTGTTATTTTTTTTTTACCTAGCAGATTGGCTAAAATGAAAGAAGGGGAAAGTAATGAATGTTGGAGGGGATGCGGCAAAATTGGGACATAAATGCATTGCTGGTGGAGTTGTGAATTGATCCAACCATTCTGGCTGGCAATTTGGAATCATGCTCAAAGGGCTATTAAAAAATGCCTGCCCTTTGATCCAGCCATACCATTGTTGGGTTTGTACCCCAAAGAGATCGTAAATAAACAAACTTGTATGAAAATATTTATAGCTGCGCTTTTTGTGGTGGTAAAAAACTGGAAAAGGAGGGTATGTCCTTCAATTGGGGAATGGCTGAACAAATTATGGTATATGCTGGTGATGGAATACTATTGTGCTAAAAGGAATAATAAACTGGAGGAGTTCCAGGTGAACTGGAAAGACCTCCAGGAACTGATGCAGAGTGAAAGGAGCAGAGCCAGAAGAACGCTGTACACAGAGACTGATATACTGTGGTGAAATAGAATGTAATGGACTTCTGTACCAGCAGCAATGCAATAACCCAGGATAATTCTGAGGGATTTATGGTAAAGAATGCTACCCACATTCAGAGGAAGGACTGCAGGAGAGGAAACATATAAGAAAAACAACTGCTTGAACACATGGGTCAAGGTGGACATGATTGGGGATGTGGACTCGAAACTACCACACCAATGCAACTAACAACAATTTGGAAATAGGTCTTGATCAAGGACACATGACAAAACCAGTGGAAATGTGCGTTGGCCATGGGTGGGGGGAGTGCGGGGGTTGAAGGGGAAAGTAGGGGTATGAAGCATGTAACCATGTTAAAAATGAATATTAATAAATGTTTAAATTTAAAAAAAAGTTAAAGTCATTAATCTCTTCACAATTGATTCAGTCATCTTTCTAGCTACATATTAGCATGTTGGATTATTTTATTTTCCTTCAATTCTCATTCTGAAAAATAGAAACTATAAAAAAAGCAACTACTTCTCAGGGTTATTGTAAAGATCAAATAAAGCAATATTTGTAAAACATTTTGCAAATCTCAAAGTACTATATAAATGATAGCTATTTTTAAAACTCATTCAACTAATATTTACTGAAATTTTCCTATGTACACACTAATACTGTGGGACACTGGAGGAATGTATAGTGCATAGTCACAGTGGAGATATACACACCTGAAACTGTCAACTGACCATGTAGGGCAGGGACAGTAAAGGAATGAGTGGCCCAAAGAGAAACATGCCATAGTTTACAGTCCTTCTCACTGACTCATACTTTTTCCATGCCCAAACTGAAATCCAGCATTTAAAGTTATAGTGAACAGAATTCTTATAATTTGTCCCTTGATTCAGTGTTTTAAGATTCTTTTTTTTAAAGTAAGCTATTGGCCTAAAAATCACAGAATTACCGAACATCAGACCTGAAAGAGATTTCAGAAATCATTAAATCCAACTCTCTCTCATTTTACAGATGAAGAAACTGAGGCTGCAGAAGTAAAAACAACTTCACAAGGTCACATAACTTGTAAGTGGCTGAGCTGTGATTCCAACCTAAGTCTAAGGTTTAAAATCTAAAACTCAGCTCAAAGGAGCAACTGTTATTGTAGGGAAGATTAATATTTATAAAACATGACATGGTGACTTAGAGAAGACCAGAACCCTTTCCCCAACAATAACCCCAAGAAATGAATACCAGTGAAGACCAACCCATAGCCGAGGAGAACAAGAACCTCCCTTGACAACACACTCAAAAAGTAATAATCCAATGAGGGGAGAAGAGAGGAAAATAGAAAGGCACAGAGAGACAAACACAGAGAGGGTCAGAGGCAGAGGCCACTTGCTACACATCAACTACTGTGTTAAGCAATGAGGTTACAGATACAAGAGAAGCAACTCAGTCCCTGCCCTCAAGGTGCTTACATTTGAGTAGGAGAAAGAAAACACATAAAGAGTGAGCAGGAAAGGGAAGTTTGGAAATGGTGGCCAGAAAATGAGGAAAATACAAATTCTGCCTATCAGAACCCAAAGCTGTCCCCTGCTTAGAGTCCTAGGTTCTAGTAGTGAGCCAAAAAAAAAAAAAAAAAAAAAAAAGATGATGGAGGGAGTATTGATGGCATCAGTTAGAAATGATGGATGGGAAATGACATGGAAGACTGGTTCCAAGCAGGATCATTCAAAAGCTCACCAATCAGACAAGATCAGTTCCAGGGTCAGAGTCCAAAATTCTAAGACTCAGTATCCAATTCCCCTTCTGAAACATTCTAATGGTTAGAGCATACTTCCCACAGTATATCCCAAAGAGTCAACTTTAACCTGGTCTATAAGAAATTTAAATTTTGTTATCAAGTCTACTAGGAGATATATATAGCCTCTCTCTTCCACATGAGGTGAGTGGGAAAGGTTCTCTGCGTTCTCTAGCTATCTAATTTAATATTAATAAATCCTTACAAATATCATACTTTGGAGGCATTGAATATTAATTTTAAAATATACTATATATATTTTTTTTTAATTTAAACTTACCTTACGTCTCAGAATCAATACTGTGTGTTGGTTCCAAAGCAGAAGAGAGATGAACCCACTAGGCAATGTGGGTTAAGTGACTTGCCCAGGGTCACACAGATAGGAAATGTCTGAGGCCAGATTTGAACCTAGGACTCCTCCTCTTTAGACCTGGCTCATCAATCCACTAAGCCACCTAGATGCCCACCATGGATATAACTTTTAAGAGGTAATACTCTAGAAACATCTTCCTATCTCAGATGCCTTAAGTTAAGAGATCATATGTAAAGTGCTTTGCAAAGCTTAAAGCACTGCATAAATACTGGCTGTTATTGTTGTTAACATCTCTCAATAAGCAAAAAAGGAACATACAAGGAGAACGAGTCATTTAAAATCATTTTATTGATGGTTATGGTCTCACCAGCCACAGAGCATATATAGAAGCTAAAGGAAAAGACAAAAAGAAACTATTTAGCCTCATCCATGTGGCTGAATTGTCACTTCAACGAATGACCAAAATTGGTGATGTAATAACAAGTCCCTTTGAAGATAAAACATGAGCTCCATTGACAAACTTCCTGGATAATGAATCTGAGTATTGCAAAGCAAATATGACTAACTTAATAGGACTCAGAAATCTTCATGGATGCCAAACTGATTAGAGGAGCTCATGGAAAGAAGGTGGCATGGACAAGAAAATTGGGGACAGGAAGTCTTTGCCCTGGGTCAACGCCCACTGGGGAGAGTATATAAGTGAGGAGACATTCAAGCCATCAAAAACTCTATCTCTCTTTTCTACTAAGCAGAAAAAAAATCCCCAACACCATGTCTTACCATGACTGCTGCTGCAGCGTCCCCACTGGACCCGCCACCACCATCTGCTCTTCTGACAAGTGCTGCCGATGTGGAGTCTGCCTGCCCAGCACCTGCCCACATACCACTTGGCTGCTGGAGCCCACCTGTTGTGACTGCTGCCCACCCCCTTGCCACATCCCTCAGCCCTGTGTGCCCACATGCTTCCTGCTCAATTCTGCCCAGCCCCTCCCAAGCCTGGAGAACCTGGACCTGACCACATACACCCAGCCTTGCCCCTGTGAGCCCTGCCTTCCCTGTGGCTGCTGAGCTCCGACTGCCTTTGTCCAGAGCCTGACAGCACCTACAAGATGCCTATCCTGTATTGACCTGCTTCAGTAGCCACAGCCAATTTCAATCAGATGTTAGGATGGGGGCCAGATGTGGCAGAACCACATTCAACAACAATGCAAAGGAAATTGCAAAGCCCCAGATGGTAACCTGGAAAATGGACAAGTGAATGTCACTTGTCCTTCTAAGGATATTAAGACTGATGCATATGATTATTTAGGGTGCTTGGGGGTTTTCATTTATAATCTTTTATGTCTTCCTATAGAGTAAGGAGTTTTCTTCTGAATTTCTAATAAATTTTTCCCCTCTCTGGCATAGCACAAACGTCTAAGATTTTTTTTTGTTATTTCTATACTCTTGCTGTGAATATTCCCTACTTTCTAAACAGTAGCATTTTTTTAGCTTGCATATATCTTTTTTAATTATTTATTTATCATATTAAAATGTTCAGATATCTCTCATTCTCTCTACCCTTCCTGCCTGTATCATTTAACAAAAAGATATATAGATATAGATGTAAACTATGTCTTGTTCATTTCTATTTATCAGTTCTTTTTTCTGGAGGAGGATATACATAAGTCATTCTTCAAACTATATTTCTTTTGCTGAATATAACGTTTTCTGTTTCTTCTTGTTTCACTCTTTATAATTTCATGGAGATCTTGCCATGTTTTATAAATTAATTTGTTTATCATTTTTTATGCCTCAGTAGCATTCCATCACTATCGTATTCTACAACTTGTTTAGGCATTCCCCAAGTGTTAGACATCCCTCAATTTTGAATTCTTTGCCACCAAAAAGAGAGCAGTTATAAATATTTTATAATATATTGGTTCTTTTTCTTCTTCCCTCATCAAGTTAGGAAATAAACATAATAGGTGTATTTCTGGGTCAAAAGATATACGCAATTTTATAACACTTTGGGCATGATTCCAGATTGCTCCCCAAAATGGTTGAATCAGTTCACAATTCCACTAGTAGTGTATCAGAATACCCATTTTTCCATGTCCTATATAACATTTGTTAATTTGCTCTTTAATCATTTTAGTCAATCTTATAGGTAAGAGAAAATATCTCAGAGTTGTTTTAATTTGCATTTATTTAATCAGTAATGATCTCAGAATTTGTTCATATTTGTATGTGAAATTATAAATACCCAAGTACTTGAGCCATTACCCAATTGATAAATTGTCAAAATATAGAAACAATAGCATTTTTAAAACATAAGATGGTTCTAGATTTTTATGACTATAAACCAATAAATAAGCATTTATTAGGTTCCAACTGTGTGCTAATTGCTATTACTAGCACTGAGGAGAAAAAAAACAAAACAAAAAAAAAAAACTAATGAAATGGCCCTGACTTCAGAGATTTTGTATTATGTTAAGGGAGAAAATATGCATACATTTAAATATTTTCAAAATAATGAGATAGGACTAGACTTGCCATTTCATTGGTATAGAAAATTCTGATTATATCCATGTTCTTTGTGGTAGCAAAAAAATTGGAAAATGAGGGGATGCCCTTCAATTGGGGAGTGGATAAGCAAATTGTGGTATCTGTTGGTGATGGAATACTATTGTGCTCAAAAGAATAATGAACTGGAGGAATTCCATGTGAACTGGAATAATCTCCAGGAATTGATGCAGAATTAAAGGAGCAGAACCAGGAAAATATTGTACACACAGACTGATACACTGTGGCACAATCGAACATAATGGACTTCTCTACTAGCAGCAATGCAATGATCCAGGACAATTCTGAGGCACTTATGAGAAAGAAGCTATCCACATCCAGAGAAAGAACTGTGGGAGCAGAAACACAGAAGAAAAACAATTGCTTGATCACATGGTTCAATGGTAATATGATTGGGGATGTAAACTCTATGTGATCACCCTAATGCAAATATCAGTAATATGGAAATAGGTCTTGATCAATGACACATATAAAACCCAGTGGAATTGCTGGTTGGCTATGGGATGGGGTGGGAGAAGGGGAGGGAAAGAACATGAATCATGTAACTGTGGAAAAATATTCTAACTTAATTAATTAAATGAATGCACTTAATTTAAAAAATAAATAAATTCTGAGTTAAGGAAACTTCCTTTACCACTGCAGTTTGGCATCTTTTCTACACCTTATAGCCTTAGAGAGCTGCCTAGACTACTGATAGAATAAGTGATTTGCCCAGAGTTACAAGTTTGTGTGTGTAGAGAAAAGATTTTAATCTTTATCTTTCGAGCTTTGAAGCTAGTTCTCTAAAAGTATGTCAAGTATATACAAAATAAGTGCAACATAATGGAGGCACTAGCAGCTGAGGATTTGAGAAAGATCTCATGTAAAATGTCTGAGGACTGGGCTTTAAAGAAAAAAAAGATTTCAAAGAGACAGAAATGAAAGAATTGAATTCCAGGTATGGACAATAGCCTTGCAAAGGAAGAGATGGGAGCTGGATTAAAGTGTGGGAGGAAGAGTAAGAAAACATTAGCTGTCCTAATCTTAAAATGTGTAGGAGAATAATATATAATAAGCCTGGAAGAATAGATTGAACACAAGTTGTAAAGGGCTTTAAATGTCAAAGGGTGTCATTTAAAGGGAAACGGCAAACCACTCCAGTAAATTTGCCAAGAAAACACCAAATGGGGTCACAAAGAATCAATGTTACTGAAACAAATAAAAAATAGCAACAATATCAAACAGTGAGGTTTATATTTGATCCTAGAGGTAATAGGAAACCACTGTTGTTTAATGAGCAGAATAGTGACATGATTGGACCTGTTGTATTTGTTGCTATTCATCCTTCATTTTTGAAGGAGACCAATATCATCATGGGTGATGTCTTGACTTGAACACAAATGGATTTAAGTGAAGCAGACTTGCAATGTTGTCAGCCTCTCTCTCTTTTCCAGAGTCACTAAAGTCCCAAAGTAAGAAAAAAGTCTGGATGTCTTGTCCTGATATTTCCAATAATCTACTTTGCTGAAAATTAGCATGACAGAAGTTGACAGAAGTATTGCTGGACACTTTCCATGTAGCCCAGAGCGGCTACAATTTCATGTATCTAACCTGATCAATCACTAATCAATCTAAACTCAAATTAATATATTCTAACATGGGGAAAAACCATGCAGTTCAGTCGGAAGAGGAAATGGATTTAGAGTCAGAGGTCGTGAGTTCAAATCCTGACTTTGTTAGTAAGGCAGGTAAAAGAGGAAATAACTGAGGAAACAAACATTGGAACTTCTGAGAATATCTATTTTTTAAGCAATGCATGCCAATGGCATAACAAATCAGTTCCAAGACTTTCTCAGCATGAGGAGACAGATTTTTATGCTGTAAAAACAATCAAATAAGACCAATTGGTTAAAAGAAGATAATCATTGAGGATGTATCCTAAATTAAGTAATCTGATTTTCTAACGGAAGGAAAGATTAGGAATTTTCTAAGTTGGGAGAGGGAGAGAAGATAGATACAATTCCCTGAATTCAGAAGAAGAGGAGTCCCACTCCCCGCAGGTATCTGTATTCAATCAAAAGAATATCGAAACAATAACTGATTAATCAGTAAGGGGTAATTTTGCTGTACCCTTTCTGTATGAGTTAGTACATCTCTGTGACTTGTAAATGATATAACAAACTATGTTCCTTGGAATCTCAAACCTGACTAGAATATAATCCAACCCCACTACTGCATAGAGTTAGAAACTGGTCGCAGAGAGATCAAATAACTTGTTCAAAGTAAAAAGTATAAGTTAATTGGGGAAAGAGGGCACCAGCAGGATCAGAAAAAATTTTGTTTAGATGGTGACAATATTCTAATTGCTTCACTTGTGACTTATTAGTGTGACTTCAGCCAGGTCACTTCATTTCTCTTAGTCTCAGTTTCCTCATTTGTAAAATAAGCCATTTACATGAGTTCAAATCTGGCCTCAGGCTAGCTGTGTGACCCTGAGCAAGTAATTTAATCTTGTTTGCCTCAGATTTCTCCTCGTCTGTAAAATGAGCTGGAAGAGAAAATGTCAAACCATTCTAGAATCTTTGCCATGAAAACGCCAGATGAGATCATGAAGAGTCAGACATGACTGAAATAACCAAATAACAACAGAGAATCCTTTGGTTATAGCAAACTATGTAGCTGCCCACCTCTCTACCAGAGGCTCTCATCTTCTATTTGGATAATTTAAGTGGTCTAATGAATCCTTGCTTTTCCTTCAGCCTCTTCTCTTCTTTAATCCCTTTGAACCAACCCTTACCCCCATGCCAAATTGTTCTTAAGGTAAAGATCTGACTTTGTCATGCTCCTACTCATGAAGATTCAAGGGCTCCCTATTGCTTCAGAGATAAGATATAAAGATAAATTACTAAACCTTTTGTTTAGTATTTATAGTCTTTCACAATTATGAAATGGAAACATAATATGTTTTCATCGTCATACAATCCCAGTAAAGTATTTTTATTACAAAATAAGAATGTTTCTCAATTTAGTTTCAATCTTTCTTTCCAGATTGATTTCATTTTGCCTGGAACATGGGCTGTGTAATTTCATTTTATTCTCCATCATACACTTTATGTACCAGTCAAACAGGCTTACTTGCCTTAGCCTGTACACAACATTACATCTCCTACTACCATGCTATTGTATATAGACTCTCTATCCAAATGCTTGGAATGTTCTTCTTCCTCATTGCCACCTCTTGGAATTTCTAGCTTAGTACAAGGATCATTTCCAAAACAAAGCCTTTCCCATTGCCTCCAGCTGTTGTTACCTCTAGCAACAATCCCCAAACTATTTTTTACTTAATTTGTATATATTTTGTCTTTTCTTACCCTTGTACTCATTGTAACCACACCATTCCCCAGGAACAACATAAGGTCCTTAAGGGTAGGAGTTTGAAGTGTTTCTATCTTTGTACAATAGTATCGCAAGCAATATTCATTACTTTGAGAGAGATGATAGAGATTGTCCTTCTGAGTTCATTGATATGGGAAATTCCCTCTAACAATGCAGATTTACACCTTCTCTGTAACATATATTCTTAGAGAATTATCTAAGCAGCAGTCAAACTAAAATAGATAAACATCTCTGTAGTTTCCATATTAACTTAGAAAACCACAAATCAACATTATCTATGTTAAGTTGTATTTTTATTTATTTTGTTAAATATTTCTTAGTTACACTTTAATCTGGTTCAAGTTTTATTTGGGAGTTTCACTGCATGAGTTTGACACTTCTGTGAGACAACAGAAAATGTAAGGGACCTGGTCAGGATCACACAGCCATCATACATGAGATAATAATCATAACTATCATTAATATTGTGCTTTGGAGACCACGAAGCATTTTTACAAATATTATTTTATTTTATTCTCAGAGGAATTCTAGGAGGTAGGCAGTCAGGGAAGCAACATGTACTTATTAAGTACTTATAATATGCTTTATACTATATATGACTAAATATCAGGACTGAAGCCTCATTATAACTTGGAAATGACTTTTGGGACGATGAAATAGAGAATATTCTCTGATAAGTTCCACCAAGTCATAAAAAATAGATTTCAATCAATTGTACAAAAAATCAAGCCATCCCCCAATCAATAAATGGGCAAGGGAAATGAATGGGCAATTTTCAGATAAAGAAATCAAAACTATCAATAAGCATATAAGAAAGTGTTCTAAATCTCTAATAATTAGATAAATACAAATAAAAACAACTCTGAGGTATCACCTCACACCTAGCAGATTGGCTAAAGTGACAGCAAGGGAGAATAATGAATGTTGGAGGGGATGTGGCAAAATTCGAACATTAATGCATTGCTGGTCGAGTTGTGAATTGATTCAACCATTCTGGATGGCAATTTGGAACTATGCTCAAAGGGCTTTAAAAGACTATCTGCCTTTTGATCCAGCCGTAGCACTGCTTGGATTATAAGCCAAAGAGATAATAAGGAAAAAGATTTGTACAAAAATATTTATAGTTGTGTTCTTTGTGGTGGGAAAAAATTGGAAAATGAGAGAATGTCCTTCGATTGGGGAATGGCTGAAGAAATTGTGGTATATATTGGTGATGGAATACTATTGTGCTTAAAGGAATAAAGAACTGAAGAAATTCTATGTAAACTGAAATGACCTCCAGGAATTGATGCAGAGTGAAAGGAGCAGATCCAGGAGAACATTGTACACAGAGACTGATACACTGTGGTACAATTGAACATAAAGGACTTTTATACTAGCAACAGTGCAAGGATCCAGAGCAAGAATGAGGGACTTATGAGAAAAAACTAGCCACGTTCAGAGGAAGAACTGTGGAAGGAGAAACACAGAAGAAAAACAACTGCTTGAACACATGGGCTGATGGGGATATTATTGGGGATGTAGGAACTAAATGATAACTCTAGTCCAACTATCAATAATATGGAATTAGTTCTTAATCAATGATACATGTAAGACCCAGTGGAATTGTGCATTGGCTACGGGGGTGTGAGGGTGGGGTTTGGGGGACAGGGAAAGAACGTGAAATATGAAACTATTGGAAAATATTTAAAATAAAAAATGTTAAAATAAAATAAAAAGATTTCAACTACAGACCCAGCAATAAACTGCTTTGACTTCTAAGTGGCACAATGGATAGAACACTAGACTTGGAGGTGCCTGGAGGTAGGAAGACTCATCTTCCTGAGTTTCAATCTGTCCTCAGACACTTTCTAGCTATATGAAGCTAAGCAACTCACTTAATGCTGCTAGCCTCCATTTCCTCATCTATTAAATGAGCTGGAGAAGAAATGGCAAACCACTCCAAGATCTTGGAAAGAAAACCTCAAATGGGGTCACAAAGAATCAGACACAACTGAAATGACTAAACAATAAAAAAACATGTGCTGGATATTGTGCTAAGCACTGGGGATCCAGGTAAAAGGAACAAGAAAGACAGTGTCTTCCCTCAAGGAGCTTAAATACTGATAGGGAAAGAGAACAACAAAGAAGGAACTAAAAAGGGTAGGGAGAGTAGATCACCACTGAAAGGGGGCATGGTAACAGAAGATAAGTACTATTATTATCCCCATGTTACACATCAGGAAACTGAGGTTAAGGACTTACCCAGAGTCACACATTTAGTGAATTTCTGAGGCTGGTTTTAAATTCAGATCTTCCTGACTCCAGCACTCTATCCACTCCATTCCCTAGAAACCGTAAGAGATAACTCATAAACCCAAGTCTTCCTGAATCTGAGACAGGCTCTCAAACCATTATATGGATTCCTCTGTCTGCCAAAGAGTAGGTGCTTAATAAATGCATATTGTTTTGAATATAATTGAAACACAAGAATGAGAAAAAAAGGCTTCAATCCTGTGCAATTTCCTTATGACTTCCCAAGTGATGACAGCAGAATGGTGGACAGGGAAGTTGAGGGTTCCAAGGATCACATGAGTTTTAGACCATCTATTAACATTGATTTAACTGATGGTATGCTAAATGGGAGATCCTTGTTCAACAGCTAAGGAGCTGAGACACTGCTAGAGAGACTGAACTGTGTGATCCCATGACTTGTGTCAATATTGACATTCTCACCACAAACTAAATCAATATAAACAGTGAAGCACAGATAATAGTCACTGCTGGACAAATAGAAATTAGCTCAAAGAAAAGATATATTTAATATGAATAATTATTATTTTAATGATAATGATATATTCCTCATATTCTTTCAAGGGAAAACATTTTTTTAATTTACTAGACCACATGCTCAAGAGCCCAAGTCTGCATTTTCTTCCAATTTTTTAGTTATTGGCTCTTTGGCATTGTGGGTGGATCTTCTAGACTGCTATTCTTGCAATCTATAAGATTAAAAGAGTCTTTACATTAACTCAATCAAGATCATTACATTAGTGCAAATAAAAGTAATTAACATTAAGATTTTATACATGTACATGTTTTAACAAAAGTCATAGGAAAGAAAGAAATATTTATATAATTCTTACTATGGGCCAGGAATTGTGCTAAGTATTTTACAAATATTATATCATTTGATCCTCGTGACAGCACTGGGAAGTAAGTGCTATCATTATTTTAGAGTTGAAGAAACTGGTTCAGACAGAGGTTGTGACTTGCCCAGAGTCACACGGTTAGTAAATATCTGAGACTGGACTTGAATTCAAGTCTTAACAATCCCAGATACAGTGCTCTATCCACTGAGATACTAAGGTACCTTCGAAGGATAATAAATTTTAAACTAGAGAGAATTAAGGGATTATACATACATATACATATAAACCTCTGTAGAGGACAGATTACAGTGTATGGAATCAGGAAGACCTATGTTTGGATCTTTTCTCAAATGTTTATTAGCCCTATGACTCTAGGCAAGTCACTAAACCTTTTTGGTAACTCAGTTTGGTCACCTGTCATATGGAATTAGACATTATAACCTGTGTGATCCCTTCAATCTTTAAATTACTGATCCTATGAACCCCTCATTTCACAGAAAAGAAAAATATTTTGTTGTTGTTCATCGTTCCAGTCATGTTCAATTCTCTGTGATTCCACTTAGGATATTCTTGGCAAGATATGGAGTGGTTTGACACTTCTTTCTCCAGCTCATTTGACAGATGAGGAAACTGAGGCAAACAGGGTTAAGTAACTTGCTCAGGGTCACACAGGTAGTAAGTGTGTGAGGTCAAATTTTATCTCAGGTCTTCCTGACTCTAGGTTCATCATTTTACTCACTGTGCCACCTAGCTGCCCATAAGAAAAATGAGGCCCAGAGAAATTAAATGATTTGCCAAAGGACACTTAGATAAATCAGTGGCAAAAGGAGAATTTGTCACTTCTGACTCCAGAGCCATTTTTCTTTAGAAATATTATTAATGTAAATAAAGAATTTATATAAAGACTTTATATCCCAGATGGGGAAATTTAGAGCTGAAGACATCATTTTAAATATGAGAATATGTCAAATCTATAAGCATTTATTAAGTGATCACCATATGCCAGGCACTGTGCTAAGCTGTGCAAATATAAATTTAAGCAGAAATACCATCCAGTTCTTCAGAGAGTGAGTACTTTCTTAATTTTGCTTTTGTGCTTTTAAAATTAAGCCCCTGTGTATTGATCACCAATTTTTTTAATTAAAAATGGAAATAAGTAAATGCAAAAAGAAATGACAGAAATTATGCATTTTAGTAAATGTAAAATCAAATAATCAGAAAAAAGTTGTCACAAGCCTTTCAGTTACTGAGGTAGTAGGTTTTATGTGACAATTATTAGACATGGTCTCAAATTACATAATTTCTTTTTCAAAGCCAAAATAGTCAGTTCTGTATTTTCATAAAAATGGAGCAAAGAATATTAGATTTCATTTATTAAAAAAAACTAAAACCCTTCCAGAAAAGGAGGGAGAGAATTTAGATTAATTACATCTATACTAAAAAGAAATGTGTATAAACTAGGGCTAGAATTAAACACCCTCTAAGGGGCCTTCTAACTCCTCAAAATCTATCATTTCAGGTCTCTTTCCCTCTATCCAAGAGCAACCAACAAAGTATTTTCCTGTCCTTGGCATATAGTTCATGTTTAATAAATGCTTCTTTGATTGACTGACTAATTGCTGTGGCACAAAAATAAGAAGATGCTTACTTAGCACTGGGATTTCACCTTTTTTTAAAAAAAAGAATATCCTTAACCCCTAAGGTCAGTAACAATTATAGCCTTTAAAGACTCTGGGTGTCCTTCATTAATGCATTGCTGGTGGAGTTGTGAACTGATACAACCATTCTGGATGGCAATTTGGAACTATGCTCAAAGGGCTTTAAAAGACTATCTGCCTTTAGATCCAGCCATAGCACTGCTTGAATTATAACCCAAAGAGATAATAAGGAAAAAGACTTATACAAAAATATTTATAGTTGTGCTCTTCGTGATGGCAAAAAATTGGAAAATAAGAGAATGTCCTTCAATTTGGGAATGGCTGAACAAATTGTGGTATCTGTTGTGATGGAATACTATTGTGTTCAAAGGAATAAAGAACTGAAGGAATTCTATGTGAACTGGAATGAACTCCAGGAATTGATGCAGAGTGAAAAGAGCAAAACCAGGAGAACATTGTACACAGAGACTGATACACTGTGGTACAATAAAAAATAACGGACTTTTATACTAGCAGCAATGCAAAGATCCAGAGCAAGGCTGAGGGTCTTATGAGAAAGAAAACTAGCCACATTCAGAAGAAGAACTGTGGAAGGAGAAACACAGAAGAAAAACAACTGCTTGAACACATGGGCTGATGGGGATATTATTGGGGATGCAGACACTAAAGGATAACTCTAGTCCAACTATCAATAATATGGAATTAGTTCTTAATCAATGATACATGTAAAAACCAGTGGAATTGTGCATCAGCTAAAGGGGGATAGGGAGACCTGGGGGAGAGGGAAAGAACATGAAATATGTAAATATGGGGAAATATTCAAAATAAAAAATTTTAAAAACAAAAGACTCCTGGGTGTTCTCATTTACATTGATCAGTCCCATTCCCAGAGGACTTCCTCCATCTCTTTCTCAGAGTTCCAGGAGTTCCTCCAAGGGGTATTCATGTTCTTCTCTAATGCTATCAGCTTGAATTCCCATTTTAGGGGGTATTCCCATTATTGTTCCAATATTATTTAATCAATTTGGTTCTTACAAAGAGATGATTATCAAAAATATAAAAAAGAAAATACAACATGTCTCCCCCAAACCCAAAAGCATACTCTTACCTAAACTACCTTCATCTCTTGGAAGAGAGGGCTCTCAATGCAATTATAAGCAAACTGGAAACAGAGAATACCTAAGTCCATTCTACAGTGGCAAGCTCCATTCCATGTAATCACAAATTTCCAGATACAACGCATCCATGTAGGAGAACAATGTACTGGCTTAAAAGGAAAATCTTCCACTGGCCATCTCTATGTTTTGTTTTGTTTTGTTTTTATCTCAGAAAGCTCTCAAAAAAAAAGAACTCCATTTCTGAGCTGATTCAGAAACAATTCAACAAACATTCAGTGTTTATTTTGTGCAAAGCTCTAGAGAAAAAAAGACAAAAATAAAATGATACCTGTTCGACTCCATAATAAGGAATGTTAGGAATGAAGCCATACTTTGCCACAGAGAGGTGATTCTCATTGAAATGCAAGTTAGACTAAATGATCTTTGAGTTCTCTTCCAAATCTGACATTCTCTGATCCTGTGAGAAAATGGGAAAGTGGAGAAATAAAGCAGATTGCCCAGTTTGAGAAAATCAGTAGACTAAAACTCAAATTCCTGAGCATCTGTTTGCGCCATGATGTAATTTGATCTTCTGGATCAGGCACAGATTGTGAGAAGCCAATCACGCAAAGAAATGCCTCCCAAGCCAAGCACACCTCATTCCTTTAGCATATCTCCTCATTTCCCTAAGGATGAGAGGCTATTAAAATGATTTCTAATCATATTAAACATTTCTTTTTACAGTTGGAGAAATGAGACTCAGCAAAAATGGTAATAATCTAGAAGAATCTTTGGTATACCTGGATAAATATGCATATTTGACATTGCATAAGCATTTCAGACAGACACAGAAGATTGTAAAGGACACAATATCCTCCATCTCCTATTTGTAACAAATTCAAGCCTCTGCCTATTGGTCAACAAAAATTTTTCTCTTCTTTTCCCACGTTTTTGAAGCTTTAATCTCTGGGATTCTTGTGACAATTACCTAAAATAGGTGTTTTATTCATTTATTCATTCAACTGATTAACAAATATTTATTAAGGACCAAGCATGGTATAACTAAATAAAGGCAAACACAATAATAGTCCCTCTTTTCAAGAAACTTACTTGGGAGTGGAAGGGGAAAATGGTGTGAGAAAGGAGACATGCACATAAAAAAGTTAATTCAAAGTAAGATCAGCAGCTAGACATTGCAGTGGATAGAGCACTGGTTGAGTCTGAAGTCAGGGAAAACTCGAGTTTGAATTTGCCTTCAAATATTTATTAGCTGTATGACCTTGGGCAAGTCATTTTAACTTCTTTGCCTCAGTTTTCTTTTCTTTAAAATGAACCAGAGAAAGAAATGACAAACCACTTCCATGTCTCTGCCAAGAAAATTTGAAATTGGGCCACAGAGAGTCATACATGACTAAAATTAATGAATAGCAACAATAATACCAAGAGAGGAGGGTACTGACAACAGAGTGTGAAGGATTAAGCAGGAGGTGGCACACTAGGCATGAGGGATGCTATTTACAAGGCATGGAGATGGAAGATGGAATGGCATATTTGGAGAATACCAAGTTACCCAAGTTTATCTGGAGTAAAGAGTACATAAAGTATTGTACAATAAGCTTGGAAATGTGGATGAGAGCAAGAGTGTGAAGGGCCTTAAATACCAGGTAAATATTTTTCATTTTAGTCTGGAGAAAATAATGAATTTTTGCTGCTTTGTTCCCCAAACCTTCTATCTCAAATTTAGTTGCCAATGACAAAGATACCTCAAAAATAAGACCTTCTGTTCTCCATAAGCTAGAGTTCAATTTTATTATTTTCCTGGCCCATGGACACTCTCCTACCTCTTCCAGCAAAATGAATTTGACCTTTTTAATGAGGCAAGTAACTCTTTCCTTGTAAATACACAACAGACTAATGAAATGTTCTTCTGAAAACTAGTATAAACAGACCTTAAGCAAACATCCTGGGCATTCTGTCAACAGCCCTGGAGAAGCTATATAAAAGTCCCAATTAAGAAGGAAAAAACCAAGTGTGCTTACCTGGAGTTTCGCCACCAGTCTTTGTCCTTCCCTTCTGATACTATGACTTCTGAATGTCCCCCCAAAAGTGATACTCCTGATTCCTGTTCTAGGGCATCAGACTGTCCCTCTGTTTCATCCCGTTCTACTGAGATTCCCTGCCTCCCGAGTACTGGGGCAACATCCAGATGCCAAACCCCAACCTTCTTCGCCAGGTCCTGTCGACCCACAAGCTGCCTAGCAACTTGCTACCTTCATGGGAGCTGTAACTTCCCTTATGTAGTAGGTAGCTGTGGTTGGGGTGAGGAAGGAGTCTTCAACAGCAATGAAAAAGAGACTATGCAGTTCCTGAATGATCGCCTAGCCTGCTACCTGGAGAGGGTCCGAGCCCTGGAGCAAGAGAACGCTGTCCTGGAGTGCAAAATCCGAGAGCAGTGTGAGCCAGAAGTCCCTCTCGTGTGTCTCGATTATCAGTGTTACTTCGACACAATTGAAAATCTCCAACAACAGGTCTGTTGGCCAATTTTTCTTTCCCATCCCCTATCTCCAATCTGTTTGGAGATATTGATTCTGCCACCAAAGAATGGGATGATTTTATTGATGGAGGGAGAGGAGAGGGATGGGGGAAAGAGTTCTAAAAACATTTCCTAGAAGTGAATTCTGGAATATTATCCTTCTATTGTGATAGATTAAATGAGATAACTTAGTGAAGTACTTTGCAAATCTCATAGCATTATATAAATTATACTATTACTATTACTACTGATACTGCTATTACTAGATAGAATCTTGAACTTGGAGTCAGAAAGCCTGAGTGAATTGCCTACTTCAGACATTTATCTATCTATTTGATTATTAGTAAATCAAATAATCTCCCTATGTTTCAGGGTCCTCATTGCAAAATGAGGTGGGCTGTATTTAGTCTCTTTCTTTTTTTTTTCTTTTTTTATCTTTTAGAAAATTTTTCCATGTTATTTAGTCTCTTAAGGCCCATTTCTGCTCTAAATATAGGATTCTATGAACCCATTTTTTTCTCAGAGGCATAAGATTTACATAAGTCAAGAAGATTATAGAAGAATATAGTTGAGACACTAATTTTTAAAACCCTTCTTTGGGGGGGAAATTCTATGTTTTATTGCTACTGAGTTATTAGAGGCAATGAATGGGTTTATACAAATATAGTAAAGTTATTAATTGAATGACATGTTTTATACTTCTCTAATTGGTCTCCAAATGTTCGGTTCTTTCTTTTTGAGAGAGAGAATAAAGTGAATCTAAAAATGAGAATAAAAGAGAGGAGACATAGTAATCTTGTAGGGTTTTTTCTTTTTTACATTTTTTTAATATTTTATTTTTTAAGAAAAATTTTCCATGGTTACACGATTCTTGTTTTTACTTTCCCCTTCCCCCATATCCAACATGCATTTCCACTGGTTTTAACATGTGTGATCAATCAAGACTTATTTACATATTATTGATAGTTGCATTTCTGTGGTTGTTTAGTGTCACATCCCCAACCATGTCCGCATCAACCCATGTGTTCAAGCGGTTGTTTTTCTTCTGTGTTTCCTCTCCTGTAGTTCTTCCTCTGAATGTGGGTAGTGTTCTTTTCTATAAATCCCTCAGAATTGTCCTGGGTCATTGCATTGCTGCCAGTACAGAAGTCCATTACATTCGGTTTTACCACAGTATATCAGTCTCTGTGTACAATGTTCTTCTGGCTCTGCTCCTTTCACTCTGCATCTATTCCTGGAGGTCTTTCCAGTTCACATGGAATTCCTCCAGTTTATTATTCCTTTGAGCACAATAGTATTCCATCACCAACAGGTACCACAATTTGTTCAGCCATTCCCCAATTGAAGGGCATCCCTTCGTTTTCCAGTCTTTTTTACATTATTTTAAGTTTTCTTTTTTAGACACAATATACTTCCCAAAAACCATTCAAATGGCCACCACTCCTACACACACACACACACACACACACACACACACACACACACACACACACACNCCACCACTCCCACACACACACACACACACACACACACACACACACACACACACACACGATTACAACCACCAAGAAATTGATGTTTGAATTCCTTTCAAATCCTTGTTATTTGTTAATCTCCTATTTTTCAGATCTTGTGTACCAAGGCAGAGAATTCTAGATTAGCAGTTCAAATTGACAACTTCGTATTAGCTGTGGATGACTTTAGATCAAAGTAAGTCTGATGACATGGGATAGGGAAGGGGAAGAGAAGGGAATAAGCATTTGTATGACACCTACAACTTACCAGGAACTATGCAAAGTGCTTTGTAAATGTTGTTTCATTTGATTCTCACAACAATCCTTCGAAGTAGGGTTATTATTCCCATTTTACAGGTGAAGAAACTGAGGCAGAGATTAAATGATTTGCCTTCAATCACACAGCTAGGAAGAGTCTAAGGCTACCCAAGTGGATCTCTATCCACTATATCACCTAGGTGCCTGTATAAGGGAAGAATATCAACCAAGGATCAGCTTTGAAGTCTGGGTTCAAATCCTACCTCTGACCAAATTAGTTGTAAGTTATTCAGCCCCTAATTCTACATTTGGATTCAGAGGACCTGATTTTAAGTCTTGCCTCCACTCCCTTATCTGTATGAGTTTGAATAGGTCATATCATGAAGAATAAGAACAAAATTGTTTTTTTTTAATTAAAGGTATGAGGCTGAGCTATCTCTTCGCCAACAAGCAGAGGCTGACATCAAGGGCCTCCGAAAAATCTTGGATGACTTGACCCTTTGCAAATGTGACCTAGAGGCTCATGTGGAATCTTTGAAGGAGGATTTGCTCTCTCTCAAGAAAAATCATGATGAAGTAAGGAGGTGGGGAAGGGGGAAGGGACAGGAGGAGGAGAGTCAGGCTAAGTGGAATGAGTAGCCAAATTAAAGTGATGGATATAACGTCACAAAATATATGATGGTGAGTACATGCAGTAACTATCCAAGAATAAAATGAAGAAAGCTTTTTATTTTTTTATTTTTTATTATATTTTTTCCAAATTACATGTCAATACAATTTTTAATAATTGTTTTCTGACATTTGTGATTTATGTTCTCTCTCTCCCTTTCTCTTCTCCCCCTTCCCTGAGTCAGCAGGTAATACAGGTTATACATGTGCTATTGAGGGAAACACTTTAAATATACAGCTGAGTTATGTCATTTTGGTTCCAGAGCTATAATAATATACCCTCGGTAGACAGAGGGAACACAATACTTGACCATCCTTGGTTACTTCTCTCTACATTAGCTAATATTTACATAATACTCTAATATTTGCCAAGTGTTTTACATACATTAGCTCAGCTGATCCTCACAACAATCCTGAGACACAGATGCTATTTTATCCCCATTTTACAGATGAGGAAACTGAGGCTCAGAGAGATCTCATGACTTGTCCTTAGTCATTCAAGTGTTAGAGGCAAGATTTTAACCCAGATCTTCCTTGACCTTAAGACTAGCCTTTATCTTCCTCTCTGGACATGAAATCAAGAAAGCCTAAATTCTAATCCTACTTGAAATAAATTATAGCTATATTCTCTGGGCAAGCCAATCCACACTGTGCCTCAGTTTCTTCATTAATAAAGGGTAGATAATAACACTATCTATGTTTCTGGACTTTCATGCAGATCAACTGCAATAAAGTTTGAGGAGTGCTTTAAAAACTTCAAAGTGCTTTATAAATTTGATTTATTATTGGTATAAAAGAAATATTTTTCTCATCCTATTTGGTAGAATTAGGAAAGCAAAATCTGGGATTACTACCACTATATAGTGTGGAAGAAAATCACATATTTTTGAACACATGAAAGAAGAAACTGGATGTTGTAAAAAGATATGTTAAATGTGTTACATCACTTATCTTTTTTAATTATAAATGCTGGTGTGATGGGATAGCTGCCAAACCAATGATCTGTCTTCACTGTCACCTTTCTAACTTACTCTACTGTAGGAAGTGTGTTTATTGAAGGAACAGCTTGGGGATCGACTCAACGTAGAGCTGGACTCTGCCCCACCTGTTGATCTGAACAAGGTCCTGGATGACATGCGATGCCAGTATGAAATGGTGGTGGCCGATAACCGCAGAGATGTTGAGCAATGGTTCGCCCTTCAGGTCAGTACTTGAGGCCGCAAACTAACCAGAGATTTCAGTTCCTACTTTGATATTCATCTCCCTTCTTTGAATTTTTCTCCCTTTTAAATCATTCCTATATTTCAGACAGAGGAACTGAATCAGCAGCAGTTGTCCAGCTCTGAGGAGCTCCAGTGCTGCCAATCAGAAATCCTTGAGTTGAAGAGGACAGCAAATGCTCTGGACATTGAACTCCAGGCACAACATGGCTTGGTATGGGATGACAGTACCTGGGGAGAGATGAACAAGACCATTCCAAAAATGGAATAGCCTAAGTTGCTAAGGGACCTAAATTAGCACAGGTTCTGGTAACCATATTCTATATAATATTTATAGATGACTACCCTATCAAAGGAAAATCCAGTCCTAAAATTGGATAGTTATCAAAGGGTTGATTTCTGAGCATGATAACTACATTTCTGTGTCAAGAACAGAATTATGGTAAAATTGGCCAATTTCACTTGTCATCCCAGTCAACCAGTATTTAACAAGTGTCTACTGGTATGCCAGGCACTGTACTAAGCAGTGAGATGCAAAGAAGGGCAAAAGATGCACCTTCTCTCAAGCAGCTTATAGTCTAATGACTCTATAGCAATAAGTAACTTACAAACAACTAAATGCAAAAAGAATAAATTAGAGATAATCAACATAGGGAAGTCTCTGCCATTAAGTTGTCTTTCGGTTGTTTCAGTTGTGTCTGACACTTTGTAACCCCATTTAGGGTTTTCTTGGCAGAGATACTGGAGTGGATTGCCATTTTCTTCACCAGCTATTTGACAGACAAGGAAACTGAGGCAACAGGGTTAAGTGACTTGCCCAAGGATATCCAGAATCATATATGAACTCAGGTCTTCCTGAATCCAGGCCCAGCACCCTATCCACTATACCACCTGGCTGCCCACTAGTATTAAAAAAAAAAAAAAAACCTTACCTTCCGTCTTGGAGTTGACTCCAAGACAGAAAAGTGGTAAGGGCTAGGCAATGGGGATTAAGTGACTTGCCCAGGGTCACACAGCTGGGAAGTGTCTGAGGTCAGATTTGAACCCAGGACCTCCCATCTCTAGGCCTGGCTCTCAGTCCACTGAGCTACCCAGCTGCTCCGGCCCACTAGTATTAAAAAGAATCCTCAAAGAATTCTTACAGAAGGTGGGACTTTTGATGGAACCTTAAAGAAAGCCAGGAATGCTAGAAAGTGGAGATAAGGAGAAGAGTTCCATGGATGAGACAATGCCAGTGAATTACTAAAACTTTGAAGGTTTCCATCATAAATCCACAAGACCAGCATCATAGAGCCCAACAGTCCCTTAGAGTTCATCTAGCCTAATAACCAGATTTTACAGAAAAGGAAACTGAAGTCCAGACCTGGGAATGACCCTAGGGCATAGACCCTTCAGCTCACCAACTCATATTTCCTGTCCCCTTAATCCTCAAACAGATAGAATCTCTGGAATGCACCCAGGCAGAAACGGAGGCACAATATAGCACACAGTTGGCCCAGATGCAATGCTTAATTGATAATGTAGAATCCCAGCTGGCTGGCATACGTTGTGACCTGGAGCGGCAGAACCAGGAATATCAGGTCCTCCTGGACATGAAGGCTCTGCTAGAGTGTGAGATTTCCACCTACCAAAGTCTGCTGGAGAGTGAAGACTGCAAGTAAGTGTAATCAGATCAGCAGGATGCTAATCTTTGAATTATTAGAGTGGGATTGAATAGGCATGAATCCTGCCAAAGAAGCCTTGTTCTAAAACTGTTCATTTACTCACATCCATGGGGAGAAACCTCTTGGGTGTCTCAAAGGACATCTGTTGATATACAGATAGATGGATAGATAGATAGATAGATAGATAGATAGATAGATAGATAGATAGATAGATAGATAGATAGATAGATAGATAAGAGAGAGATGGAGAGGGATGAAGAGAAAAATAAGAAAAAGAGAGAGAGAGAGAGAGGAAGTATGGAGAGAGTGGAGATATATAAAGTATGTTCTAAGCACTTGTTATATGCCAGGTACTGTTCTAAGAACTGGGGATATAATACAAGCCAAAAAAATTAAATAACACTTTAATTCTGTGATTGTCATTAATTTTACAGACATATCCCACTTTTCTAATTAATTAACAGATAGGAAGGATGTGTGCTTTAATTTTGATAGTGACACTATCATTATCCCTTGTATTTAATCTGAGTTTTGTTGCCTCTCTGTATTGTCTTCATTTACAGTGCTTTATCTTATTCTTTCCATTGTTTTCTTTGCTTTTCATCATTTCATTCAGGTCTTCCCATATTTTTTTCTGAATTCTTCTAGTTGATTCTTCTTTACTAAGTAGTAACATTTCACTAAGTTCTCATGCCACAATTTGTTTCATGATTCCCCAGTTGCTAGGCATGTATTTTGCCTCGGCTTCTCATTACCACCAGTAATACTACTGAAAATACATTTGAACATGTAAGTGTTTTATGACTGTCACTAAACTTGGACAGGAAGGGGTATAAATCCATGACTGGGATCGTTCTGTCAAAGGGTACTTTCAAATGAATGTATTTGAATTATTTTCTATGCTTAAAAGTTCTAATATGAAATTCAGTTTTATATTTCTCATTTATATATTTTCCTCCATTTATACAAATGTTCACTGAACTCCTTCCTACCTTTTAAATATAATTTAAAATCATTTGCCTACAGACTTCCCTGCAACCCATGTTCCTCATCATCTACCTCTGTCAATACCTGTGAACCCTGCACAGCCTGCTTGATTTGTACAGTTGAAGGATGCCAAGTCTGAGTATCCAGTACTGACATGTCTCATCAAGGAAGCAAACTGTCTGGCTCAAACCACTGAAATGAGAAATTGGTTTGGACCCATTAACTTCAAAGTATTAAGTCCTTCTCATGAGGGCTGTAAAGCCCCCACCACTGTTCGTACTTCAAGCATCCTCAGCACATTTCTGTTTTTCATGTATTCGTTCTCTTCTTAATGGCTTTCAGATGTTCTGTGACTCTTGTTAATTTTCAAAAAGAACTCATTTCATTTTCTTGGCATGGCTCATACTATTCTTGATGTTGCTTATTCACATGTTATTCACATGGATATTTTTATGGAGTGTCAATGGGTCTCAGGTGAATTTTCCAAGTGCCTTCCCAGATTTCAAAAACTATAGTTTGCTAAATGATGAGAATACTCCTTCTGAAAGAGAATAAACGAGAGAGGGATATTCAACAATAAATATGTTTTGAATCTATACTATGCCCAAGGCACTTTGATAGGTATTGCAAATACAGAGGTAAAATGAACCAATCTTGTCTTCAAGGAGTTCATATTCTATTGGAGAGATAACTCTCTCTCTCTTTCTCTCTCTCTCTCTCTCTCTCTCTCTCTCTCTCTCTCTCTCTCACTCTCTGACAGACTTGCCAGCCATATCTATCACTGCTTGTCACTGTGTTTCTCTCTGCCTATATATATCAGTGCCTCTCTGTCCCTCTCTTTGTGACTGTGTCTCTGTTTCTGTCTCTCTTTGTCTCTGCCTCTATTTCTGTCTCTATCTTTCTACATGTCTGTCTTACTTTCTCTAATTTTTCATCTCCATTAACCTTTCTGAGTGAAAATACTTAATAATTACTTTGAGATCAGCTTGATGAAGCCAGATTTCAGAGTGGGAGCTGGAAGTACAGCTTTATGTTTTAATCAATATTAGAAACTCTTGGTGTGGAAAATATCTCTACTAGTGTAGAACAGTAACTCCTCTGTAATTTATAACTTAGAGGGTTTCCTGGTACACTGCTAGATAAAGTTCTTTGCCCATAGTCATACAGCCTGTCTATATTAGAAACAGAAGTTCAATTTAAGTCTTCTTTATCCAAGACTGGCACTTTCTTCTCATAGTGAACATATTAATGCTTATCTGAACCCTAGCATTTGAAGGTAACCAGTTCCTTTGATCTTTTTAATAAGTTTCAGCCATGGATAGCTCCCTGAAACTGTTGACATTGGCCATATTGGAAATGATCATTTATTCAGTGATATATGTGATGCCTCCCCTCTAAGAAGCTATCTCATACTCTAGGGCCAAGGCTCAATACTTTGTCATCAGTAGTTTGTATTACCTCTGAACATCTCATGTCCTAATTACTAGAAATTTTCTACTAGCAAAAAACTACCAAGCCTTGAGTTTTGAGTTCTCTTTCACTATTAATAGGGGTTACATATTTCCACCTGGGTAACTAAGTAGTAATGAAGTCCTTAAGAAAGGGGTGCTCCATCTAGTATTTTAAAGCCAGAATGGAAAAAATTATCATTACCAGTCAGAATAATTTTATGATTTGAAATAATAGTATGCCTTTTGAAAGACTTGAAATAATGTCACAATGTAGAATGAATGAATACATGCATGAATAAAAAAAGTTATTAAACATTTGCTATGTATCAGGCCCTTTACTGAATGTAATTTTATTGCATTATGGTCTGAAAAGGATACATTCATTATTTTTCTGCTTTTCTGCCTTTGGTTGGGAGGTTTCTGTATTCTAAAACTGATTTTTTTAAGGTGTCATGTATAACTGAGGGGAAAACAGCATATTCCCTTCTATTTTCATTCAATTTTCCCTAGACAACTACCATATCTAATTTTGGAAGATTCCAATTCATTTTCTTAATTTCCTTCTTGTTTATTTTATATTATAGATATATCTAGTTCTGAGAGGGAAAGCTGAGATCACACCACTAGTACAGTTTTACTATTTATTTTCTCTTGTAATTTACTTAAACTTTTTTTCCTTTAAGAATTTGGATACTGTGCAATTTGGTACTTACATGTTTATTATTAATATTGTGCCTCTTGGAAAAATGTGTTTTCTCTAAAGATTTTTTAATGTGGGTCTATTTTTTTTTCCTTTTGCTTTGTCTTAGACCATAATTGCTACCCGCCCCTTCTTTGGTTCAGCTAAAGCGCACTACATTCTGCTTTTGCCCTTTATTTTAACTCTGTATATGTCTTTCTGTTTCAAGTTTATATGTTGATTTCTGATTTCTAATCTATTCTACTATGTGCTTCCACTTTGTGGATAAATTCATCATATTTAATATTCACAATTATGACTAAATGTGCATTTCTTTCTAAACTATTTTCTTCTGTTTATGTTTCTCTCTCTTTTTATCCTGCCCCTCTTCTAAAGTTTCATTTGCTTCTTATCACTGTCTTCCTTTATCCACCCTCTCTTTTAATCATACCCATCTTCTTAGCACCTCCCCTCCTACTTCTTTGTTGAGTAAGACAAATTTCTATAAACAATTGAATGTGTATATATTTTCCTTCTCAGAACAAATTCCAGTCAGAATAAGTTTCCAGCATTGCTCACCCACCTCTACTATTTTCCCATCTGCTGTAAAAGCTCTTCCTTGAATGTCTCTTTTATATAAGATAATCTTCCCATTATTCCTCTCCACCCTGTTCGCAGTTCATTCTTTCTCATCCCTTCATTTTTTTAGATCATCCCAATATAATCAACTTGCTCCTATGCCCTCTGACTATACAGTATAGGACCATCCTAAATGTCCTAAAAATGATAAAATTCTTGAAGTCACATTTATTATGTGTATAAACTGTTTAACCTTATTGAGTATTTATTTATTTATTTGTTTGTTTATTTATTTATTTGTTTGTTTGTTTATTTATTTATTTATGTGTATAAACTGTTTAACCTTATTGAGCCCCTTATAATTTCTCTTTCATGTTTGTCTTTTTATTTTTCTCTTGAATTTTGTACTTGGGAATCAAAATTTGTATTCAACTCTTGTCTTTTTGTCAGGAATGCTTGGAAATCCTCTTTTTCATTAAATATCTGTTTTTCACCTGAAAGATATATTCAGTTTTGCTGGATAGGTTAATTCTTGGTTGTAATTCTAGATCTTTTTCCTTCCAGAACATTATATTCCTAACTCTCCATTTCTTTAGTAGTTGCTAAATCTTATCTGATCCTGACTGTGGCTCTATAATATTTAAATGGTTTCTTGAAATATTCTGGGAGCTCTAGAACTTGGCCATAATATTCCTGGGAATTTTTATCTTGGGATCTCATTAAAGTGATGATCAGTGTATTTTTTCTTTTATTTTTTTCAAATCCTTACCTTTCGTCTTGGAATCCATACTGTGTATTGATTCTAAGGCAGAAGAGTGATAAGGGCTAGGCAATGGAGGCTAAGTAACTTGCCCAGGGTCAAACAGCTAGGAAGTGTCTGAGTTAAGATTTGAACCTAGGACCTCCTGTCTCTAGGCCTGGCTCTCAATCCACTGAGCTATCCAGTTGCTCCCAATTATACTTTTTATGGTCCTATTTTCTTCACTACTTTTACTATTTTGCATCTTTTACTAAGCTAATAGTTGTAATTTTTTTCAAAATATTCTTCCCTCACTCTGATTTCTTTACCCAATTTTTTCCACTGCCATTCTAATTTGATATTTAAAATCATTTTTTAGCTCTTCCATGAATTCTTACTGGGCTTGTGTCAAATTTATGATTTTTCCTTTGATTCTTTGCTTGTAATTTTGACATCATTGTCTTTTTCTTATTTTGTATCTTGATCTTTTTTTTTTAATTAAACCCTTGTACTTCGGTGTATTTTCTCATAGGTGGAAGATTGGTAAGGGTGGGCAATGGGGGTCAAGTGACTTGCCCAGGGTCACACAGCTGGGAAGTGGCTGAGGCCGGGTTTGAACCCAGGACCTCTTGTCTCTAGGCCCAACTCTCACTCCACTGAGCTACCCAGCTGCCCCCTGTATCTTGATCTTTACTGTCACCATAGTAGATTATTATGGTTAGGTTATTTTTTAATCGTTTGCTTATTTTTCCAGTCTATTTCTTAGTTTCTACATTCAGATTAAAATTGGACTTTGGTCCTGAATCTGTCACTTTCCTTTGGCCAGTTATTACACTTGGACTGCCCCTCCTTCCACTTTAGCCCCCTTATTTCATCATATTTTTCTTGAGACAAAGAAGATCCTCCTCTAAAGATTCAATGTGGCCCTCCAGGTCAGATTTGTAGAGGGCCTCTGCTCCCTTGGGACCAGAAATGAAACTGCTTTTCGGGACCCCCATGTCCCTGGAATCACAAGTGAGAGTATTCCTTAGGGTCCCAAATTTTTTGTGCCCCAAAACAAAAATGCTCCTCAGGGTCCCTAATCCTTCATGAGTGAAAGTGCTTCTCTCATCCTTCAATTCTGACATACAAGTGGGTATAGACAATGTAATTTCCAGACTTGCACCCAATACAAACACAGGAGCAGTTTGTAATTTCTTTCTGACCACTTGCCTGCTTCCTTTACCATTTTTTACTTGAGAGTTCTCATAGTTGCTGATGTTGATGTTGCTACCACCAAGTCCCATCTCTGATGTTGCACCTACTTGGGCCATCCTCTACCCCTCTATTACAGATATTTCCTTGACCTCTCAAGTTTTCTTGGGCTAGAAAATTGTCTTAAATTGCTCTTTTGTTTGACTCTGCTTCTTCGGAGTTTTGAGATATTATTTTAAAGTTGTTTGAAGAGGAATATTAGGAGAATTCAACTGTAGCATTTCTCTTATGCTGGCATCTTGGCACTACTCCTGGAAGTCTCTCCAGGTATATTTAATGATATCTTAGCAAATAATGGGAGCTAGTGCATGAGTGGTTTAGTAAAGTAGAGCTCAGCCTTCAGTTGGGATATGGAATGTGTTGGCAGAAAATGTGTTAATTAAAGGGCATGGTGGTACACAGCAATTCCTGCTGCCAGCAAGGTTGAGGCTTAGGAGTTCTAGGATATAATAAGCTAAAACTGTGGGGTGTCTTCATTAAGCATTAATATGGTATGCTATTCAGAAATGGGTGGCACCCAGGTTGTTTAACGGGGGGCAAATTGGCCCAGGTTAGAAAACAGAGCAGGTAAAATGAGGACAAAATGTCCCATGTCAGAAAACATATCAGATCAAAGTTTCCGGACCAATAAGAGTGGGGCAGCTCATAAGCAGCCTCTATGCTTGCCACCTCTTTGAGGGAAGGAAGTAAAGAAGGAAGGAAGGAAGGAAGGAAGGAAGGAAGGAAGGAAGGAAGGAAGGAAGGAAGGAAGGAAGGAAGGAAGGAAGGAAGGAAGGATTACTTATTGTAAAAAGAGTATCTCATCAAAATTGATAGAAAATCTGGAAATAAATCAGGACATGCCCTAGCACCCATGATGTCAGTTTTCTTGTGTCTTCATTATACATATAGAGGTTATTATTAGGGGTCTATCTCAGTATACACCAGCATATAGTATCCTGAGAATCAGGAAATGGTGAAAGTATGATATTTGGTCCAGTTTAGTACTGCTTGACTGAATTGACAAGTAGAGTTTGTTTTCTGTTCTTGTCTCAGAAAAGGATGTCACCTAAGACACTGGTCATTCATAACTAGGGCAATGAGATACTTATAAGCCCCAGATGGGGGAGCTCCAAGAACAAGGGTCACAAAAGGCACTGGTCATTCATAACTAGAGCAATGAGATACTAATAAGTCCCAGATGAGGGAGCTCCAAGAACAAGGGTCAGGTATGAAAAGGGTATCTGTATCTACACCAGGAAATACACTACTTATGAGGAAGAAGCACTGGATACTGCATACTGAGCACTCAAGAAAATACTTTTTTTTTCCTTTTAGGATGAAGACTCTAGCATGAATGTAGGCACAGAGGAAGAAATTAGTGGAGAAAAAGATTAAAGATGCAAAACAGGAATGAAATAGCTGGTTTTCAGGAAATTATCTTCTTTCCTCAGCACCACTCTAATGAGTAATGAAAGAATGTCAACATTCATTTTTCAGTAACACTAAGAGTTAGATATCATAAAAGGTGGCTCCTGTTTGACCTGCTTAGACCTGATTATGTCTCTAATTTATTTCTGTTACAAAGAAATAGACTCTTCTTGGAGATCACTTCTCTCCCATAAATAGGGAAGACCAAACTCCTTAAGTCATTGCCCTTAAGAGTAAACCTATGCAGGAATGTGCTGCTAATGTTTAACAACCATCTTTCCAGGGGGGGAAAGTATATGCAAAATGCTTTTAAGTTTAATCAGCATTGTTAACATTTTCTCCATCACGTCTCTTACATCTAGACAATAAATAAAATAATAAACCAAGCCCTGACTTGTAATACAGTATTTGCCAATTTCTAAAGTATAAATGATTAGGCTAAAAATTTAACAATTGGCTTTTGAGGGCCTTTACTAGTTGATTCCAGGACATCCCTGATTTTACACAATTGCTGAAGTAATGAAAATCTTCTTGAGTTCAGAAATTCCTCTGAGTTCTCCATTTCATTCCAATCTAGCACTTATGACATTCACCTCAGTGATGCTACAAAACTTGTTCTGTCTCTCCTGGAACAAAAGTGGTCAAAGATATGCAGATAATCAGCATCAGTGATTCCTCCAGCATTGTTTTCTCATTTACTATTTCCAATCATCACCAATGAGAGATTTTTTGGAGAAGCTGGCTCCAGTCTACTGAGAGGCTACCATTCTTGCATCCTACCATTTTTTACTGCGAGTTCTTTATGGTACCACATATATATGGGATGGTTGGCTATCCCTATTTTGTGTAGCTTGCTTACTTAACTACTGACATGAATGGAAGAAATAGAGTCAGGAGCACAAAGGGTTAACTTTGGAACAGAGGGGCACTTCTTACCAAATAGAAATGAAGAAGGGAAATTCTGAGGTGGAGATGAGTGTATAATGCTAGGAAGTATTTTGAAATTGAAATAAAAAAATTTAAGGAAAGTCATCTTAGATAGCCTTAGCCTTCTTGGTAAGAAAGGCTCTTTCTTGAAAGTGAGTAAGATAGAGAATCAAGCAGAGAGAAATATATGATAAATCATGAAATTTTTAATCACAAGATGGTTAGTATCATCATATTCTTAATATATTTAATTTTGCATTCATCTTTCCAAGAGCTGACATCTCTCAAAGAGCTGAACTCTCAATTAGGGTATAATGACCCCACATGGCAGTGGATATCTTAGTCATGAACATATAATCTAAAAAATACTAAGATTTGTGTTGCAAATTACATCATAGGGTTGTTGTCACAAAAGCCCTCCTTACAGCTTTATAGAAGAGTTCTACAAATCTGAGAGCTATCATTCCACACCTATAGGTACTCAATCCATTAATGTAAATTTCAACATTCCTATAAATTATAGATGACCTTTAAGAATCACTGTAGCTAACAAAATCATTATTCTGGTCAACCTGGTGATAAATCTCACCCAACTTAAGTAAGTCTGTTTTGGAACAACACTATGTATTCCATTACTGGAATTTCTAGGACTTTCCAGTAAGGTGGAACCTGTTAGAACTTGTACTCCATTGACACAGTTTTGTTTTGTTTTTAAACTCTTCTGAAGGGTTAGGCAATCAGGGCTAAGTAACTTGCCCAGAGTCACACAGCTAGGAAATGTCTGAGTCTGGATTTGAACTCAGGTCATCCCAACACCAGGCCTGGTGTTCTATCCACTGTGCTGCTTGCTGTCCTCATTGACACAGTCTTAAAGAATCAATAGTTACCAACCATTCTGGAGGGCAATTTGGAATTATGTGCAAAAGGTTTTAAAAGAATGCTTGCCCTTTGATCCAGCCATACCAATGCTGGGTTTATACCCCAAAGAGATAATAAGGGAAAATACATGTACAAAAATATTTATAGCCACACTCTTTGTGGTGGCAAAAAAAAATGGAAAATGAGGAGGTGTCCCTCAATTGGGGAATGGCTGAACAAATTGTGGTATCTGATGGTGATGGAATACTATTGTGCTGAAAGGAATGATGAACTGGAGGAATTCCATGTGAAATGGAACAACTTCCAGGAATTGATGCAGAGTGAAAGGAGCAGAACCAGGAGAACATCGTACACAGAGACTGAAACGTTGTGGCACAATCAAATGTAATAGACTTTTCTACTAGCAGCAATGCAATGATTAGGACAATCCAGAGGAATTTATGAGAAAGAACGCTATCCACATCCAGAAAAAGAACTATGGGAGTAGAAACACAGAAGAAAAACATATGATCAGTCACATGGTTTGATGGGGATATGATTGGGGTTTGGGCATTAAAAGATCATTCTATTGCAAATATGAATAATACGGAAATGGGTTTTGAACACTGATGTATGTATAATCCAATGGAATTGCTCATCAGCTCAGGAAGGGGAGAGGGAAAGAACATAAATCATGGAACCACAGAAAATATTCTAAATTAATTAGTTTAAAAATATTATAAATAAATTAATTAATTTTTTTAAAAAGAATCCGTGGTTACCTCTTTGCCACAAGGCAAATTCAAAATAGGACTATACTGAAGGATTAGAGAGAAAGTGTGCTATTGGGAAAAGAGTGCTGTTCTAGTAAGTCCTACCAACATATAGTGGTTGAGCCAATTGGTTGAGCCAATTGACTCTGAGCCAATCACTTAACTTCACGAGGAATTCTCTAAGGCTATAAGTTGGAAAGTAATTAATGATCTTCCTTGGTTGAGAAGGTTTTCCTCATTGTGAGTCCCCATAGGGTACCATAAGCAAACTTGTAAAGTATTTTCCCTCTCTTGAGCTCTAGAAGGTGCTAGAGAGCAAAGTAGCCTTTCCCTCTCCAGAATTAGCTTCTGCTTTCTCCAATCAGCCTTTAGCATCAAAGCTTCCCCACTCCACCCACTCAGGTCACCTCCACATATCAGAAGCAAAACCTAATCATCTGGTTTCAGCTAGGCTGAGATCAAAGGAGTTGCTATTAAGTTCTGTGCACTGCTAATGTCAACTTTCTAACTCAGTTTCTCTGGATAGCTTCTAAAGTCAACTTCTTCTTTCTACTTCCCTAGTTTTTCATTTGCCCCTTTATTAAAAGAAAGAGCTTCTTGCATGAAGTGGCTCAGAGCAGTCTTAGATTAAGAAATACAAAATCCCTATTTCCATGAAATGTGAAATAGTCAGTATGCAATTTCCCCAAAGCCCTCAAATAATTCTTTGATTTCTTTTCCCAGCTAAAAGCACCACAACAAACACAATTATGTGTAAATTAGCTGCTAGAAAAAAATGCCTTACCACCATTTTCATCATGAGTCAATACTTTGACTCCACAGCAAAGAATCAACATATTTTTAAATACTAAAAAAATAATAACCAAGGCTATATTTTAAGTGCCTGTTGAATGAATGCAAGAATATATATACATATGGTATATGTGCATTGTTATTTCAGGAGTAGAAATAAGTAAATATTTGTTCTTGTTTTCTTTTCTCAAAATATTTTCTTGAAACAACTCAACTTATACAACGTTATGAAGTACTGTGTTTAAAGACAAAATATACAGAATGAGAATGCTTAATCTGGGGTCCCTGGTACCTTTGTGTTTCAGGGAGTTGGTGACTTTGGATTGGAAGGAGTAAATATATTTTTTATTTCATTAAACTTTAGTTTCCTTTTACTTCTATGTTTGTTTTTTGTTTGTTTGTTTGTTTTGTTTTTTATGGGGCAGCTAGGTGGCACATTGGATAGAGTGCTGGACCTGGAATCAGGAAAACTCAATTTCTTAAGTTTGAATCTGGCTTCAGACACTTCCTAGCTGTGTGACCCTAGACAAGTCACTTAACCCTGTATATCTCAGTTCTTCATCTGCAAAATGAACTAGAGTAGGAAATAGCAAACCACTTTGGTATCTTTGCCAAGAAAACCCCAAATAGGGTCTCAAAGAATCAGGCATGACTAAAACAACAAACAACAACCAGAACAATGACTGACAGGCAAAATAGACAAATTAGATAAAAAGATGAAGTATTACTAACTGCTATTGCATATTTTTCCCCTATAATAACTGTACAGAAGAAGACAGAAAATAGAATCAGAATCTTTAGAGTTGGAAGAAACCTCAGAAGCAATCTAATCCAACCCAGCACCCCAAAAGAATCATTCCTTCCCCCAAAAATAATAAGTGACCCTGCAGTCTTTGTTTGAAACCCTCCAGTGAAGGAAATGAAAACCCTCCTAGGCAGCTTATTCCAGTTTTGGATAGCTGGTTATTATATCCTATAATGTTGTATTATATATACTACTATATATTATATTATATTGTATAACTGAATATGTTATTCTAGGATCCCAGTATTCAAATATTCTTGGATCCTAATTTTCCTGATATTGACCCAATATATCTCCTTTTAATTTCCATACATTACTCCTGGTTCTGTCCTCTAGGGCAATTACCAGCATGGATCTCTCTTCCACATGATAGCCCTTGAGATATACATAGAAAACTAACTCATCTATTTCTCTCTCCTCCCAAGTTCCAAGTCTTTTCTTCTCAATAGACTCAGATTCTTCAGTTAAACTCCATATGACATTGAATCAAGGCCTTTTGCCCCACTATTCACCTTCTGGATATTCTCCAGGTAATCATTATTCTTCTTCAATTACACTACTCAATATGTGGGCTGAATAGCACCATTGTTGTTTAGTTGTGTTCAGTCATGTCCAACTCTTCATGACCCCTTTTGAGGTTTCCTTGGCAAAGATACTGGAGTGTTGCCAATTCCTTCCTTGGATCATTTTATAGATGAAGAAACTGAGACAAACAGGATTAAGTGACTTACCTAGGGTCACACAGCTGGCAAGTGTCTGAAGCCAAATTTGAACTCAGGTCTTCTTAACTCTGTGACACCTATTACCTAGCTGCCTTGAATAGGGTTTATCCTAGTGATGGCGAGTCTATGACACAGGTGCCAAAGATGGCACTCAAAGCACTCTCTATGGGCATATGTGCTGACCTTCCCCCCCACTCCACCCCACCCCAAGTTTGTTACTAGAGAGGCAGAGAGACTCAGATGGAACTGCTCCCCTACCCCTCTCCATCATGCCTGATGGCATTTTTCCATCCCCCCCCTCTACCCAGCAACCAATGGGAATGCACAGAGGGTGAGGTGGGCAGCTCACAGAAGGCAGAGCTGGAGGGGAGCAGAACACTTGGGCTACTCCCCTCTCCCTCTTCACCTGGGCTAAGGACATTCCTCTCTTCACTCACTCCCCTGCCCAGCAGCCTTGTGGGAGCACTTTTTCCCTCCACTATGTGGGGTAAGGGACAGAGTGTCCCAACCCTCTTGTGGGGGGGGGGGGTAAGGCATAGCACATGGTCTCTAAAAGGTTCACCACCACTGGTCTATGATCTCTCAAATTCCTGGAAACTATGCCCCTCAGTTCATACTAGCTTTCTGGATCATTTCCTTTTCTCTTTTTGACTAGACCTTATTGCTAGAGAGAACTTTCCATGAAAAAACTCTCTCCACCAAGGCAGAGTTTCAACTGTTCTACAAATGTTAGTGTTAGAGAACAGCCTGAGTCACACAGTCAGTATGTGTCAAGAGGCAGAATTTGAACCCAGATCTTCCTGACTCTAGGACCAGTTCTCTATCTATTACATTTCACTGCTTCTCATGATGGGTAAATGACAATGACAGAGAAGTCAGCAGGCATATAAGTTACCTCCTTTTTAAATCCACTCACAGCTGGTTAATAATTTGTATGATGCTGGTATGAGCGTCCCTTTTGAAGCCATCCTATGAAGCTCTGGGACCAGTAGCAAATAATAGTTATGAGATGGGTAATAATTTAGTAACAACTCAAACTACACCTTTTTTTATGAGACTAAGAGTTCTCTGGCAAGTAAATAGCAGACTAATTAGATGTTTCTATGGAAATTGGTGGAAACATTAGAAAGGAAAACATCCTGCATGTTGTAACACCCCCTCATAGAAAGGCTATATAAATGGGAGAAAGAAGAAGTCTGGCTTTTGGCTTGGGGTTGGATCATTTGGGCAATGGAGGTAGGGTAAGGAAGGCCGTGAAACAAAATTAAAACTGCAAATATTAACACAATGGCATCCAGTTGTGGTCCACCCAATTGCTCTTCCTCAGCTTCTTTTAAGAGCCACTCTAGGCTTCCAACTTCCAAGGCTCTCTCTGCCTGTCCTGGCTACCCATCAAGAAGTCATGAAATCAGCCGGTGCCAAGCTAAGGTCTGTCCACCTAATGCCTGCCATCCAATTCCCTATCGCTCTCCCATCTACCTCCTGAACAATTTCAGGGTATCCTCTGGTGAAGCAAGCTGTGGTTGGTCTGGCGAGGGCAGCTTTGATAGCAATGAGAAAGAGACCATGCAGATGCTGAATCAGCGCCTGGCTAACTACCTGGAGAAAGTGAGACGTCTGGAGCAAGAGAACGCCTCCCTAGAGTGCAAGATCCGGGAGCAGCATGAAAGGCAGACCCCTGTCGTGTGTCCCGATTACCTGTCTTACTTCAAGATCATAGAAGAGCTTCAACAGAAGGTAATGATGCTTGAGTCTTATTGTGATCTAACTATGGGCTTCTGACCTTTAAGACAAAGGTATTTGTTAGAACTTCATATTTCTAGAAACAATAATAATTAGCATTCATTTATAAAGTTGGCTCAAGGTTTTTATGCTACGTTATGTCTATATTTGGAGGTAATTCCTCAAGAAGGGATAAAAAAGTCTTATCTAAGGGTCATGCCCAAACTTTAATATCTCTTCATTATTGAGGAAGTGTTGTCCTCTGTTGAATTAGATCAGTTTGTTAGTATTATTCATTTCTTCACAACTCCATTTTGGGTTTTTCTTGGCAAAGATACTAAAGTGTTTTGCCATATCCTTTTCCAGGTCATTTTACAAATGAGAGATTGAGACAAACAGGGTTAAGTGGCTTGCCCAGGGTTATAGAGCTGGTAAGTGTCCGAGACCAGATTTGAACTCAGGAAGATGAATTTTTTCTGACTCCAAGGCCAGTGCTCTATTCATAGTGCCACCTAGCTGCCCAGACTACCCAGTACTAAGTAATAAGAGCTGACAGTTCCAGAGACAACTAAATAATACAGTAGATAGAATGCCAATCTTAGAGTCAGGAATGCCTGTGTTCAAATCTAGCCTCACATCATTTTTCAGGCACATCTGACTGTTGATAACCTCTTTTGGGGTTTTCTTGGCAGAGATAACTGGAGCGGTTTGCTATTTCCTTCTCTATCATTTTACAGATGAAGAACTGAGACAGTGTTAAGTGACTTGCCCAAGGTCATACAGTAGTAAGTGTCTGAAGACAAATTTGAACTTGGGAAAATAAGTCTTCCTGACTCCAAACACAGTGCTCTATCCATTGTGCTGCCTAGTTACCCAGATTACCCAGTACTAAATAATAATAGCTGACATTTCTATGAACTACTAAGTGGATCAGTAGATGGGATACTGGTCTTAGAGGCAGGAACACCTGAGTTCAAATCCAACTTCAGACACTTATTATTTGTATAACTGCAGATAAATCACTTAAACTCTGTTTGCCTCAGATTTCTCAGGTATAAAAATAAGGATAATAATAGTATCTCCATCCTAGAGTTATTGAAGATCAAATGAGATATGGGTAAAGTACTATAAAATGCTATTATTATTTAGCCCTGAAAATTCTTTTGAATTTCTTAATTCCTAAAATATTTTGATATTATAAACCAAAGCACGAAGATTACTGATTACATTAACGTTTCATTACAGGCAGCTTGGTGGATAGAGTCAGGAAAATTTAAGTTCAAATCCTATACCTTTAATACATATTACCTATGTGACCATAGTCAAGTTGCTTAACCTCTCAGGGGGTTAAGATAACATATCACTGGGGCAGCTAGTAGCACAGTGGAAGAGTACTAAGCCTGGAGTTGGGAGGACTTGGGTTCAAATCTGATCTCATATACTTCCCAACTGTGTGACTCTGGACAGGTCACTTAACCCCAATTGCCTAGCCCTTACTGTTTTTCTGCCTTGAAATCTATACTTAATATCAATTCTAAGACAGAAGGTAAGGGTTTAAAAAAGAAAGATGGCATGTCCCTAATAGGGTACCATATAGATAGTTTCCCACATGGATGAAACCACAGATACAGATTTAATCTGTAAAAGTTCTTCATGCCAGATGAGACAGAGTCCAAGAAAAATAGTCTAGCAAGAGATATTGGCTTTCAAGTATCATTCATTGGCACAATCTCTTAAATCCTAGATCTTGTGCACCAAAGCTGAGAATTCCAGGCTGGTCTCCCAAATAGACAACACTAAAGTGGCTGCTGATGACTTCAGAGCAAAGTAAGCTCACCTGGACCCTTTCATATATTGTTTTCTTCAAGGCCAGCCCAAGTTTAGACATTCACTTAAAAACCAACTCTGTCCCAATTCAGAACCATAAAGGGGTCCAAAGAGGACCCTTGTTTTTCTTTTCTTTTTCTTTTTCTTTTTTTGAAAACAAGTTTTGTTAAGAGCTTAATACAAGGGCAGCTAGGAAGCACAGTAACTAAGAGTACCAGACTTGGAGTTGCGAGAACATGAGTTCAAATCTGACCTCAGATCCTGCCTGTGTGACCTTGAAAAGTCACTCAATCCCAATTGCCTAGCCTTTGCTGCTCTTCTGTCTAAGATAGAAGGTGAGAGTATAAAAAAAAAGCTTATTACTTAATACCAATACATCCAACTAAATATGATTACTAACTATAGCTATCTAAATTAATTAGTTCTCATGCTTAAAGAATCATAATTTTTTTTTAGTTACTCCCCCTCAATTCTTCATAAAGGTTCAAAAGGAATCTTTCTTTCCAGTATACTTAGAAAATGACTAGTCTTCCTTCTCTCAGGAAAATCAGTTTGACGTCACACTGGCAAATAAGCTTTGTTTCTGGTCCAAGGACAATTAAGAATGAGTATTAAATTAAATGAGTATTAAAGGGTAAAGTTGAAAGAGTGCCATTCACCTCTAAAACACTCCAATAGAAAACTAGCAAATAAGAGATCCATAGACAAATTTAGAAAGGAATTCTGCTTCTTATTACTGACACCTTTCATTATTGAACCATCCATTCCCTCCCCTTCTCTTATTCACTCTTGGGTTTAAAGGTATGAAACTGAATTGTCCCAGCGGCAGCTGGTGGAAGCTGACACCAACAGCCTCCATCAAATCCTGAATGCACTGACCTTGTGCAAGGCTGACTTGGAGGGACGAGTCGAATCTCTGAAAGAGGAACTCCTTGAGCTCAAACACAACCATGAAGAGGTTTGAAAAATGTCAATAAAAAGTCATTAGGGCCCCCAAAACTTCAGAAACTATCCGCTCCATTGAACTAGTCTTCAGACAATTAAATGTTTCTGTCTTCTCCACATTTTCAAAGAAGAGTTATTTTGACTATTGTCAATCTATCTCATTGTTCCCATCTCATCCAAGTAGGCCCAATGAAATACATTCTAGGAAATTGTATGGGGGAAGAGGCAGTTAGATGGCCAGACCTAGAGACTTAGAGGTTCTGAGTTAAAAATCTGGTCTCAAACATTTCCTGTCTCTATGACTCTGGACAATTCACTTAAGTCCCATTCCCTAGCCCTTACTGCTCTTCTGCCTTGGAACTAATACACAGTATTTATTCTAAAATGGAAAGTAAAGGGAAAGAAAGGAGGAAGGAAGGAATGTGGAAATCATTCCATTCATTGAACAAGTCCTTGGTTTTGTTTTGTTTTTCTTTCTCTAGGAAGTGAATTCATTACAATGTCAACTTGGTGACAGACTCAACATAGAAATAAATGCTGCCCCCTCTGTTGACCTGAACCAGGCACTGCAAAAAATGAGATGCAAATATGAGTCTTTGGTTGAGACTAACCGCAGAGATGTTGAAGAATGGTTCAACACCCAGGTGGGGCACTTCAAGATAGATAAGTACACATATGCAGACACAAACACATGTACACACACACACACTCACACACATTTGTTCTTATGTTTCCATCTTTTTTTAACCTTCATTTTTTTAAATTTTGAGTCAAATTGTTCCCTTCCTTCCTTCCCTCCCTGTCACCACTCCCTGAGATGGCAAACAATTTTGATAGAGATTTTATATGTGCTATAATGTGAAATATTTTTCCATATTAATCATTTTGTGGAAGAGAAGTCAAACAAAAAATGAAGAAAGAAAACAAAATGTAGTATGTTTTAGTCTGCATTCAGACTCTATCAGTTCCTTCTCTGAAGGCAGATGGCATTTTTCATCATGAGTCCTTGAGGACTGTCTTGAATCATTGTATTGTTGAGAATAGCTAAGTCATTCACAATTGAGCAGACTTATAATATTGCTGTTACAGTGTACAGTGTTTTCACAGTTCTGCTCTCTTTGCATCAGTTCATGTAAATTTTTCCAGGTTTTGCTGAAATCATACTTCTCATAATTTTTCATAGCACAATAGTATTCCATTATAACCATATACCAGAAGCAACTAGATGGCTCAGTGGATTGAAAGTCAGGCACAGAGACAGGATGTCTTGGTTTCAAATCTGGCCTCAGACACTTCCTAGCTGTGACCCTGGGCAAGTCACTTAACTCCCATTGCCTAGCCCTTACCACCCTTCTGCTTTTCAACCCAATGTCCAGTATTGATTCCAGAGGTAAGATTTTTTTTAATTATATAATACAACTTATTCAGCCATTTCCTAATTGCTGGATATCCTCTCAATTTCTAATTCTTTACTACTACAAAAAAGAGCTGCTATAAATATCTTTGTCCAAGTAAAACCATTTCTCTCCCAACACTTTTAAATGTTTAATTTTTAATCTAACATTTAATTTTTCTTAATATTAAAATATGTTGTCTGTACTTCAGTTGCAGGAACTGAGCCAGCAGGTGGTATCCAGCTCAGAACAGCAGCAAGGCTTCCAGAAGGAGATCCTTGATCTGAGGCATAATATCAGTGCTCTGGAGATCGAGCTGCAGGCCCAGCACAGCCTGGTGTGTAGCCCATAGGAGTTGGCAAAGCCTATTATACATTGACTTCTGTAGATATGGGATGATTCAGTGTAGGAGGTGAGTTCAATTAACTTAGGAGCTTCCTTTGCCATCTAGTCCTTGGCATTCTCTGATGCCAAAAATGGCAAAAGATCAAAAGCTTTTGGCATTAGGGCTGGTCCTTAGCATAGGTAGAGTATGCGGTCACATGTATGCTATGATTTCATAGTATCGTAAATTTAGAGCTAGAAGGTACATGAGAGGTCATTTAATTCATCTTCTTCCCTTTGCAGATGAAGAAATTGATATTGGTCAAATGACTGAACCAACGTCACATTGCTAGTAAACTACTGAATCAGGGTTCAAACCTGTCTTCTAAATCTAAATCCAGGAATATTTCCAGCCCACTAGACTCACAGGGATTCTAGGTTTCCTTTCCAATGTCTCCTTCTTCCCAAATGTCTATCCCATGGAAACCTGGAATTCCACTAAACGAGCTTTTATATATATATATATGTGTGTGTGTGTGTGTGTGTGTGTGTGTGTGTGTGTATCATATTCAGTCATTTCTGACTCTTTGGGACCTTGGCAAAGATATTGGAATGATTCACCATTTCCTTCTCCAACTCATATGACAGATGAGGAAATTGAGGCAAACAGGGTTAAGTGGATTGGCCAGGGTCAGATAGTTAGTCAGTGTCTGAGAACAGATTTGAACTCAAGAAGATAAGACTTCCTGATTTCAGACATGACTCTCTATTCACTGCATCACCTAGCTGCCCTAATTATATATATATATATATATTATATATTATTATTATTGCTATTAGCAGTTAAATATTTACCACTCTTTAATTCAATCCATCCTTTAGTGTTTTCTCTTTTCTCTCTCTCCACTTCATTGCTTAAAGTGCAAATACTCCTAAGTATTTTGGGGGAAATGGGGTAAGTTTCTATATCTTAAAATAAATGAGGTTTAAAAGCTCCTTTCTTTTAATCTTCCCTTACATATAGCATTTTGATAGCATTGGCTATCTAAGGGAAGGAGGAGGAAGGATATACTGAAAAAACAGGTGGTAAAAAGAGTGTTAGACCTGAAATCAAATCAGTACGATTTTTGGCAAGTGATTTAAGCTTGAACTACATAACCTTGATGGGACATTTTAGTTCCAAATTTATGATTCTAAGGAAAGAGTAAACATAAAGTGAAGAGAGTAAAGTTAAGGGAAGATAAACTTTCCTACTTCACAGTGGCACCTAAAATAGGAACCTATTTAGTAAATAATGAAAGTATTACAGATCAAGGGATAATGATACTTTTATTTATTGTTGTTGTTTAGTCATGTCTAACTCTTCATGACCTCATTTGGGGTTTTCTTGGCAAAGATACTGGAGTGGTTTGCCATTTCTTTCTCCAGCTCATTTTACAAATAAAGATCAGAGGCATGCCCAGGGTCACAAATATGTTACACATCTAAGGCCAGTTTTGAACTCAGAAAGATGAGTCTTCTTAATTCTTAGCCCAATGTTTTATCCACTGCACAACAGGAAAGGCAAATATACCAACCTTAAAGGAGTCCCCCTTAGACAATCAATTCATACCTTAACATTTATTTTGAGAAAACTATCTGAATTCTTCAAATTGACTTGCAGAAAACTATATTTAATCTCTTTGCCTCCTTAGTTTCCTTATCTATAAAATGAGAAGGATTTGTAAAATGAGTAGAGAAGTCTACTCTAGATCTAATTCTATGATCTTAAAGAATAAGTATACTTATAAAATTATTCTAGCCTGTATAAATCATCACTTGAAATATGGTTTACTCTGAATTTTCTATAACATCATGAAAGAGCATAAAGCAGAATACTCTCAAGAACAACTCTTCATAAATGGCTGTTAACTTCATTTCTCCTTTCTCTCCTAAGAGAGCTTCTCAGGAGTGCATCCTGACTGATACAGAGGGCCGCTATGCAATTCAGCTAGCACAGATCCAGTGCCTGATTGAGACCGTGGAATCCCAGCTAGCTGAGATCCGATGTACACTGGAGAGGCAAAATCAAGAGTATCAGGTCCTGCTGGATGTGAAATCCAAGCTGGAATGTGAGATTGCCACATATCGACATCTTCTGGAGAACACTGACTGCAAGTATGTGAAACTAGATTGAACTAATGGGCTGTTGCGTGGGAGCTTTAAATTGACTCTATCTTTGATGGTTTTTCTTTTCATGAAGAAAGGTTTAGACAAAGGGAGTTTTAAGATTTTAAGGAATTACTCTGTTAACCAATAATTGATAATTGCAAAAGGATTTAATGGGGTCTAGATTCAGAGAGAAAATGAATGCTTTGCAATAGAGGATTTTCTTTCTTCTCTTCTTTCTTCATTCCCTTCCTTCCTTCCTTCCTGCCTGCCTTCCTTCCCACCTTTCTTCCTTCCCAACTTCTTTCCTTCCCTTCTTCCTTCCCTCCCTCCTTCCTTCCCCCATTCCTCCCTTCCTTCCTTCTCTCCTTTCCTCCTTCCTGCCTTCCTTCTCTCCTTCCTTCCTTTCCTTCTTCCTTTCTTCTACCTTTTCTTCCATCTTTCCTTCCTTTCCTTCCTTTCTTCCTTCTTTCCTTCCTTTTCCTCTAGCAGGAACGAAATGATACATATGAAAACTGGGACTGTGATATAGTCATCTTAAGCATCACCTCTATAACCATGTATACCACTTAAGGCTACATAAACAGACTTTAAAATCTCTTAAATAAGAATCCTCCAAAATGCAACAGCATCTATTACATACATTCTATTAAACAGTTCTTTGTATAAGGCTTATAAGTTTGAAGTGGATAGAGTTCCAGGCCTGGAATCAGGCACATCTGAGTTCATATTAGGCCTCGGGTACTTAATAGCTATATTACATAGCCCTGTCTGCCTCAGTTTCTTAATCTGTCAAATTAGCTGGAGAAGGAAATGGCAAGCCACTGAAGTAACTTTAGCAAGAAAATCCCAAAGGAAGTCACAGAGTTGAACACAACTAAAAAATGACTGAACAACAAAAGCATCTAAGGCTATCTATTGATGAGTTGTCAATCTAAGTTTCTAAAGAAAGTTTCTACACTGGGAGTTATCTATACCAATGAAATCCTTAATCTAATCCTCAAAAATTCAGTGGGCTTAGTGGATAAAGCACTGTACCTAAAGTCAAGAAGACCTGAGTTAAAATCAAGCCTGAGTAGATTTACTAGATGAGTTACCCTGGGCAAGTCACTTAACCTTTATCTGTCTCAGTTTCCTCACCTGTACAATGGGGATAGAAATAGTACCCACATCTCAGGGCTGTAGTTGAGATAAGATGAGATGGTATTTGTAAAGAACTCTGCAAACCTTAAAGTACTATATAAATGCTATTATTGTTGTTGATATGGACTTGAATATACAATAATTTCTTGAATATTGTTATTCCACATATGTCCAACTCCTAAAAGAGGGAAACTTTGTGGATACTATTAGGTTCTAGAGAAATACCCTATTAGGAGTCTAATGAAACCCATGGACCTTTTATAAAAATAATTGGTTTGGTTTTGGAAAATCTATACCTAATACTAAATGCTATATATTTCAGTTTGAGTTTAGTGAAAATAAAGACACAATTATTTTTCCTTTCTAAGTTCACAGATACCTTGAAATCTATGAATGAATCCTTTGGGGAAGGTGATTTAGAGGGGATGGGGAGTCCTAAAGTGTGAACCCCTCACCAAGGGAGCAGTGGGGTATGTATTATTGTGAGGATTAGCTCTCGATTAATCAAAATCTTTTAGTAGCCTGATTTCCCAGATTTATAAAATAATAAGAATCAACCAGAATTCAATTAATTTCAATTCAATTCTAGAAATATTTAATTGACTGCTTTTGTTGTTGTTCAGTGATTTTTTTAGTCATTTCTGACTCTTCATGACCCCACTTGAAGTTTTCTTGGCAAAGATATTAGAGCAATTTGCCATTTCCTTCTCTATTTCATTTCACAGCTGAGGAAACTGAGGCAAACAAGGTTAGGTGACTTGTCCAGGGTCACACAGCTAGCATCATATTTGAACTCAGGAAGATGAGTATTCCTGATTCCAGAGCTCTATCCTCTACCCACTGTGCCACCTGTCTGTTACATGCATATAAGACACCATGCTAGGCACTGCAAAGACAAAAATGAAATAAGACGTTTGCTACATTTGCTGCCCTTGAGAAACTTATGATCTAATAGAGGCAAGCTCATAAGATTGAATGCTTCTTAAAACTTTCTGAACGTTATTTTCCGATCATTTCAATCTGCCTATCTGCATATTTCTTTTAATTATTTTCTCCAGATAAATTAAGAGCTAAAGACCAAATGTGTGCTGGAGATTTCTGCATGAATTACACGAAACCGTCCATTGCTATTATTCCTCTCTTCCCTTTATTACTTTTTAAAATGTCACGAATACTTTCCCATTAAACTCTACTTTAAGTTGTATGATGTTGTTTCCTAGACTTCCCTGCAATCCATGTGCCTTGGAATGTAATCCTCCACCTCAGAGGCCCTGCAAAGTCCAGGACACAGAATGTATGGTCCCAGTTTATGTTCCATGCAAGCTGTGCAACCTCTATGCTCCTTCGGTTTGCAACCTCTGCTCATCCCTACCTGGAATCTTGGCCAGAATCTATACCCTCACCCAGGAGGTTCAGGACGGGAAAGTAATTTCTTCCCGAGAGCATGTACAACCTCGCTTCATCCCTCGCTTCCACATCCATTGTACAAAGGGAGACAAAGGAGTCAACTGAATGAATGAGAAGATGCTATGTATCGCATTCACGATCTTTCAGAAACACCATTTTCTCTATCTCTTTCAAGGTATTCCATTTCTTACTGTATCCATTACAAGTCTTAGATTTTCCTATTTACCATAAACTCATAGCATCATAGACTTAGGTAATATCATAGGTTAGAACTTAGACAATATTTTGACAACATTCTTCTTTTGCAGAGGAAGTGTCAGAGACCCAGAAAACATGTTATCTGACCCAAGTCCCTCAATTCAACTTGAAAAGCATTTATTAAGCACTTACTATATGCTAAAAATAGGGCTAGATAGATGGAAAAGTACAAAGACAAAAATAAACACAATTATAACGATGATAATACCTAATATTTACATATTATTTTAAGGCTTGAAAATCCATACAATAACTCTGCCATGCTAGCACAGGATGTGTTGCACATAGTAAGTGCTTAATCTTTGTTGGGCAGACAAGTGGCAATAGAGAGAGTACCACACCTGGAGTCAGGAAGACTCATCTTCCTGAGTTCAAATTTGACCTCAGACATTTCCTAGCTGCATGACCCTGGCAAGTCACTTAACTCTGTTTGCCTCAGTTTCCTCATCTATAAAATAAGCTGGAGAAGGAAATGGCAAACCACTCTAGTACCTTGCCAAGAAAACCCCAAGTGGGATCATGAAGAGTTGGACACAACTAAAAACAAATCACTAAACGATGACAAAATAATGACAATTAACAAATAATTCTGAATTGAACTGAAATTTCTGAATTCTGTTCTATCTTTGTTGTCTGACATAGCTGGGAAATAGGTTACTAAAAGATTCTGATTAAATGAGAATCATCATCATAATATTAATAAGTTATATTCTATACAGCATCTACATCAATTAGTTAATAAACATTATTGTTGTTCAGTTATTTCAGAACAACAATATTTGTTGATTGACTGATATAGGTTTTATTACTAAGCCCATTTTACAGTTGAGGAAACTGAGAAACAAAGAAGTTTTAGTAACTTGTCCAGCGTCTCACAGCTATTGTCTAAGGCAGGATTTTAACTAACTTCAAGTACTTCTATCTATCCACTGTGCTGCCTAGTTACCCCAGAGACCCTGTCCTAAAAAAACCTGTTGTAGTTACAAAAGAACACGGAATTTAGAGTCAGAGGATGTGGTTATAAATCCTGGCTCAGGTAATTGCTACCTATTTGACCTTGGACAAGTCATTTCCTGTCTCTGAGCTATAAAAGCTATCTACAATATTAATAAACTCAAACTATATGCAAAGCCAATTGCAGAAAGGGTTTGGGAAGCATACAGGTAATAAGTATCAAAGCTCAGAAATAGACACAGATCATCTGATTCTAAATCTGTCAAATGACCTCAAGCCTCTTTATGGTTCTCCTAATAAATCATACTTCCCTGGCCAAGCATTTTGCATTCCACATGACTCTTAGTTAATATACACCCAGAAGGATGGACTAAGCTACCTGACTTCATAGATACTGGAAAACCCACCCCCTTTTGCATATCCAAGTCTTATTTATTTATACTCCCCACTGGAGCTGGTTGGACAAGTTCTTTCACAGGAATTGTTTTCTACCATGATGCAGGAAGGTAAAAATATAAAATTATACACCCCACATTCAACCTCCAAAGTAAGCCATTTTGATTGAGAATGGATGTGTGATTTTATTTTTATTGGGAACTCCCGGAGGAGGGAACTCCCTTTCCCAGTGCTTGTCAGGACCTTCTTGTTTTAGAGAGTTGTCCAAAGCCCTGAGAAGATAAATGTCTTTTCTGGATCTCAAAGCCAACAAGTATCAGAGGTTGGACTTGAACAACAACATTCTGAAGAAAGAGCAACTGCCTTCCCTAGAAATATCTGCTGGCCCTCTTTCTGTTCTTTGGAGCCAGAGGTGTTTGGAGGTGGTGCTTCTTACTTATTAGTATAATCTCTTGCAATGGCAATATCATAAATGACTAGTTTGGATTTGCTATCAGGAAGTTGTAGGGTCAAATCAGTCCTTGGACACTTATTGAGTGATTGTGGACAAGTCCCTTAAGAACCCTCTGACTCTAAACGATCACTCTATTGCAAATATTAATAATATGGAATTAGATCTTGATCTTAAAGCCCAGTGGAATTGTTCATTGGCTACGAAAGGGGGGAGGAAGGGCGGGGGGGGGGGGGAAACACGAATAAAAATATTCTCAATTAATTAATTAATTAAATTTTTAAAAGAAATTTTAAAAGATCCCTCTGACCTACTAACTATGTGACCACTAACAAGTCACTTAAAACCTTTCTGATACTGACTATGAATCAGTCACTTAAAACTTCTCTGACACTGTAACTATGGATAAATCATTTGACTCTTTTCTGATACTTTGCAACTATGGATAAGTCACAAGTTCTCTCTGACAGTTTGCAACTATGCATAAGACTCTTGAGTCTTTTCTGATACTACATGACTCTGAATAAGTCATGTAAGTTCTCTCTGACACTTTATGACTATGGATTAGTCACTTAAGTCTTCTCTAACACTGTGTGACTGAATAAGTCATTTAAGTCTTCTTTGACACTGCACAAATAATTTTCTTCTCTCAGGAAAATTTTATTTAATTACTTAATTTAGAATATTTTTCCACGATTACAAGATTCATGTTCTTTCCCTCCCCTCCCTCACCCCCCTCCCAGAGCCGATGCACATTTCCACTGGGTTTTACTTGGGTCACTGATCAGTATCTATTTCCATATTATTGGTATTCGCACTAGGATGATCCTTTAGAGTCTACATCCCAAATCATATCCCCATCAACCCATGTGATCAAGCAGTTGTTTTTCTTCAACACTGCACAACTATTGATAAGTCATTTAAGACCTCTCTGTCACTTACTTTGTGAGCTTGGGGAGGTCAATTAGAACCTCTCTGACACCCACTAACTGTGTGACTATGGGCAAGCCACTTAAAATCTTTCTGACTGATAACAACTAACATTTATATACTATTTTAAGATTTGCAAAGTTCATTGCACATGTCATCTCATTCAATCCTCACAACAGTCTAGGAAGGTTGGTACTATCATGATTACCATTTTCCAGAAAAAGAATTTGGTGAACAGAGGAGTTAAGTGACTTGCTTGGGGTCACACAGCCAGGAGTACCTGAAGTAGGATTTGAACTCCTTTTACAGACTCCAAGTTAAGTACTTTATTCAATATACCACCTAAATACGTAGGCTTCAATTTTCTTAAGTGGAGGGAGTTTCCTCATTGAGGAAACCACAGGTCCTTTGATGAAATGATTATTATATGTCAAAGAGGATTCATCCAGATCGATTTTCCTCTAGGGGTTATTTCACATCTTCTGTGCTTTCTGAATATAAAGCCAAACCCTGTGTTTTCTAAGCACACCTTCCTATTAGTCCATGTATTCCAAGGATGGCACTTCCTAGTCTTCCTGGTCACTGATAATAACAGATTTTCTGTCTTCTTTCTACTTTACTACTCTCCTATTTCCAATTCTCTCTTTAGATATCCATGATAAACTTTTTCTCTGCTAATTTGTCTATTTAGTCATACAACTGGAATTTGAATACTGCATAGCACTTGAATAAAACACTAGAACAATGTGTCTTAAGGTCTTGCAAACAATCTTCATTCAATAAAGCAGTTTTTGAAAGTCGTGGATTGGTGTGTCAGAAATTGATTATTGCAAGACTTGGACATTTGGGATGGCAATCTGATACCTGCATTAGCTAAGTCATGACTGTCATAAGCTTGGAATGAATCATTCACCTACAAACTTAAGGCAAGAATAAAAGAAATGATATTTAGCACTCTTTCTATATATTATCTCCTTTGAGTCTTACAGCATCCCATGAGATTGATACTATTTCTGTTTTAAATATGAGGAAACTGGGGATAGCAAGGTAGCTCAGTAGATGGAGAACCAGACCTAGAGATGGGAGGTCCTTGGTTAAAATCTGGCCTCAGACGCTTCCTAACTGTGTGACCCTAGGCAAGTCACTTAACCCCCATTGCCTAGCCCAATACACAGTATTGATTCTAAGACAGAAAGTAAGAGGTTTTTTCTTCTTACTTTTTTCCTCCTAGGTTTAAATGATGTAAGCGATATAATGAAAAGGAATACCTCTTCAAAGTTCCTTCTGACTCACCTGAAAAAAATAAGGGTAATGGGCTATATTATTTATTTTTAAATACTTTGATCTCAGGTTGAAATTGTCACCTGATCTCTTATAATTGTCTCCTAGAAGAAAGAGAATTGACTAAAATAACAAATAATGTCTCATCCTCTCAGTCATATTATCTGAAGCACCTTTCCATTGGTTTTCTTGCCACTCCTTCTGATGAGAAGTTTTTATAAGCATATCACTAACATCAGTCATCCTACTTGTTGTCTAATTAGACTAGTGGCCAAAAGCTATTCATGAATAAACCTGGAACTTTAGAAGGTAGAATTTTAGGACCCAGAGCTTACAATTTTAGAATTGGAAGGGACTTTTGAGATCATCTATCCCAGCTTGCTTACAAAAGTGAGCTAGCTAAGGCCCGGAGAGATTAAAATTTGTCCAAGAGTGCCCAGCTAGTTAGTGATTCCTGCCTTTGGATCCATATGGTGCAATGTGGATAGACATATGATGTCATCTCATCTGTATGCCTAAGTGACTCCAATTGTCAGAAGGGAATTCTACCCTGAATAAAAACCACCACCTTCCTCATTCTTAGTGATTTCTTTAAAGGTAATTAGATGGTGACAGTAAAGTGTTTTGAAGTCCTAGAATATGGTATTAATTGATTAAGAAATGTTATTACTTTTCATGTAAATAATTTTAATTAGTCCAGCAGTGGATTTATTCCTACACTGGTCAGGAATGACCTCATTACCTTGCAAGTTTTTTTTTCTTATCTCTGCTCCTTTGATCTATAATTGAAGGCTGAATAATTTGAAACTAAACTCTTTGGAAAAGCAACCACATGGAGGGATATAAAGGGAGAGAAGGAGAGAGAAAGAGAGATTAAGATTCAAGAGAGAAAGGAATATGCCAAAAAGAGGAGAAATAACTTTATCTTCTGTAAAAGCAACAATAACAATACCATTTACATAATACTATAAGGTTTGGAAAGAGCTTTACAAATATTATCTCATTTGGGACTCACAATGACCCTAAGAATTAAGGGCTATTATTATCCCATTTTAGAAATGAGGAAACTGAGGCAAGTAGGGATTAAGTGATTTACTCAGGAACACAGAGCTAATAAGTATCTGAGGTTAGTTTGAACTTTAGATCTTCCTATTTCCAAGTCCACATATTCCTACTTAGCTGCCAGAATTGACGAGCAAAGACAATCAAATCAGTTCCAAGGTTTGAGATTGGTATCACACTATAAGCAAGATTGGAATGTAGGGTTTTCACCCTTGAATTGAAAAAATTCAATCCCAAGAATAAATATTAAATATGTACTGTCTATAGTATACTTGCTAAGAATTACAGAAGGAATTGAATAAATTCAACCTCAAAAATAATTACTCAATAGCTATTGTCTGAAGCACACTGTGCTAAGGGTTACGGAAGATATAACATGTAGAGAAGGCACAATCCCCATTCTTTGGGGGTTGAAAAGCCCTTAGATATGATATTAATGCAAATGAGTAGAATACAAAATGATGAGTATTAAGAACTGGAGAGGTACAAAGACTGCACTTTGTTAAGGTGAAGAGTAAAAGGATATTATAAATGGAAGAAGAATAATTCAGGGAGGACTTTCAGAAAAAAGGAGACATTTAAGTTAGATTTTAAAGAATGAATAGAAACTTCAAAAAGGGAGAGCAGTCTAGTTATAAGGAATGGCAAATGAATACACTCACCTAAAAGGCCTAAAAAATAGGGAATGTATGGAGTAAAATTAGTCATTTCGTTTTGCTGAGACATGTGTCCAAGAGGAAGAGTAGTCTGAAAGAAGTCTAAAAAGATAGGTTGGAGCTGAATTATAGAGAGCCTCGTAAACCAAATTACATGATTTGGACTTTAGTTAGAGCAAGCAATAGAGAACCATAGAAGGGTTTTGAACAGAGGAATGATATGACCAGGAGCTTTATTATTTTTATGGAAGCTGAGTCCTTTGGCTTATGTGGCTGACTGAAAACCCCCAATGTGTCTATAGCATTATGAATCACAAGTTTTATAGGAACAGCCCACGCATCAAGTTCAAATGGGAACGGCCTTGTTTAGCAGCTCTGGACAGGTTTGTTTGGCTGTGACTTACACTTTCAGGCTGAATATCAATCATCAAGGGCTTATCATTTCTTGATTAATGGTTTTAGACCATAAGCCACCCACTTTGCATTAAATATACTTGTCAGAAAAATATAACAAGATTTCTTTGCAACCCAATATGTGTAAAGAATGATTAAAGGTAGGTTTCTGTTATTGTTTACTTCCTTGTAACTTTGATTACCTAGAATTTGGTGCATGCACTAAAGTCACTAACTCAATAACTAAAATCAGGTAAGCCACTGTCCATCATTGAGTTTGACTGAAATAGTCAACAACTGAAAGAAGGTAAGGGTGTGATCAAACACTTAAAAAAAAAAGACATGCTTAAAAAGAACATGGTCTTAGGGGCCATGGTCCAGAACTTAAAGACAGAATCATAGAAACCCCAGAGGCCTCTACAATAACCAGATGTACTTAGACTTTTAAATGTGATGGACCCATTTGGCTGCCTAAGGACAGCTCTTCAGAATAATGTTTTAAAATGCACAAAACAAAAAGGATTACAAAGAAAACCAATTATATTGAAATAAAGTGGAGACAACTAGGTGACTCAATGGATTAAGAGCCAGGCCTAGAGACAGAAGCTCCCAGATTCAAATCTGACCTCAGGTATTTCCTAGCTGTGAGACTGGACAAGTCACTTAAGCACTTTGGTTTAAGCACTTGTGGTTAAGAAAGGTTATCTGTCTTCTGCCTTGTACTGATTCCAAAACAGAAAATAAGGATTAAAAAAAAAGTTATCAATTATTTTTAAGTTTAAGGACCCTTTGAAATTCATCTATTGATTTCTTGTGGGTCTGTGGCCAATAAGTTAAAGATCTCTGCTCTGTATCACCTGAAATAAACAATCATTCAACCTTTTTTGTACATGTCCTTTGGGAAAAAATCTCTGACCTCCCCAGGAAACCCATCCCACCTTAAGGTAGCTCTACTTGTTAGGTTGCTTTCATTTCTACCTATTGCTCCTAGTTCATCATTCTGATTTCTAGGACCATTATGAAACTCTCTTGGACTGTGCCTTCCTATAATCTAATAGTTCCAATATATCCTTCACCACATGATGGCAAAGAAAGCTTATTAGGGAGGATCCATCTTAAGCCAGTCTTGTAAAAGCACAGTCTAAATTGGTCCAGGTTAAAAAACAACAAGTCAAAGGAGGGACGAAATATCCCAGGTCAGAAAACATAACAGATTAAAGTTCCAGGGGACAGTCAGAATGGAGACAACCAGACAACCAAAGGGTAGACCCTGTACTTGCCACTTCTTTGAGAGAAAGAAAGAAAGAAAGAAAGAAAGGAAGGAGGAAAGGAAGGAAGGAAGGAAGGAA
>NC_058133.1:191533427-191560577 GCF_016433145.1 Gracilinanus agilis
AAGGAAGGAAGGAAGGAAGGAAGGAAGGAAGGAAGGAAGGAGGGAAGGAAGGAAGGAAGGAAATCAAAGTCAAAGAGGTAGGAAAACTGGGAGAAAGAAATATTACAGAAGTCAAGGGAGGAATTTCATAACAGAAAGAACACTGAACTTAGAATCTAGAAACTCTAATTGGAATCCTGGTCCTGAAACTTACTCTTTGTATGACTTCAAGCAAGTCACTTAGCCTCTTTGAGCCTCAGTTTCTTTTTCTTTTTTTTTAGATATCAATTTTTTTTATTTTAATAAATTTCCAAATAAGCTCTCCAAAGTTATATGAATCATATTGTCTCCCTTCCTTTTCCCCTCCTCCTCCCAGGGCTAATAAGCAATTCAGTCTGGGTTATATAAGTATTATCACACAAAACATATTTCCATATTGTTCATTTCTGTAAGCGAATAATCTTAAAAAACCAAAACCCCAAAACATATACTCGGATAAAACAGGTGATAAATTATATGCATTTCTATTCCAACAGTTCTTTCTCTAAAGGTGGATAGCATTCTTTTTCATAAGTCCCTCAGAACTGTCCTGCCTCATTGTATTGTTGTAAGTAGCAAAGTCTATCACAGTTGATCATTCCACAATATTGAAGTTACTGTGTATAATATTCTCCTATTTCTGCTTATTTCATTCTGCATCAGTTCACAGAGGCTTTTCCAGTTCTTTCTGAAATCATCCTTTTCATCATTGCATATAGCATAATAGCATGAGCCTCAGTTCCTTAATATGCAAAATGAAAGATTTGACCTAGATGAATGAGAACCTTTTTAACCACTTACTTTTTTTTTGGCAGGCATTGTATCAAACACTACCAGTAAAAATACAAAAAGTGATACTATCCCTGCCCTGAAGAACTTACATTCTAATAAGAGCAGACAACATACATGGGGCAATAATGTTCAGGTAAAGGAATTTTTAGTCTTGGGAGTCACAAGGATGGGGCATTCATTCATAGACCTTTAGATTAACTGAGAATACACCCTTTCCAATATATAAACCAGAAAGACCCAAAACAGAAAAAGAAAATTATAGAACAATTTAATTAATGAATATGAATGTAAAAATCTTAAATAAAATACTAGCTAGGAATTTACAATATACCACAAAGATTATACATTGTAATCGAGCAGGATTTATACCGGGAATTCAGGGATGGTTTTATATAAGGAAAACTATTAATGTAATTGCTTGTATTAACAACAAAAGTAGCAAAAATCATATGATTATATCAACAGATTCAGAAAAAAACATTTGACAAAATAAAACACTCATTCTTATTTTTTAAAAAACACTTAAAATAGTTATAAATGGATTTTTCCTTAAATTGCTTAAGAAGCATCTTCCTAAAACCATCAGCAAACATTTTTTATAATGGGGACATGCTAGAAGTCTTCCCAATAAGATTAGAAGTAAAACAAAGATGCCATTATTGGTACTATTGATTGGATTATTGTCAGTCAATCTAAACATTTATTAAGCACCTACTATGTGCCATGTTTCTGCTGTTTTTAATATCATTTACATTTTTTAAATATGTGTTGTTTAGTCATTTTTCATTTGTTTTCAACTCTTTGTGATCCTATTTAGGGTTTTCTTGCCCAAGATACTAGAATGATTTACCATTTCCTTCTCTAGCTCATTTTATAGATAAGAAAATTGAGGCAAACAAAGTTAGGTGATTTGCCCAGAGTCACAGAGCTATGAAGTGTCTGAGGCCAAATTTGAACTTGGGAAGATGAATCGGCCTGATTCTAAACCTAATGCTCTATCCACTGTACCACTCCATCCAGCCATCACCCTTGTCATGGTACTGCCCTGCTTCTCCCCAACCCTTCTTATCTCCAGCATCCACATCCCCCATCTACTTCATCTACTTGGTTTTAGAATTCCCACCCTCCGGCTAAGCCACTTTGATTGGTGACAGGCTAAGTGCAAACTTATCTAGCCCATTAGAGTTAGCCAATTCCAGACACCAGACTGTACTCACAATCCATCCAGTCCTCTATCAGTGCTTCTGCTGCCTTTAGGGCACCTGCACTTCCATTTATGGATATATATATATATATATATATAAAGAGGAGAGAGAGAGAAAGAGAGAGAGAGAACTAAAAAATGACTGAACAAATAACAACAAAAAGGCACTTTCAACTCTAAAATCCAGTGTTTACCTCTGGATTTCCCCATTACCACCATGTTCTTTATCCTTCTCTGCTGCCTCTGCAAGAGAGGTTTCATATAATCTCTTGTTCTGGATATCTATACATATGAAAAGTACACATGGCTGCATTCTGGTCAAAGAAAGTGAAGCCAGATCCTCCAACTCCAAATAGGCAGCAGGATGATGTAGTGGCTAGAGTGATAGATTTAGAGTCAAGAAAACCTGATTTTATTTTATCCTGATATTTAATTTATCCTGAATCAGACTTTTATTAAATGTGTGACACTGAGTAAGTAACTTTTCTTTCAATTTCCTTATCTGAAAAATAAAAGTTAGGATTGATATTTTTTTCTAAGATCCCTTCCAGCTCTAAATGTATGACCATATCTGCCATCCTGTGATTCCAATCAATAATCTTTCAATTGAAATATGACACTTTCAAACCTTATCTTTTATTAGCTAAAAATTATACCTGGTTCTTTTTCATAGATAGCATAAATCATGCTACTAAATGACCAATTCTTCATCAGAAATGTTTTGGTGAGAACTTCTCATAGATGATAAGTTAGATAAAAAATAAACTCCAAGGCCATTTCCATTTCTAAGATTCTATAATCCTTGATGCAATTAAAAGTCATATGTTTACCCCCAAGTCATTTGGGGATGAAAACTTCCTTTATAATCTGTGATGCTTTGATGGATGTATGATTATTATGATCTAGATATTTGCTCCTTTGATGTAGATCACCAATCACCCATGCCCTTTTACACAGTTTAAGTCTTTTCCATGTATGAGTCTGCATTCACTATCAAAATCCTTGGCATAATTAGCAAAAATGAAATCCCTTGTTATATGATTAGCAAAGAGTATTCTACAGCCGGCTCCTACCAGCTAGTAGGAAGTACAAGGTTCATTATTTCATTTATTGTCCAGATTTTAAAAAGTTATACAGGCAACTAGGTGGCATAGTGGATAATGTGCAGTCAGGAAGACTCCTCTTCCTGAGTTCAAATCTGGCTTCAGATACTTACTAGCTATGTGGCCCTGGGCAAGTAACTTAGCCTTTTTTACCTCAGTTTCTTTAAATGATCTGGAGAAGGAAATGGCATACCACTTCAGTATCTTTAGAAAACTCCAAATGACGTCATAAAGAGTTGGATATTACTGAAAAACAACTGACTAAAAATTACAAATAAACAGACATGAAGACACTGCCAATGTGGTGTTGAAACATACATCCAGTTATTAATGAATGGGGCAAGGCATCAAGCTTGATAGAAAGAAATGACCAAGGATAAAACATTTCGAACATGATCTGGAGTCAGAGAATCCAAAAGGAAATTCCTGAGGGAATGATCCTAAGTTTTATTGGTTTAAAATAGTTTAATGAACTTCTTTGAACAAAGAATCATCTATTTAAAATCATTTCTCTTCCAGGTTTGTTAGATGGCCGTGACACATGCCATAAAAGTCTATGAAAAAATGAAAATGAATCTCACCCAGAAAGCAATGGAAGGGCACTTGGTAGGTTTGAGTAGGTGCTTTGTGCAGGCCTACCTTAAAGACAACCTGGGTTCAAGACCTATCTTTGGCACATAGAAACCATGTGACTCCAGGCAAGTCACTTAAATTCCCAGCGTTCCATTGCTGCTTGGTCATTTCAATAAGACCCCATTTGGGGTTCTCTTGGCAAAGTAGTTTATTTTTTTCTCAAGCTCATTTTATAGATGAGGAAATCGAGGAAAACAGGGTTAAGTGACTTACCCAGAGTCGCACTGATGCTAAATGTCTCAGGCCAGATTTGAATTCAAGTCTTCCTGACTCCAGGCCCAACACTCTTATCTACTGTACCACATAGCTGCCCTCTCAAGGCTCCATATAACTCTAAATGCTACAAATGGAGAACACTTTTTGGCTTGCTTTGGTAAACTGATTTCCTCATTTGAAAGCTCTCTGATGGCAACTCAGTGGATAAAGCCCCAGACCTGGAATAAGGGTTCAGATTTGGGGTCAGACATTTCCTAACTGATAATAAGATAGCAGGTAAAGGTTTTTAAAAAATAGAATGAAAATTCCCTAAACAAATGAAATCATTGGTCCAGAAGAAAATGAGGAGAAAAAAATAAAATGAAAGAAAATTTATCACATAACCTGGTTTTTCTGGTACCTACTTCTTGTTCTTAAAAAAATAATAAATTGTAATTGACAAATTTCATTTTATATTATCTATATATCTCATTATATTCTACCTCCTCCCTCTCTCAAAGAGCCATCTCTAAAAGCAAAGAAAAAAAATTTAATGGGGTTGTTTTAAGGTCCAGGAAAGCTAAAAAACACATTGAAATAGTCTGATATTATGTGTAATGTTTCACACCATCCCTGGCAGAGTAGGAGTGATGCTTTTTTCTACCTTTTCATTGGGCCTAAGCTTGAGTATGATCATTTCACAGCATTCAATTTCAATTTTTCTTACTATTATTCTTTCCATTTCCTTTGTGGTAGTCTCTGTGTAGATCACTCTTCTGGTTCTATTTGCATCACTTTAGTTTACAACACTACCAGGTCTTGCATATTTGGGACCCAAGATACAATAATGCCACTTGCCAAGAGGCCAGGATTCCTCATGCTCCCAAGAACATGCAGAGACATTGGACCTGCTAATCATCTGCTTTCATCAGTGGAGCTCCTCCCATCCACTGATACTCTTCCTGGACTCATCCTCCAATCATTGGCATACTCCCATCTGCTCTTACTCTCTCCAACCCAGTGATACTGAAACTCACAATTGCCAAAGAACAAACTCCCTTCCCCAGCCTTAGTTATCTGTCCTGTCATTCCCATACATCTTAACTCTGCCCTTGCCACAGTGTCCCACTCCATTGTACTCTATGAAACTACTGCTAATTAATCAATAAACTTCTATTTATTTTAGACCTCTTTCTCTCCTATTCCTTCCAGCTCCTGATACTCACTGAAACCCCACAAAACAACATTGCAAACCTGACCATTCTATTTGCACCTTTTTCATACCTTCTTATTGGTCCCAGTGGATTACTTAAAAATACCTCTTGCAGATCATAGATAAACAGACTTGTACAAAAATATTCATAGCTGCGCTTTTTGTGGTGGCAACAAACTGGAAAAGGAGGGTATGTCCTTCAATTGGGGAATGGCTGAACAAACTGTGGTATATGCGGGTGATGGAATACTATTGTGCTAAAAGGAATAACAAACTGGAGAAGTTCCAGGCGAACTGGAGAGACCTCCGGGAACTGATGCAGAGCGAAAGGAGCAGAGCCAGAAGAACATTGTTCACAGAGACTGATATACTGTGGTAAAATTGAATGTAATGGACTTCTGTACCAGCAGCAATGCAATGACACAGGACAGCTCTGAGGGATTTATGGTAAAGATGCTACCTACATTCAGAGGAAGGACTGCAGGAGAGGAAACATATAAGAAAAGCAACTGCTTGAACGTATGGGTCGGGGTGGACATGATTGGGGATGTAGACTCGAAATTACCACACCAATACAACCACCAACAATTTGGAAATAGGTCTTGATCAAGGACACATGACAAAACCAGTGGAAATGTGCGTCGGCCATGGGTGGGGGGAGGTGCGGGGGGTGAAGGGGAAAGTAGGAGCATGAATCATGTAACCATGTTAAAAATGATTATTAATAAATGTTTAAAAAAAAAGAAAAGCCTGGAAAGATTTATATGAACTTATGCAGAAACAAAAGAATATTGTACATAAGGATATAAGGACGATCAATTGTGAAAGACTTGGCTATTATGATCAACACAATGATCCAAGACAATTCCAAAGGACTCATAATAAAAAAGATGATATCCACCTCCAGAGAGAGGATGGATTCTGAATGTATGTCAAAAAAAAAAATATCTCTTGCTTACTATTGCCACTTCCAAACTCTCCCTCTACTGCCACCACTCAGCAACGACTTCTTTGTGGCTCCCTCTGACTAAATTTATCATTTCATCCAGAACATCACTATGTCAAGAGATGGGAAACATGTTTCATCATCAGGCTTCTGGAGTCCTGGATGTTCATTTCATTGACCAAAGTTCATAAATATTCCAAAGAACATTTAAACGAAGCCAGCTGACACAAGTACTAGGGTCTAACAGTGTGTATTGCATTAAAAATCCACAATCCCTTATCTCTGTACTGAGAGGACAGGATGATATTGCCTTATCAGTTCTTTTCTACCCAGAATGTTCATTACAATTAATTCATCAGTATTCCATGGCCTTCTGATGTCATTACATAATATGATGGTCATTCATACTATTGTTCTCCTGGTTCTACTAACTTCGCTCTCTATCACTTTATACATGTCTTCCCATCTTGTTCTAAAATTCTCATTTTTATTGTTTCTTTTCTTGTAGACTTTTTTATATGAATTTAATGAACATCATTAGACATGAACATTTCCATATGCAAAGAATAGAAAAGTAGGATTGAATATGGAATCATAAATTTCTATTACATGCCACTTATTCTTTTTTAAAGAATATACTTAATATAACAGAGCAGTCCCAAAATTGTCTTGCTTGTCTGTGTCATCTTCTGAACTTGCTTCTTCGCTCTGCTATATATTTTTTAAATGTTTCAACAATACTCTTTTATTTCTGTTTTCAATATCACTACGAATAGCTCTTCAATCCATTATCTATCACTCTCATTCCCTTCCCCCAAGAAAGTATTTCTCCATATCAAATGAGTAGTCAAGTAGTACATATCCAACCATTGGCTACACATATTTGAAAATATATGTATGATTAGACCATCACTTTTCTACCAAGAAAAAGGAAGTGCAATTTCTCACCAGTCTTCTTGATATCAGCATTGGTCATTGCATTTATCAGAGTCCTTGAGCTATTCACAGCTGTTTTACTTAAAAAACGGAAATCATTATATAAGTCATGCTCCTGGCTATGCTCACTTTGTCACTGCATTATTTCATATATCTCTTTCTTGATCTGCCTGAAATTCTCCCTTTTGTCACTTTGTATTGTGAAATAATATTCCATTGCATTCATTTACTATGATTTGTTCAAATTTTTCTGATTTTTCTTTTTTTTTTACCTTTTCTTTTTTTTTATTTTAAACCCTTAACTTCTGTGTATTGACTTATAGGTGGAAGAGTGGTAAGGGTAGGCAATGGAGGTCAAGTGACTTGCCCAGGGTCACACAGCTGGGAAGTGTCTGAGGCCGGATTTGAACCTAGGACCTCCTGTCTCTAGGCCTGGCTCTCAATCCACTGAGCTACCCAGCTGCCCCCCTTTTTTTTTCACATTTTTAAACCCTTAACTTCTGTGCATTGGCTCCTTGGTAAAAGAGTGGTAAGGGTGGGCAATGGGGGTCAAGTGACTTGCCCAGGGTCACACAGCTGGGAAGTGTCTGAGGCTGGATTTGAACCTAGGACCTCCCATCTCTAGGCCTGACTCTCAATCCACTGAGCTACCCAGCTGCCCTCTTTTTTTTTTATTAAGTTTTCAAAGCCTTAAAAGGGTGTATCGAGGTCCCCTGAGTTTTTGTAATCTATTTCTCCCTATTGAAATGTAGCTTTGCTTAATTTCTCCATAAAATTAGATTAACTTTACTTTTAAATGCTTAAAAGCTATGTCTATCCATGTCCATATACAAAGTATTGATGTTATTTCATTATCTATATTGCCTTTAAGTCATGAAATAATATAATATTAATATAATAAATATATAACATAATATAAATAATATGATTTCCCTTATTGTCTCCTTTATCCATACCTATTTTACTGCCACCTTGTTTGAGATCATGACTGCCTCCTCTATGTAATGTGAATTCTTGAATCATAATAAATTCTACTCCAGCCTGTAAATTTAATTCTTTGTCATCTTAATGTTTCAAGTCTATTTCTTATTGTCAAATCAAGTCTATAAGATTGAGGCATCTACTATGTACCAGGAACTACACCAAGCTTTGAGGATATATACAGCAAAAGGCGATTTTTAGGAATTGACATTGTAATGGGAGGGAATGCATGCAACCAAATATGTATTATCTATCCATTCATTTTTATATATATTAATACACACATCTATTAATGTGTGTGTATATATATATATGTCTAGATATATGTATGTATAATAAAATTAGAGGTAATTTTTGAGGATGTCATTAGCATTAAGGGTCATCAAGAGAAGCTTCTTGCAGAAGACGAGATTTTGCTGAGACTTAAGCAAATCAAGGAGACAGAGGTGAGGAGAGAGAACATTTCAATCATGGGAGACTATCTGGTGGAAATGCCTTCCAAGACATGGAATATCCTGCATGAGAAATAGCAAGTGAATTAATGTTAAGAGAAAATATTTTCAAATATTTCTAACTCATTCCATTGCCCTCTTCCATTTTCTGAAAAAATTAATCTTATTCATATCCATGGTTATGTGTAAATAGAATTAGCTCCAGCCCATTAATAGTCAAAAATCTACTCAACCCAGGCGTGCTAATGATGTCACTCCCACCTCCCTTAGTGGGGAGGGGAGACGAGTTACCCACACGTGACAATAAGTAACAAATCAAGAATAAGGGACTGTCCTTTGGGCAGTCCAAATCAATGTAGAAACTGCCATTTGTCCATTTGACCACAGGAAGTGATGAAAGACACGATCTCTTTAAGTAAGTTAGTGAACTTCCTGTGGGGCAGTTGCCGTCTGGAACTGGAAGAAGAAGCATCTCCTGAGACCACAGACAGCTTACACTCTGTATTGTCACGTGGGTAAGTTAGGCTGGCTTCATTGGCCTAGCTGGGCCAATTCTAAACTCTGCCTATCTGGCTGTTGGGCCCTGTGGCTTACAGCTTCATTTATTTAGCCTTCTAACCTCCTTTTTCTCTTTATCCCTACTTTTACCTACCTGATTGTAAATAAACTCTTCAACCCGATGCTGACTTGGGTCTGATTTAATTACGGAATCAACCTAATTGTTGATTCCTGGCGGCCACATATTTTAATATATACCTATAATACCTAAATTTTAATCCTTACAATTACTATTAATAATTGTGTATTTCTCTCCATCTTATCTTTTTTAACTCTAAATTAAGGTGGGCAGCTCACAGGTGGCAGTTGGAGGGGGGCAGAGCACTTGGGTCATTCCCCTCCCACTCTCTACCCTCACTGAGAACATTCCTCACTTCACCCACTCCTTCATCCAGCAGCCCAATGGGAGTGCTTTCTCCTTCCCCTGTGTGGAGTAAGGGAGAGAGGGACATAACCAGCATTTGGGGGAGGGGGGAGCACATTGTCTCTGGTGGAGGGCAGGCACAGCACTTAGTCACTAAAAGGTTCGGCATCCCTGTTTGAGGAGGACCTGCTTCCCCTGGACCAGGTATCTAGGAGGTGGGACAGCATTGCCAGCTTCAGATGAATGAGAACAGTCAGAGTTTCAATCATGTATCACAAAGATTGTTCCAGTCAGCCTCAGGCTGGCTTTATTTTTTTATACCGTTTTCTTAAGATTACACACAGGTTGGCATAAATTTTCATTTTCAACATACATCTTTTCCTGGAGATAATGGATTAAGTCACACATTAACTTTGTCATGAACAACTTTTCATTTTCCAGTAACTTTCAATATTTTTCAAAATTAGGTTTGATGTTAAATGATAGAGGTGATAATGGGCATCCTTGTTTCATGCTTGATCTTATTGGGAAGGCTTCTAATTTATCCCCGTTTCATATGATGCTTTTTTATGGTTTTAGATGTATTCTGCTTATTATTTTTAGGAAAGGTCCTTCTATTCCTATACTTTCTAATGTATTCAATAGGAATGGATGTTGTATTTTGTCAAAGGCTTTTTCAGCATCTATTGAGATAATCATGCGATTTTTCTTGGTTTGCTTGTTAATATGGTCAATTATGTGGATGGTTTTCCTAATGTTGAACCATCCTTGCATTCCTGGTATAAATGCCACCTGATCATAATGAATAAGCCTCATGATAATTTGCTGGAGTCTTTTTGCTAGTATTCTGTTTAAGATTTTTGCATCTATGTTCATTAAGGAGATTGGTCTGTAGTTTCCTTTCTCTGTTTTTGATCTACCTGACTTTGGGATCAGTACCATATTTGTATCATAAAAGGAGTTTGGTAGAACTCCTTCTCTGCTTATTATGTCAAATAGTTTGTATAGTATTGGAATTAGTTGCTCTTTGAAGGTTTGATAGAATTCACTTGTGAATCCATCTGATCATGGGGATTTTTTTCTTACGGAGTTCTTTGATGGTTTGTTCAATTTCTTTTTCTGATATGGGATTATTTAAGTATTCTATTTCTTCTACTGTTAACCTAGGCAATTTATATTTTTGTAAACATTCATCCATATTACCTAGATTGCTATATTTATTGCCATATAATTGGGCAAAATAGTTTTTAATGATTGCCTTGATTTCCTCTTCATTAGAGGTGAGGTCTTCCTTTTCATCTTTAATATTGATCATTTGTTTTTCTTCTTTCCTTTTTTTAATCAGATTGACCAGTACTCTGTTGATTTTATTTGTTTTTTCAAAGTACCAACTTCTAGTCTTATTTGTTAATTCAATAATTCTTTTACTTTCAATTTTATTAACTTCTCCTTTAATTTTTATAACCTCTAATTTAGTATTTAACTGAGGATTTTAAATTTGTTTGCTTTCTAGTTTTTTGATTTGCATGCCCAGTTCATTGATCTTTGCCTTCCCTAATTTGTTAATATATGCACTCAAGGATATAAATTTCCCCCTGAGTACTGCTTTAGCTGCATTCCATGCATTTTCATAGGATGGCTCATCATTGTCATTCGCTTCTATGAAATAATCAAATGTTTCTATGATTTGTTCTTTAACTGATTTTGGAGTCGTATTATTTAATTTCCAATTAATTTTTTATTTGCCTGTCCATGTGTCCTTGCTAATTATTTTTTTATTGCATTATGTTCTGAAAAGTTTACATTTATTACTCTTTTGCTCTTTTGCATTTGTTTGTCATGTCTCTATGCCCTAGTAAAATGATGGGCAAACTATGGCCCACAGGCTAGATGTGACCCCCCAAAATATTCTGTCAAGCTGCGAGACATTATTCCTAATCTGATTAATACAATGAGTAAGATATAATACAATGAAACTTTGAAAGAGTTGCCTGAGAAACACACTGACAGATGAGCATTTCCTTTCGTTTGGCCCCCTCTTCAGAAAGTTTGCACATTACTGCCCTGGTAAATGGTAAATCTTTGTGAATGTACCATATGAAGCTAAAAAGAAGGTGTATTCCTTTTTGTCCCTATTTATTTTTCTCCACATATCTATTATCTCTAATTTTTCTAGGATTTCATACACCTCTCTTATCTCTTTCTTATTTATTTTTTGGTTTTATTTATCTAGATCTGATAGAGGAAGATTTAGATCTCCCACTAGTATAGTTTTACTATCTATTTCATCCTTGAGCTCTGCCAGTTTCTCCTTTAGAAATTTGGATGCTATACATTTAGTGCATACATGTTGAGTACAGCAATTTCTTCATTGTTTATAATGCCTTTTATCAGGATATAATTATCTTCCCTATATCTTTTAACCAGATTTATTTTTACTTTGGCTTTGTCTGAAATGATGATTGCAACTGCTGCCTTCTTTTTCTCAATTGAAGCCCAATAGATTTCAACCCAGCCTTTTATTTTTTACTCTATGTATATCAGCCTGCCTCACATGTGTTTTTTGTAGACATCATATGGTAGAATTTTGGTTTCTAATCCACTCTGCTATTTGCTTCTGTTTTATGGGAGAGTTCATCCCATTCACATTCAGGGTTATAATTATCAATTGTGTATTCCCACACATTTTGATTCCCTCTCCTTGTCCTTCCCCTTCTTCTTATGCTATTTCCTTTTAAACCAATGGTTTATTTTAAATCATTCCCCTTATCCCCTCTTTTAGTTTACTTCCCTTTCCACCCCCTCCCTTTTTGTTACCCTCTTATTATTTTTAAGGACTAATGAATTCCCTCCCCTCTCTCTTCCCCTCCCTTTTTGAACTCCATCCCCCCCCCTTGGTTTATCCCTTCTGACTTTCTCTGTAGGGTAAGATAGAATTCGATATCCTAATGGATCTAAGTACTCTTTCCACTCAGGATTAATTCCACTGAGAGGAAGGCTTATGTATTTCCTATTAACTCTCTCTTCCTCTCCTTCTTATGATAGTATTCATCCTCTCCCCTTCCCATGCCCTCTTTGTGTGGTATAGATTATCCTAGTTTTCTTATTCATTCAAGTTTCTCTTGGTGCCATCTTCTATTTCCCCTCCCTCTTTTTTCACCAATAGACCATTTAGTACTCCAATCTCTCCCTATGAATAATACTTCTGATTACTATAATAGTGAGTGCAATTTTTGAGAATTACACATAGCATTTCTCTATATAAGAATACAAATTATTTTATCTTATTGAAGCCCTTAAAGACACACATTTAAAAATAAGAGTTTTCTTTCTTTCCCTTCTCTTTCTTATTTACCTTTTCATGTTTTTCTTGATATTTGTGGTTGGATATCCAAATTTCCATTTTGTTCTGGTCTCTTCTTTACAAATACTTGGAAATCTTCTATCTTGTTGAATGCCCATACTTTCTCCTAGACGTATATAGTCAGTTTTGATGGGTAGGTGATCCTTGGTCATAGACCCAATTCTCTTGCCTTTTTGAATATCATATTCCAAGCCTTACAGTCTTTTAGCGTGGAGGCTGCTAGATCCTGTGTAATCCTGATTGGTGTTCCTTGATATCTGAATTGTCTCTTTCTGGCTTCTTGTAAAATTTTTTCCTTAACTTGGAAACTCTTGAATTTGGCAAGTGTATTCCTGGGGGTTGACTTTTGAGGGTTTAGTGTAGAGGGTGATCTATGGACCCTTTCAATGTCTATTTTGCTCTCTTGTTGAAGAACATCACGACGGCTTTCTTGGATAATTTCTTGTAGTATGGTGTCCAAATTTCTATTAATTTCTGATTTTTCAAGAAAACCAATGATTCTCAAATTGTCTCTTCTAGACCTGTTTTCTTGATCTGTCATTCTCTCAGTGAGTATTTCATGTTTCCTTCTATTTTGTCATTCTTTTGACTTTGCTTTATTAATTCTTGTTGTTTTGTGAGATCATTGGCTTCTACTTGTCCAATTCTGGTCTTTATAGACTGGTTTTCCGATATAATCTTTTGATCTCACTTTTTTATTTGATCTATCCTGTTTTTCATGGTTTCCTGTTGTTTAATTTGGGTCTCCAATTTGCTTATCATTTCATTTGATTTGGGAGCATCTTTCTCCAATTGGGAGTTCCTGTCATTTAAACTGTTCATTTCCTTTTGATCTATTTTCCACTTTTCTTGCCAAATCTCTTACATCTTTCTCATGATCTCAGATTTTAACTCTTCAAGAGCTTGTGACCAATTTTCATTGGAGGGGGGGGAGGTTTGGATGTGTTTACTTGTTTGTCCTCCTCTGATGTCTGCTCTGTTGTCTGGATTTTTCTGTGTAAAAGTTATCAAGTGTTAATGCTTTCCTCTTGTTCTTTCTCTTGGTTAGTTCTTGGGCATTGCTTGCCATTATTATGCTGGTTTTTCCTTCTTAGTCAGAAGTCTGGGTGAGGTGGGCAGTCTCTCTGTGTATAGAGCTGTGGAGCAGTTTTTGCCTGAGGCTATTTTATGAGCCACAGCACAGTACTGCCCATCTCAGCTATATCCTTGCTCCCAAGGTCTATGCTCTTTAGGTTCCTGGGATCTCAAGTCTAGCTGTTCTCAGAGTCAAGCCTCTCCATGGTCCCAGTCAGCTGCCAGGACCCAAGATTGTTCCTTTGCCCAGGGCTCCTTTAGTAGTCTCAGTGCCCTCTGCTTCCACTGTCTTTCACTCCACCACTCTAGGTCCATGCCCAAAGTCCATGTTCAAGGTCCACACTCAAAGTCCGCATTCTTTAGCCTCTTGGGGTCCTAAGTCTTGCTACTCTCAGGAGCAAGCCCTTGGTGGTCCAAGTTAGCTGCCAAGAACTTGGTGAATGCCCCATGCTTGCTCTAACTCTTGTGTGCTGGTGCTGGCACTATAGGTGGGTTGGGGGAGGGTTGATCAGCTCGCATTTTATTAGGAGCTATTTCACCCCCTTATAGCATGGAAATGCCCAAATCCCACATACCTTCAATGCTGTGCCCTGTTGTGATGCTCCCTTCATTCATCTGAATCTTGTTTTTGTGTCCTTTTGAGGTATCATGTATGGGTCGGTTAGGAGAGTTAAGTGCTTTTCTTCTACTCTGCAGCCAGCTTAACCCGGAAGTCTCTTCTCTGTATTATTACATGTAAAAGTGGGATTTTCCTGGGAGCCTGTAAGGGGCCTGTAAAGGCTCTAGTAACAGCCCTTACTATTCTTCTGTATTTCCCTGGGGCTGAGTAGAGATATTGATTATGATAATATCAATAATAAGGAGTGTTTATTAAGAGAAGAGTCACATAGGGAAATTTGAGTGAATGATTCCATCCTTCTTGAGGTCTGCTTTTCAGGACTCGGTTCCCACATGTGACTTTGTCATACAGCATGGTTTTGATGGCTCACAGCAACTGTTGTATACTCTTCTTTTTAGGCATCCCAAATATGTGAACTAGGTTTCCCCATTTCTGATTCTTCCCTAATATATTCCTTTTTTCCACTTAATCTTTATGTGGATCACCATTCAGGCTACACACAATTTTCAAGCCACCTTCTTTTTTATTTTTTCATGTTTATTGTCATACAAAATATACTTTCATATTGTTCATTGTTGTAAGAGTAGTCATATATAATCAAACTCGGAAATAAAACCATAAATACAGTATAGTTTAAAACAACTGCAATGTTTCTTTCTTTGAAGGTGGATAGTATCCCCCATGTTAAGTCTTTCAAGATTGTTTCAAATCATTGCATTGCATAGAATAGCCAAGTTTTCACAGATAATCATCATCCACTTTTGCTGCTGTTGTGTTCAATGTTTTCTCAGTTCTGCTTATTTTGCTCTGCATCAGTTCCTGCAGATCTTTCCAGCTTTTTTCTAAAATCATCTTGCCAATCATTTCTTACAGCACAATAGTATTCCATTATCAACATGTACCACAATTTGTTCAGCCATTCCCCAATTGATGGACATCCCTCAATTACCAATTCTTTGCCACTACAAAAAGAGCTGCTATAAATGTTTTTTGTACAAGTAGGTCTTTCCCCTTTTTCATTATTTCTTTGGTATACAGATCCAGTATTGGCATTACTGGATTAAAGGGTATCAACAGTTTTATAGAACTTTGGGTATAGTTCCAAATTGCCCGTAAGAATGGTTGAATCAGTTCACAACTCCACCAACAATGCATTAGTGTCTCAATTTTGCCACATCCACTCCAACATTTACCACTTTCCTTTATTACCATACTGGCCAATCTGATAGATGTCAGGTGGTAGTTCAGCATTGTTTTAATTTACACATTTCCAATCAAGAGTGATTTAGAACATTTCTTCATATGATTATTGATGGTTTTTGATTTGTCCATATGAAAATTGTCACACCACCTTCTTAGACAGTTCTAGACTAGAGGTAAGAGCTTCCTACTTTCTTTTGGGTTACCTTAATCATTTTTTCTGTCTAGTAGTCTTTTAAAGTTTTCCTCAGAAAAATGGGCTCATCTTTGACATTTTACATCTTATGAAAAGGAATATTCATTGTTACTTACATATTCGATTTCATTTAAATAAAATGATTTATTTAGCTATTCCTCAAAAGCTTTGCATGTTTTGTTTTGTTTTTCCCAATTTGTATTTTTCCTACCTCAAAGACTTTTATTCTTTCTAACATTTTGTTATGTATAGAATTTTCATTTCTCTCTGACCTCTTTTTTTTAAATTAGAGAGTTGGTTTGGGGGAGAGAGGTAGCATCCCTTAAGCCAAAAGAATAAATCTTTAATAGTGGAGTTTCAAACACCAGGCTAAATGAAGAGGGCTTTTTTTAAATTATGGAAAGCTTTCCCACACTCTTCATGACACGTGGCCTACTGCAATATGAAAAAAATACCATTTCTGAGATCAATCTAGCATGACAAAATATCCAAAGATTGACATGAGAAGATAAGTTCATAAAATAATACTGCTGAAAATATCTGAAATATTTCCTTATATAATAAAGGAGGGTAAAATCTAGTGCATGCTAAAGCTCATAGATTTAGAGATGTATAATCTCATGCCTTATATAAATTCAGGGATTATCAAATAAATAATTTTTTAAAACCCTTTTTTAAAGGATTTGATTCTTGAACCTATTAATTAGGATGAGTTCATACATACATACAAATTCTTTCCCTGGTTACGTTTCTTATACAACCCTAAAGAACAAAGACTGTTGGACAAGACTGGTGTCATGCTAAAGCAGGGTGAAATAACTTAAGGCTATTTTCACAGCTTCTCTGGTGCCAATTTTCCTTGGCACTGCATTCAAAAGAGGGTTATCTGGATGAAACCACTCTTGCCTTCCGAGAGTCCCAATGTCAGCACAAATGGAAATCTAATAAGAGGAAGGCAATGGATATACCACGTGGAGCAGACACTGGCATCAGAATGTATTTTCGGGTTAAAAGGATTAGTTGATCCATTCTTCCAGGGACTTATAACTAAGTTCTTAAAACATGGTTAGCTCTTTCAGTATTTGCAATGATGTCATATCTATGTGGACTGAAAAGATGTAGGCAACAAGAAATCTCTTTTCATTCATTTGTTCATGCATTCATTCAATAAACATTTATTAATCACTTACTATATTCTAGGTACTGTGCCAGGACCTGCAAATATAAAAATTAAATCCTACCCTCAAGAAATTTGGCTTCTTTTGGGGAAAAAATACATGAATATACATCCAAAGATTTTATCTGACTCTGGTCTTTTCATCAGGAATTTTTAAAAGGGTTCTATTCTCTGTCATAAAATCCATCCCGCCCCCAAGCACTATATTTGGTATGTTATTCTTAGTTGTAACCCTTTCCCTTTTGTCTTTGGAATATGACAATTAAATGGTATGTAAGAGGTGATCAAGGAGGACTAGCGTCTCTGGTGTTAGAGCTTACCAAGCCATTTTCAGGACTGCTTATCTACCTTTGGTGCCCACCTGGCATTCAACTCTCACTTGTGGCTCCAAGAAGCTGTAACATATGCAGCAACCACACTCCTAAGATCTTGACAGATGAGCTAAACCAGATGGAAGGTAACCTATGGACCACAAACAAGTCAGTGAATTTGGGGAGTGTTAGATAAAGATAATAGAAAACCCATGCTGCATAGATATTGTGAATGTATGTGAAGATTTCCCCTGGTAGAACAGGAAGATGGGAACAATTTGTTCCAACAGCCATGAAGGTACTTGAAGTGGATGATGTGAAGAGCTAAAGCTTAGCTAGATATAGAAGATGCCAAGATTATCCACTGCATCCAGACCAATACTAATCATTTTGGCCTTTGTCTTGCCACTGGACTTCAATGATTCTGGAAGAGAGTGAGGCTGATGACTTTGTGCTACTCTGACTCACTTAAATCTAATTCAATCACAAATCAAGGTATCACCCTGTGTAAAATAGAATGTAATGGACTTCTGTAGTAGCAGCAATGCAATGACTCAGGACAATTCTGAGGGACTTATGGAAAAGAATGCTACCCACATTCAGAGGAAGAACTACAGGAGTGGAAACAGAAGAAAAATAACTGCTTGAACACATGGGTTGAGGCGGACGTGATTGGGGATGTAGACTCCAAACTACCACACCAATGCAACTATCAACAATTTGAAAATAGGTCTCGATCAATGACACATTTTAAAACCAGTGGAAATACACATCAGCCATGGGGGAAAGGGGGAAGTTGGGGAGGTGAAGGGGAAAGTAAGAGCATGAATTATGCAACCATGTTAACTTTTCAAAAAATAAATATTAATAAATATTTAAAAAAAAAGATGCCACCCTGTGATGTCATTGGTCCTCTTCAAAAATGAAGGACAAACAACAGCAATCATATCAAGGCAAATGGATTGCACAATTGATACAGTATTGAACTCAAAGTGAAAAAGATTTCAAATTCTATCTCATGTACTTACTAGCTATATGACCTAGGTAAGTCACTAAATCTCTAAACCAGGGGATAATAATAGCACCTATCTCACAGGGTTGTCCTAAAGATCAAATAAGATAATATATGTAAAGTACTTTATAAATTTTAAAGCATTATGTACATTCCTATTTTATATAGTTATTATTACTATAATATAGTAATATTTTATAGAGCTATTATTAGTATAAGAAAATTAAAAATATAAATACAAAGGAATTTTCCAGGGGGAAAAGCACTAGCAAATGAAGCCTTCTCATTAAATTATAATCCTCCTTGCATTGTAGCATGATACCAAGATAGTCCAGCTTCTAATTTAGAGTTATAAGTATGGAGGTGGTGGATGGGGAGAAAGAGAATAGGATGCCTTTCTATGACCTCCTTCTCAGGTCCCCTCTCCATCCACCCATGGGTTGGGTTACCTATTCCAGGATCACATACTAGAGGATTGGGCTTGTCCTTAAATAAACAATAGAGGATGTTACTTGAAATTACTCCTGCATGGATTATGACCCAGGCCTTCAGGGGAATTACAGTAGCGTCTTTTTCTCCAACACAAACATTTACCGTATAATTTTCATGGGGGTAGGGCCATAGAGAGAACAAGAAGAAGAGATTCAGAGTAAAAACTCAATTTAAATTGGAATTTAGTTTAAAACTTAGACAGTTTCACATCTACAGGATCATAGTTATAGAGCAGGAAGAGGCATTAGAGATCTCCTAGCTCAATTTCTCATTTTACCAAAGTAGCAAACTGAGGCTCAAAGAAGTTAATTGACTTGCCTAAAGTCACATAGGTAGTAACTAGGAGAACCCCGATTTGAACCCAATGACTCCAAATCCAAAGCTTTTTCCTCCTCTCCAAAACATATCTGAACCATAGCTACAAGAGTATTTTTTTAAAATAAACTTTAAATGACCGCTAGGATATTGACATTTCAGATCTAAGGGCTCTCTCTCTCCATTTTTATACTTTAAATTATGTACTACTAGGACAACTACTGTTGACTTCAGAAAGATTATTTATCCCCAACTAAAAGTTCCTCTGATTCTCTGAAAGGGTTTTTATTCACATAGCCTTACTTTCATTGACTGACATTTTCTTCTCTTCTCTCTTCCTCCACTCTGGGGAGGGGTAGAAAGAAAGCACATAAAGGGAAAAGACACATATACTCTTCAATAATATCATTCCAAATCCTCGCAGACTATTGTCTGTTCTTAAAATATTTGAAACTGCCCTGGAAACTAGGTTTGTCTGTAACTTTCCTTTTGTAAATAATTCACCAAATAAATATTATTTTTTCAAAAAAGGAACTTTAAAAACTTTACCATGTCTCTTTAATGAAGTCTCACTCTCTGACATATGAAGAAAATCAGGAGCTTTGGTGGGGCCCAACTGTGAAGAGAGGGAAGGGCTCCCCTGAACCATTAAGAAACTCCCCTTTCTCAGTTGGGAGGAACTGAATGCTATCCATCTGCCAAGTTATTTGGAAGCTGTGGTCAAAGGGGTCAATAACTTACCTGGAGGAAATGTGAACTATAATACTGAGGGTAAACTAAGGCTGTTGAGGTTGACTCACTTAGATTCTCTGGCTTGGTGATAATTTTAAAAAAGAAAAAGAAGTTTTGGGTAAAATGTCAGCAAAAGTGGTACAATCGATGTAATGGACTTCTGTACTAGCAGCAATGCAATGACCCAGGATATTCTGAGGGATTTATGGAAAAGAACGTTACCCACATTCAGAGGAAGAACTACAGAAGTGGAAACACAGGAGAAAAACAACTGTTTGATCACATGGGTTGATGGGGATATGATTGGGGATATTAACTTTAAACAATCACCCTATTGCAGTGATGGCAAACCTATGACACGCATGTTAGCACTGACACTTGCTGCAGTGTAGTATAGACACTCTGCACTATAGATGACAATTTTACCTATATTAATTTACCTGTTGGTTAATTAAATACAGTTATAATTATACATTTTTGTTATTTAAACTATAAATATTGCAAAAATTTTTCCTCAAAGTGACACACCACCTGAGTTATGCTTGGTTTTTTGGCAAATTTTGACACACCAAGCTCAAAAGGTTGCCCATCACTGCCCTAGTGCAATTATATAGAATCAATAATATGGAAATAGGTCTTGATCAATGATACATGTAAAAATGATACAGTGGAATTGCTCTTTGGCTATGGGAGGGGGTGGCAAAAGGGGTGGGAAAGAATTTAAATCATGTAACCATGGAAAAATATTCTTAATTAATTAATTAAATAAAATCTTTCAATTAAAAAAATGTCAGTAAAGGAGGAGACGATACTACAATGCTGTTCCATAAGCTGGTAACTAGAGTTGGTACTTTTCAGCACAGTGCTCTTTTCCTAGGACAGTGCAACAGGACGCCATATTGTTTCAATTGGGCCAATGTTCTAGAGACACTTCTAAAATCATATTATGTTTACTATTGACAAAGAGCCTAGCTAGCATGACGCAATGAAAAGAACATGGACTCTGATGTTAAACCTGGGTTCAAATCTTATAACCCATGCTCATATCCTGTGTGACTTTAGGGAAGTCAGCTTATCCTTTCTGGATTTTATTTCTTTCACCTGAAAAATGATGGAGAAGAGGCAAAATGGTCTCATGTAATTCTAGATCTGAAATCCTATGTATTTTATGGACATTTTTTTAGTTCTACATGATTTAAGTTCGAGATTTTAGATTTTATTTATTGAAAAAGTAAAAGTGGCTCTGAAAATGCATTATGAAATCATACTGAGAAAATGATTGAAATTGTTGACTTAAAAAGTTGATACTCTTTGCTCCAGAGATCCTACTGTTAAGCATACTGTTGTTGTTAGTCCTTCATTTTCCAAAAGGACCAACAATGCCATAGGTTTATGTCTTGTTTTGTTCCTGAATTGGATTTAAGTGAGGCAAAGTTGCACAAAAGGTGACTTTTTTTCATTGTCTGACTAAGCTCTAAGCACTCCACAACACCTGCTTCATTTACCTTCATGGCTGTTGAGACAAATTGTTCTCACCCATCCATTCCACCAGGGCAAGTCTTCATAGACTTGGGGTAGGCACCCCCTTCCTTCACCAATGAGTTTGTGGCCCATAAGTTACACTGAACCTAGTTTAGCTCATCTTCATAGATGGTCCACTGGAGTGAAAGCACTGCACATGCTACAATTTCTTGGAGTCACAGATGAGAGTTGAGAACCAGGTGGAAGCCAAATGTCAATGAAGAACTCTGAAAAGAGCTTGGCAAAAGAGCAAGAGCTCACACAGAGGATATGCTGGTACACGTTTAATAAGAGGAGAATGTTTGTACATTTATAAATTTATAACATAAATTTAATTTATAACATAAATTTAATATATATTATTATACACTTTCTTAAGCTTACACAAACAACAAAACAATGCATTAAGTCCAAATTTGTAGCAATCGATATTTCTGGAATATAAATGCTCATGTTGGCATTTTAACAATTGGTTCCTGAGTAGGCTCTGGTATACCCTCGGGAGAGTGGCATGAACTAATGTAACTGTACCTTACTGGACCTTAGCCCCCTGAGCCAATCAAGTCTCAAGGAGGGTTTCAACAACTCTGGCCCAGTTGACAAGTGGTCAATGCTTAATAATTGTTTGTTGAATTGAATTGAATTAAACTGAAATAAATTAAACTGATTTTGAGATCAGCCAGTGCCAGTTGGGTGGTGCAGTGGCTAGAGTGCTAGGTCTAGAGTCAGGAAGACTCATCTTCTTGAATTCAAATCCAGAATCAGATTCTTAATAGTTGCATGACCCTGAATAAGTCACTTAATCCTATTTGCTTCAGGTTCCTCATCTGTAAAATGAGCTGAAAAAGGAAATAGCAAACTACCTCAGTATCTTTTGCCAGGAAAACACCAAAAAGGATCATAGCCAGAAACAACTTAAAAATGACTCAACAAAGATGTTGTGTTTTCATAGCATCTACTGAATTGTTGGGGGAAGGGGAAAAGGAGGAAGATATCAGTGGAGCAGAAGAGACTCTGACAACTCTCATCAGAATGTATGCCCTCCTTCAATGACCAGCCACTACCTGGGAATGGAATAGAGTTCTTGAGAGAGGGAATCTCAACCATGTTTAAAGTTCCAAAAACAAATGGCAAAAAATAAATGCTAAAGGATTTGAGAGAAAAGGGAATAGAAAGGAAGGTGAGAGAAGACTGGGAGTGAAAGAACTGAAGCTGGACAAATGGTAACTAGATCAGTGGAGAAGGGGAAGGTCATTCTAGGCAGGTGACAATAGTATTACCAAATAGTATTACCAAAGACTTAAAGTTAGTGATAAGTGTGGCCTGCTTGGAGAATTAATGACATCTGACTGAAGATGACAGTTAGTGTGTTCTGAGGAATATTTCTTCCCATTTCAAAGATCTATGATTTCATCAGTGTAAGCAGTCCCTTCACTGAAGAAACAGATTACAACCCTTCTGACCATTAACAAACAAATTGTTTAATGAGTTGCTGTAGTCAAGAAAATTCACCTTTAATGAAATTCTCCAAACTTAGACTGGTCTTGGAACAAGAGACACAGTACCTGTCTCTGGTTACAAACTTAAAGTCTTTCTGGGTTGTCAGGATCTACCAGAGCTTGCCTACTCCTGGCATAACCTTGAAGAAACTTGGGTCATTTCTAAGATAAGAAGCAGAATGATTGATAATTCCAGGGATCATACTGAGGACTAAAAATATAAATACATTTGAACAGGTGAGGAAGGACCAGATTACAAGAACCTTAAATGCCAGAGTATATCATATAAGTCAGTGATGACAAACCTTGGACAGTGATGTCCTCAAGAGCACGTGAAAAGAGAGAGGGGAGTAGGCTGGCCCCATATCCCTCTGGCTTTCTAGTTAACGAACGCTGATGAACTCTGTGCTGGGATGATGGCAGGCATGCCCATAAAGAGAGCTCTGAGTGCCCCCCACCCCAGCATGTGTGCCATAGGTTCGTCACCATGGATATAGGTAAATGTAGCAGGGTGGCACAGTGGATAGAGCACTAGGCTTAGAGTCAGGAAAACTCATCTTTTTTTTAACTCGAATCCAGTCTCAAACACTAACTCTGTGACCTTGGGACATTTAACCTTGCTTTCCCAGGTTCTTCATCAGTAAATGAGTTAGAGAAGAAAATGATAAATCACTCCAGTATTTTTGCAAAGAAAATTCCAAAAAGGGTCAGAAAGAGTCAGACACAACTGAAATAACTGAACAGCAACATATATAGGTAAAGGAGGGCTTCAGGAAGTTTTTAAGTAGGAGAGAAAACTTGTTTTATGAATTTATTTGATAAATATTAATTTGAAGTTGGAGTGTAGATTAGGCTGAAGTAGATAGATTAAGGGTTGCCTCTTGGCTCAGATTCAGATTTCTCACACTGGTATTTATAGTCTTCCATCAAACTCATATACCTTACTAACCACAAATCAAGGAACCATTCACCCCTCCCCATAGATATCCTTTAACCATAAGCTCTTCCCTCAGGTTCCCAAGAGTCCCCACCCAACCTCCTTACAAAATCACTGATTACTATAGAACTTTCTTCTGCCACCACCCAGGGATTAAGAAAGAAAGACATCTCATCTCTACAAAATTGTATTACAGGATTCTAAGTCTTCCTCCCTTTATTTGGAGACTAAACCCATTGTCCTAGCAACCGAGACTTTGGACTTCTCTAGCAATGGCAATGTCCCAGCGTCAAGCCACCCACTTCTCTTCAATCCACTTTGTATTTCTTTCTCTTCCATACCTCCACTTCCTGTTTTCTACTCACTCTGAGACTCTCTAGCAGGGTGTTTCTCCATCTTCACTATTCTAAATTAACTCATACTACTGATGCTCAGTTCTTTCTCAACCCAGAGTTTTCACTGAAAAGTTCTCTCATCTTTCCCACTCCTCCAACAGCTTCTCACAAATTCATCCCTTTTTCATCAGTCTGCCTGGTACAGTCTGGAGATCTTCTACCTTTCTGATGTTGTAAGAGATCACCATTCCCTCTGCCTCAACATTCTATGAGGCTCAAATATACATTAGCAAGTTATGCACAATGAATACTTCATCCTGGGAAATCTCTTGTTACTTTCCCTTTTGGAGAGTAAACACTTACATTTTATCCCATCTTCTACTTTGCCTTTATCTAGTCTCATTAACATAATCATTTTAGGGAGTGCTTTTCCATGCACCTTCCTACTCCTCTCTATCAGTCCAAATCTTACACTTTCTTCAAAGTTCAGCCTAAGAAGCCTCTTTCATTCCCTAAGCTACAGTGCTCTTTCTCACCTCTGAATTCCTATAGCACTTACCTGAAGAGTATTTCATTATATAATGTCATGCTTACAGAATCACAGGATTTCAGAGTAGACAGAGATCTTCAATGGTTCCCAAAATATGGTCTGGGCACAACTCAAGACCCCTAACACCCTTTCCAGGGACTTACAGAGTCAAATTATCTTCCTAATAATGCTAAAATGTTTTAATTTCTAACATGATATCTATATCAATAGATGTAAGCCACATAAACAAAAACTCTCAGAATAAAGTTATCCTTAAGAGTATAAAGGGGGCCAAGGACCACAAAATCTGAAAACCTCTGCTCTAATACAAACCTAATCTGATAAAAAAAAAATTTCTTCTACAGCAGAGGGAAGAGGAGGAGGAGGAGGAGGAGGAGGAGGAGGAGAGGTAAAGAGTTAGGCACCATTAGAGAGATTCTAACAAGAGGGAACCTGTTACTTCCCCAAAGCATCCCATCTTGGTTTTTAAAATTCTTACCTTCTGTCTTCTAATCAATGCTATGTATTTGTTTCAAAGCAGAAGAGTGGTAATACCAGGCAATAGGGGTTAAGTGACTTGGCCAGGATCACATAGCTAGGAACTATCTGAGGCCAAATTTGACCCTAAAACCTCCCATCTCTTAATCTACTGAATCATCTAGCCACCTGCCCCACATCATGTTCGAATGAATTTAATTGTTAAGAAGTTTTTTCCTAACCATCTTACAAAGATTAAACCTAATATGTCTCTCTTCAATTTTCACCTCTCACTCTAAATTCTGCTTTCTGGGACCAGAAAAGTCCTTCTTCCTTTAAATACTTGAAAGCAATATACTTGATACTTTCAGTGCTAGAAGCAGTTAAGTGACTAGATTAAGAGAGATAGACCTGGGACAGGAAGACTTAAGTTCAAATTCAGCCTCAGACATATATTAGCTGTATATTTGAGCAAATATTGGGGTATATGGGATGTTCAAGGAGGTCTAGCACCTCTGATATGAGAGCTTGCCAAGAATTTTGAAAAGTTCTCATCCCAATGTGGTGTCCACCTGGCACTCAATTCTCACTCTTGGCTACAAGAAGCTATAGCATGAGCAGCAGCCACATACCAGTGAACCATCTTAGTCAATGGGCTAAACCAGATTGAGTACAACTAATGGAACACAAGTCCATTGGGGAATTAAGGTGGTGTCTATCCCAAGCATGTGAAGACTTGTCCTGGTGGAATGGACAAAAAAGAACCATTAGTCCCAAAAGCCATGAAATTGATAAAAGCAGGCACTTGTGGAGTGCTTTCAACTTGGTTAGACATTGGAGAAGCCAGGCTCATCCACTGAATCCTGGGACATGTCTTCACTTTTGTCTTGTCACTGGACTTTGATGACTGGAAGAGAGAGAATGAGGCTAGTGACTTTGTTCAATTGTGCCTCACTTAAAACCAATTTGTGCACAAGTCATCACCCTTGAAGTCATTACTCCTCTTTGGAAACTAAGGACAAACAATAATGACAACAATTTGGACAAATTACTTAACTTCTGCTGCCTCAGTTTCCTCATATATAAAATGGAAACAATTATATCATCTACCCCCCAGGTTTGTAAGGATCAAATAAGATAATATTTATAAAGCACATTGCAAACCGCAAAGTGCTAAATAAATGTTAGTATTATTGTTGAAAACAGCTATTGTTTCTCTAATTCTTCTCTTTCCCAAACTAGACATCCCCAATTCTTCCTTGAACCCTTTGTACTAACCACCCACAGTGTGTTCATAGCAAATTTATGACCTGACTTCCCATCGATTCCTTCTTGTTAAAATCTGATTTATCTAGTAACTTTCCCTCTTTTTTCCTGGCTATTTTCTCTCTCAGAATCCCAAAAGCTATGATCACTTGCAAAAAAATTCCCACCTTAAAATCTTCTACTAATTTCTTTTGGTTATCAAGAGTCAAATAAAGAAAAGTTTTGCCCAAAAATATCCCATTTTATTTTTTTCTTGGAAGAGATGTTTTGGCTATATGTAACCAGCTGTATGAGAAGAATCGTGTAGTGGACAGGGGAACTATATTTAGTCAGGAAGACCTAGGTTCAAATCCCACTTCAGTTGCCTACTACCTATATGACCTTGGACAAGTCTCTTAATCTCTCTGAGGTGCAATTTCCTCAATCTATAAGATCATGGGGTTAGACTTTATGGCTTCTAAGGTCCCTTCCAGCTTTATTTTATACTACTATACAAGGATAAATTTGTCCATAGCATCTTGCAAAAGATGATACTTTCTAAACATTATTGATTTCAGGTATGACCATCAGGTACTCATTCCGTGAGCACTACATTTCCACTTAAGTCCCTGTGTCTCTGACACTTTCTCAAGCTTTTTTTAATTATTATTATTTTAAACATTTATTAGTATTCATTTTTAACATGGTTACATGATTCAT
>NC_058133.1:191565575-191580843 GCF_016433145.1 Gracilinanus agilis
TGTTGATCTAAACCTAATCTCTCCCATATTGTTTTCCAAATTTCCCAGCAGTTTTTGTCAAATAGTGGATTCATGTCCCAAAAGTTGGGCTCTTTGGGTTTATCATACACTGTCTTGCTGATGTCATTTACCCCAAGTCTATTCCACTGATCCTCCCTTCTGCCCCTTAGCCAGTACCATATTGTTTTGATGACTGCTGCTTTATAGTATAGTTTAATATCTGGTACTGCTAGGCCCCCTTCCTTCACATTTTTTTTTTATTATTTCCCTTGATATTCTTGATCTTTTGTTATTCCAAATGAAATTTGTTATAGTTTTTTCTAATTCGGTAAAGAAAAAATGTCCATTCTACCCAAATTAATTTACCTATTTAGCGCCATACCTATCAAACTTTCTCAAACCTTTGACAGTACCTCTCTTCCAAAGATAAGACGTTAGATATAAGTTGCCCTGGCTACTCCCTGCCTTCAACCTGCACAAAGCTGTCTCAGAACATATAAATCACATATTTATGCTAAAAGCAGATTTATTGCAGCCATGCCCAGGCAACTCCTATTTTGGGATGTCAAGGGATCCTTTTAGGTGGCACTTTCCCCCCTTATTTAGAATCCATTATCCTGCTAATTGGTAACAGAAAAATTTGTTGATTGGATACCATCTCTCTAAGAAGTCCCCCCCCCCCCACTGCCCTAAGTTACAATGGTTTTTCTCATCTCTAATTTCCTATAGCCCTTATCTGAAAAACACTTCCTTACATATTATCTTATGCTTACAGAATAACAATTTCAGAATGGACCTGAAGGGTCATCTAACCCACCAGTTCTTGGATATCCATCTGGCTGCCCAGGACGAAGTGATTTCTCCCAATTGGTCTAGGCATCATAGCTTGGGCTGGAGATAGAGTTAATGTGAAATCAGTCTAAGAGCATGCCACTCAAGGTAAAGGTCCCTTCAAGACCAAATAGTCATCACTGGCCAAAGGGATTTAGACAAGTTGATGATGTTACTTCAGATACTATAAAAAGACAGCAAAGAAAGATGGACCAACTCAGTACTGAGGTAATGACCTATTTATTCCACATCGGATATTATTGGGATAAATGAATGAATGAATGAATAATTATTTATTACACACGTATTACATGCCACAGCACTGAGCTAAATGCTCAGGATACAAATAGAAAATCAAGTCAGTCCCTGTTTTCAAGGCATTTGTGTTCCAGTGGAAGAGACAATACATATGGATGGTGCCGTCAATAAGCCAGATGGAAACATCCCATGGTATTAGGGTACAATTTCAAAGCATATCATAATGATTCTTCTTTAATATTATTTTCACTGACAAAATCATGTCCATTTCTGATGTTGAACAAGAATTTTTTTTCAGGGTTTTCAGTAGCTGTGGCTATAATCCCTACAAGAAAACTGCTAGGTTGGATCTCCACAGGGGTTGTTTCCCAAGATGATGGCTGGGAACACTGTGCTATTAGTTTTGCTATTTCTAAGGCTCTTGGATTCAGGGTCCAGGGCTGTCTTTATCAGGGTGGGAGGGGAGATGTTGGCCAAAGTGGTGACGATTGTTCTACTTGCCTGGTAAATGCTGCCCCTGCCCCCTGCCCTGCCATTGCTCCCTCAGGGTATCTTGTTACTTCAGCCAGAAGAATGTCTGCTCTGGGTGGAAGTTGGTTGACAGTTGGTGGGAATGGCTGGCCTCTCTCCACAGGAGCTGTTCCTCAGCAGTGAGGAGTACAAGGCTAGAAATAGGACCTTAAGTGTGGGGTGGGGAATGCTAGAATGAGGGGAACCATGACTAATTGCAGGATCCAAAAAGCTAAGTCCCAAATCCTGCTAGAGTAAGCAAGGCTAGTAAAAATGGTTCACAGGGCTACTAATTTCCTCTTGATTTAATGAATCATTTTATAAACATCTCTAAACTTATAAATCCCTCATATAGGCATTTCCAGTATTTCATGATATAAGATCTCAGCACTTTTCCATCTTATTTTACAGATGAGAAACTTGAGACAAAGTTAAGTGAGTTGCCCAGGGTCACACAACTAATAAGTATTTGAGACTAGATTGGAACTCAAGTCTTCCAGACTCCAGGCCCAGCACTCTATCCACTGTATCACCTAGCTTGGTTGCTCAGTAGATAGATCATTGGACATGGAATCAGGAAGGTTCATCTTCCTAAGTTCAAATCCAGCCTCAGACACTCACTTGCTGTGTGAATCTGCATGGGCCATTTCATCCTGTTTGCCTCTGTTCCTTACCTGTACAATGAGCTGGAGAATGAAATGGCAAACTATTCAGTATCGTTGCAAAGAAAATCCCAAATGAGATCACAGAGAACAACTGAACTGACTGATGCAACTGAAATGACAGAACACCACTTTTTCATGAAGCCAACACAGCTCAAGATTCTGATTGGATGTCAGTTTGATAAATTATCTGAAGAAGATTCATGCTGTCTTCTCCTCCTAGCTTGAAAAACTATGACAATTATCTCCTCAATTCACCTTAATCTAGATCTTCAATCTGTAGACTCCCTCTCTTTTTTAAAAATTTTATTCGTTTATTTTTATTTTTTCTGTTACATGTAGACTATGTTTGACAATTGTTTTCTTTTCTCCCTCCCAACCTCCATTCTGTCCATGAGGCAGTAAAAAGTCTGATATATCCATACTTTCATGTAACACATATTTCCATATTGCTCATGTCGTGATAGAAGACACATATTACACATTCAATAAAAATCTCATGAAGGAAATAAAGTGGAAGCGGACATGCTTTGATCAGACTCCAACAGTTCCTTCTTTAATTGTAGAGAATATTTCATCATGAAACCCCTTTGCTGATAATGGTTTAGATCTTCATAGCTGATCATCGTATAATATTTCTGTTACTGTATACATTGTTCTCCTGGTTCTGCTCACTTCACTTTGTATCAGTTCATATAAGTCTTTCCACATTTTTTTGAACTCATCTTGTTCATCATTACTTGTGGTGGAATAGTTTTCCATTACCAACATATACTACAACTTGTTCAGCCATTCCACAAGAGACAGACAAACCCTCAGTTTCCAATGCTTTGCTACCACAAAAATAACTTCTAAAAAAATATTTTGGTATAGGTGGGTCCTTTTCCCTAATCTCTGATCTCTTTGGAATACAGACTCAGTAAAAACCAACTTCTTAGGTCTCTATGGACATAATATATAAAACAGGACAAATTTATGCCCTTGTAAAATCTCTACCCCAGTGTCATTGCAGGATCTAGGTTGTTTCTATAAATGTCTCATCTATTTTAAAGTAATCCTGCAAATCATAAGATAACAATAGAACAATAATGCCTAAAGAGCCACTAATCATCTGTCCTGAAAAGTCATTTGCTATAAAAGTCTGTTGGAGTATTGTTCTGGTTCTTCTTTTGTCATCCATAGCAATCCTGTCTTTGGAAACATTCAGAGATAGGATGATGGCCTTTTAAAAATGCAGACAAGCTATGGTACCAATTAATGATTGTTGACAGGGCATGCTTCTGATTCCTGATACACCCACACACAGCCCCAGCTTACTCGCTCATCACCTAACCTCTCCCATAAGATCCACCAGATACTGGCCTCTTTTAATAATGACATTGAAATGGGTGGAAGAGGGATATAGGCTCCGGGTCAATTTTTAATCTAACAAACATTTATTGTTGTTGTTCAGTCATTTCAGTTGTGTCCAACTCTTTGTGACCTCATTTGGAGTTTACTTGGCAAAGATAGCATGGTTTACCATTTCCTCCTCTGGTTCATCTCACAGATGAGGATACTAAGGCAAACAGAGTTAAGTGACTTATTCAGGGTCACATAAGTAGGAAGTATCTAAGTCAGGATTTGAACTCAGGAAGATGAGTCTTCCTGTCTCTAGACCTGGCACTCTATCTACTATGCCACCTAGCTGCCCCAAACATTTGGGTTTTTTTTAAACCCTTACTTTCTGTCTTAGTATCATTTCTAAGACAGAAGAGTGGCAAGGGCTAGGAAATTGAGGTTAAAAGATTTGCCCAGAATCACACAGCTAGGATGTGTCTGAAGCCAGATCTGAACCCAGATTTTCCCTACTCTAGGTCTGGTCTTCTGCCTGCTATGCTACCCTAGCTGCCCCTGCCTCAAACTCAAAGTTTCTCCAAAACTATATGGAAGATGTTATGCTAAGTGCTAGAGATACAAAGACACACACAAAAGACAAAACGGTCTGACATTCCTTAAAAATAAAAGGTTTTAGAGTCTGAAACTCCTGGCCTATCTTTTGACACAATGGCACAAGTTTAGGTTTGTAAGAAAACTACCCTTCTACTTCTTCAAAACTGGGCAGAAGTAGACACGTTTTTGGGCTAACCAATTTTTTCTTTTACCAACATTTGATTTATTATAGGACATGACAGAATAGCATTAACGCTGCCAGCAAGGATTGTCTGAAGGTAATTTTCCTAATAGCTGTGGTTCCAAATCACTGACACTTAAGTAGACCCTAAAGGGGCAGGATCACCCTTCCATGAATGACTTTGATTAAAGGGTCTAGAGCAAATGAGGACAACTTGAGCTGCAGCCTACCAATGCCAAGAGTTCCTGTTCATTTCCTTTTATGGTTCAATCTGCAAGTATCATAGCAAAAATTGTCCTGACTGTTTCCATCAGAATAATCTCCCAAGAAATGTCCAAAATAACAAAAATGGTTCTTGCCCCCACATGTCAGACCAAGTCTTGGTGTTCCCTTGATTTGCTTTTCCTTTCCTTTCTCCTATTTTTCTTTTCAGATGCAAAAAAGAGGATGATTATTTTTTTACCCTCCTTTTCTTTGCGGTTCCCTTTAAAATTGATTATATTTTTCAGTCTGTTCAAAGGAAGTGTTCCCTTAATCAAAAAAGATACTTTTCAAAAACTTTTGAGCAAGAAAAAGCCAGTGTAAAAGGCTACATTTTCAGATCTTTTGACATCTAACTATAAATACTATGTTTTTGCACATAGCTGATCTATTTCTTCAAGAACTACTAGTTGGTCCTACTCCCTGTTTCCTATAATTCATATTGCACAACAGCTGCAGCATTTATTAAGTGACAACTCTTGCCAGGAAACTGTATTAAGCTCTAAAAAGCAAAATCAAAGTCCTTGCCCTCACAGAGTTCACATTCTCATAAGGGAGACAATAAATGAACAAATATATGCATATAAGATAAATACAGAATAGATGGAAGAAAATCTCAGAGGGAAAGCACCTAGAGTAGAGAGAACCATGAATGGAATTGGGATAAATCATGAAACTTCTATGGGAGACAGATTTTTTGTTGAGTCGTTTCAATTTTGTATGACTTTTCATGCTCCCATTCAAGGTTTTCTTGGTGAAGATGCTAATGTGTCACTTGCCATTTCCTTCTCCAGATCATTTTACAGATCAGAAAATGGCAGCAAACAGGGTTTGCTTGCCCAACTTTATATAGCTTGTAAGGCTATATATATATATATACGAGGCCAGATATAAACTCAGGAAGATGAGCCTTCCTAATTCCAAACCCAGTATTCTATCCACTGTATCACCTTGCTGTCCAAGGGAGACAGATAAAGAATCAGGATAATAACTTAACAGAGGGGAAAGAACTCTGGCTGTAGAGTCAGAAGACCTGTGTTGAAGTCTTGCCTCTGTACTATCTTTGTGGCTTTGGGTAAGTCACTTGAGGGCATACTCCCTGTGCCTTAGTTTCCCCAAGAGGTTCGGAGAAAATGACTTCAGACCTCCCTCCCAACTCTATCTATGATCCTACTCTTAGCAAAAAAATGAACTACATGTTTAAAGTCTATTTTTGTGTTTTAATCATTTAAGACTCCTTTAAATTCCAGTATTGCCAGCCTGGAATTGGCTTTGTCCCATTTTATTCATGTCATCCCCCTGCTTAAAATCTTCAGTGTCTTCTCTTTGCCTGTGAATAAAATACAAATTTCTTAGCCTGGTATTTTAGGCCTTCCACATTGTGGCTCTCAATTGCCTTGGCAGCTTCTATGTCAAATTCCACTCAGACTTGACTAGCTATTCCCCATTCCTTGAACATGTCCTTTTCTCTGCTCTACCTCTCAGAATCTTCATCTTCCTTCAAAAATCTATGTAGGTACCACTTCCTCCAGGAAGCCTTCTCTAATCTCTTGTTGTTACTTGATTTTTCAGTCATGTCCAACTCTTTGTGACCCCTTTTGGAATTTTCTTGGCAAAGCTACTAGATGGCATCTAACCAGCAAATATTATATTTTTGCATATAGCTGATCTATTTCTCAGAGTTACCAACTTGTCTCACTCCCTATTTTGCATAGCTCATATTCAGCAACAGCATTTATTAAGTGATTATTGTATGCCAGAAAACTGTGCTAAGCTCCTAAAAAGCAAAAGCAAGATCCCTGCCCTCATTGGGTTGACATTCTCATAAAGGAGACGATAAACAAACAGATGTTTCTACATTTGGATGAGTCCTCTTGACTGTGGGCCGGGCTAAGCATTCTTTCTACTGTGTCACATAGCTGCCCCCTCCCCAGTTTCTACCTGTCCCTGTAATAGCCTGTTTCACCTAGATTTTCATTTTTCTAAAATTATTTTGGCCCATATTATATCCTGCAGTAGAATGGGAGTTCCTTCAGGGCAGCTACTATTCATTTTGCCTTTGTATCTCCAGCATCTAACACACTGTCTTATATGTAATAGGTGCTTGGTTTTAATTGAATTACTTAACCTAAAACTGGGGGGCATCTAGGTGGCAGAGTGGATAGAGTATAAGCCTAAAGTCAAAGTCAAGAAGACTCATCTTCCTGAGTTAAAATCTGGCCAAAGATACTAGCTATGTTACCCTGTGCAAGTCACTTTACCCCGATGACCTCAGTTTCTTCATCTGCAAAAAAGAGATGGAGAAGGAAATAGTAAACCACTCCAGTGTCTTTGCCAAGAAAATCTCAAATGGAATCACAAAGAGTTGGACATAACTAACTTAATAACAGCAATCTTAAACTAGTTAGAAAAAAAAAAGTAAATCACAATAAATTACAATAAGAATTCTGTGTCAAAGAGCTGGGAATGGAATAAATGCCCAGTGAATGGAAAATGACTAAATGAGTTGTAGAAAATGAGTGTAATGTGATTTAAGAAAATGATGGTGAAAGAGAAACATGAGGACTATGTAAACTCATCCAAGTCGAAATAAGCAGAATTTGGGAAACAATACACACAAGGGCAGCAAAGATGTCAAAAGAAAGATAAATAACAACAAAACAAGAGAAACTGAATGCGGGGAAATTAAAGTGACCACACTTAGTCCTAAAGATGAGGTATGTGAAGAACAGTTTGGAATTACACGCAGAAATTTCTAAAATTGTGTTAAGTATGCCTTTAGATCCAGCAAAACCATCACTCAGTCTGTTTCCCAAGGAGATCAGGGAAAGAGGAAAAGAACTTATATGTTCCAAAACATATGTAGCAGCTCTCTTTGTGTTGGCTAAGAATTGGAAACTGAGGAGATGCCCATCATTTAGGGAATGGCTGAAGAAACTGTGGCATAGAGTTATGATGTAATGTTCCTGCACCATAAGAAACAGACTGATTTTTAAAAAACCTGAACTACAAGAGATAATGAACAGTGAAATGAAAAGAACCAGGAGAACATTATACTCAGCCACAGAATTAATGTTGGGAGAATAAACTATAACTATTACATCTAAAAAGTGACATATTAATTTATATGTACGTTGCCTGCCTTGGAGATATTTTTGTGATGAGGAGAGGGGCTGGGACATTAGTGGATGGGATTTATTATAGAGATATGAAGAAAAGGAAGCTAAACATATAGGAGACTTGTGATTTCATTTGTACATTTTGTTCTTTTTCTTTGTATGTTTTATTCATTCATTCATTCACTCATTTATTTACTTATTACCCTTACTTTCTGTCTTAGAATCAATACCAAATAGCAGAAATGCTTCTTTCATTTGGCTTTGTAAAATTTGGAACAAAAAATGGAAAAAAAGATGAGGCATAAGAAGGCACTCGCCCCACATTCCCTTCTTGATAGAGGCAGTCAGTCAACTAGCATTCATTCAACACCTGCCCTATGCCAGGCACTGTGCTCAACTCTTAAGAGTATGGATTTGGAATCATATATATATACATACATGAGTATGATTGAGTGGGTATATGTGTATGTTGGTTTATATATGTACATATTTTATATATATACATATGTAATCATAATTTTCTATAAGTTTATCTTGCTAATTTTTTTAAATTTTCCAATTCATTATAAATCATGGCTTTCTGAGAAAAGGAAGATACAATAAGAGATTTTATATATTCGTATAAATATATTAAGCAGGGGCAGCCAGGTCACTCAGTAAATGGAGAGTCAGGCCTAGGGACAGGTGGTGCTAGGTTCAGATCTGGTCTCAGATATTTCCTAGCTGTGTGAGCCTGGGCAAGTCACCTAACTCTAATTACCTAGCCCTTACCAGTCTTCTCTTTGGAACCAATATTGGTATTGATTCTAAGGCAGAAATTAAGGGTAATAAATAAATAAATGAGTGAATGGATGAATAAATTATAAAACATTTTATATGTATAACCTATAAAATATATGAATATCCACTCTCCACATAAAATATCACTGAAAATATAGCATATAATAATATAATCTAACTAAAGATGATATAATAAATAATAATAGGATAGAATAAGAAATAATATAGATGTTATTAAAAAAAGACCTGAATAAAATTTATTTTTCAAAGAAAATGCTTCAGAGCATCCCCTAAGCATTTCTTCTAATTCTCCATTGTTGGGGATAATACAATATTTTCAGGCCTGAATTGCTTTGCCAAGTTGTCAGAAGATTCTTAAGCAACTGTTGAATTCCTCCCAGAGGCTACATACAGAACTCAAGAGTTGAGTTTGTTTCATTTCCAGGTATGCTAGGATGAAAGGCTCCCTGGAAATGAGGGATATAATTATTAATTAATTAATTCTAATTTAGGGTTTGCACGTTAAAAGCTATCTCTTTGAAACTACTTTCTATTAATGTTCTTTATTTCATTCTGACAAAGCTCAGGACTGTAAGTGGTTGACCGGTACTGCTATTTCCCTGGCGTGAGAATATCCTTAAAGGTCTTAGAGTCAGTTCTGATCTGGTTGACTTTAATCCTTTAGTAATTTTTTTGTTCCCCATTAAAACATTGAGAGGTTTTGTTTTTGTGTTTGTATTTGTGTTTGTTCTAATTCTGCAGCTTTTATGAAGAAACTCCCACCACCACACCCCATCAACTTTTCTGGATTTTAATCTGTTCCTGTGTCAGATTCCTTTCATCTCAAAGGGAAACACAAAAAGCTTCTACCCTAAGATTAATAATGTACTTGAATCTAATACATACTTAGGGCTGTGGGACACACCTCACTGTCCCCAACAAGAAAGGAGGAAAGGAAAAAAAAAAACTCTGTATGTTGTTTCAAATGACAATGACAACAACCCGTAAAGGCTGCAGAATTGACCAAGAGGAAACACAGATTGCACAAGACAAGATCTTATTGCTCCAGTGGCCCGGGAGGGATGGGAACTCCCACAGAGAAGGAAGGGCATAAAAGAATGAGAGCCCAGGCAGCTGGAGGCAGTTCAGTCGTGCAGGTGCCAGTGGGAAGGCAGAGCCTGGCAAAGCATTCCTGACTGATGGGAGCATGAGTTCCAGCCAAAGTCCTTTCCAGTCCCCTTCGGCTGCCTTCAAGGGCTCAGGCTATGGCCGGGGGAGGCCTGGGATATTCCCTAGAGCACCCAGTGTCCATGGAGGTGCAGGAGGGGTTCGAGTCTCTGTTTCCTCCACTAGATTCCCTGGACCTGGGGGCTTTGGAGGGTGCTTCAGTGGAAACCAAGGAAGCAGCTTCTTCATTGGTGGGAATGGGAAGCAGACGATGCAGAATCTGAATGACCGCCTGGCTTGTTACTTGGAGAAGGTACACTCCCTAGAGGCAGCCAATATAAAACTTGAAAGTCGAATTCTGGAGTGGCATAAAAAAAGGGAGCTGGACAAGAAGCCGGATTACTCTCATTATGAGGAAAATATCAGCAACCTTCAAGAACAGGTAAGTGGCAGCTGTACTAAGAAATCTTAATTGTTCCCTCTTTTCTGGGCAATCATCCTAGATAATTATGGGAATGTTAAATCAGTAGAAACAGAGATGTGACTTTAAGTCTTAGCTCTGCAACTACCTGTGTATCTTTGATAAGTCATTTGATTTCTCCAAATGTGTTTCATATTTCATCCTATGTAAAATAAAGGGATCAGACTAGATGATCCTTGGAGCTTTAGATCTACAATCCTTTAAAAATGAAGGTTCTATCTGACCCCCACTGTAAATGTTTCCAAGTATTTTCTTAAAATCATAGATCTAGAATTAAAAGAGGCATTTTTGTTGTTGTTGCCGTCATTCAGTCATGCCCAATTCTTCATCGCTCCCTTTGAAGTTTTCTTGGCAAAGACACTGGGAGGATTTGCCATTTCCTTATCTAGCTCATTTTATAGATGAGGAAACTGAGGCCAGCAAGGTTAAGCAAATTGCCCAAGGTCACATATTTAGTAAGTGTCTGAGGCTGGATTTGAACTCGGTTCTTCCTGACTCTGGGCCTTGTACCCTATTCACCATGCTACCTAACTGCCCACTTACACACACACACACACACACACACACACACCACACAACCTTCAGATCACAGATTAGAAGACTGAGGTCCAATTTGAGGTTAAGTAACCTGCCTCCAGACATGTGGCTTGTAAGAATCTAATTTGACATAAATTTGGGGGTTGGCCTATCATTTTTTATATAAACTCATCTTTTTAAGCAGCTTCTCTGACAAACAAGGGAGGCTCAATCAGTAAAAACCATAGGTAAGAAGCAACCCATTCCTGGCTCTAGGCAAGGGTGGCACAACACCATGAATATACATTTTGGAAATCATCCAGTGAAACTCTCTCACTTTACAAAGGAGGTAACCAAGGACCAGGACCAGAGAGGTTGAGTCAGACAGTCAGTCAGTCAACTAGAATTTTTAAGCATCAACTGTGAGCCAGGCACTGTGCTAAACATCAGAAATATCCAAAAAAGGCAAAAAAAAAAAAAAACCCACAACATCAGGAGTTTACAAGGTCACAGGGATGATAAAAAGCAAAGAGGAGATTAAAACCCAAGAACTCTAATGCCTGTCACTTGGCAGGGGGAGGAGGACACCTCCATATCTCTCTCAAAAGATTACTGTAAAAGAATAAGATAAATTTTTAACCCTCAAGACCACTTTCCCTATTGGGATTCCACCTTTTCTCCATGTATTATTAACTGTGTTGATACTCCTAAAACAGGTTAGGTTATGTCATCTTCAAGACTGTGTACAAAAACTGTCACTCCTCTAAAGAATATCAACAGGGAGGGGTAGGTAGGTAGCACAGTGGATAGAGAACAAGAGTCAGGAGGATCTGGGTTCAAATATAGCCTTAGACACTTCCTAGCTGTGTTACCCTGGACAAGTCACTTAACCCTAATTGTCTAGCTCTTGCTGCTCTTCTTTCTTAGAACTGCTACTAAAACAGAAAGCAAGGGTAATAAAAAAAATGAGCTTGGTTTTCATTTAAGCTAGCCTTCACATTTTTTACAGATGAGAACACTGAGTCCCAGAGACCTGTCCAAGGTCACAAAGGTAGAAAAGTAGCCATGCTAAATAAGAACAAAACTTTTTGGCTCCGAGTGGAGCACTGTAGCCACCATGGTTGGACCAAACCAGAAAGTGGATCACAGGATTCTGAGAATCTATTTTGAATTACTATTACAACACCTCATATTCCCAACTTGAGTATTATGATAATATAAATCTGTCCTCATAATGAACCCTAATTACTGAATAATCGACCTAATAACTGACTGTGTAATTATCTTAACTATAGAGTGCATGGTTAGTGTGAGGAAAAAAACAAGGTGACTCAACAATCCTTCACTATGTTTATGGTTAATTACGGTGTTTTGGTTTGAGAAGAGGGAAACTTGGAGATAGTAGGAAATTGGCAATTCATAGCTCAGATAGGCTGCTTGCAACCTGTTTGACCTTGGGAAACTCATTCATTTCTCCAGACCTCAGTATACTAATTTGTAAAATGGAGAGGCTTACTAGAAGATTACTAAGGTCCCTTCTGAGGCAGTGTAATGAATGAAGAAGTAGGACTGGAGTCAGAAAGACCTAAATTCAAATCTAGCCTCAGACACTTACTAGCTAGAGCACTATGGGCAAGTCACTTAACCTCTATTTGCCTTGAAGGCAGCTAGGTGGTTCTATGAATAGAGAGCTAGATCTAGAGTCAAGAAATTGTTTAGTCATTTGAGTCCTGTCTGACTCTTTGTGACCCCATTTGGGGTTTTCTTGGCAAAGATACTGGAATAGTTTGCTATTTCCTTCTCTAGCATATTTTACAGATTAGAAAACTGAGGCAAACAAATTCCAGGGCAGCCAGTTAGCACAGTGAACAGAATACTGGGCCTGGAGTCAGGAAAACTAGAGTTCACTTCTAGCCTCAGACACTAATTAGCTATGTGGCCTTGGGCAAGTCACTTAACCATTATATTTGCCTTAATCCACTTGAGAAGGAAATGGCAAGCCATTCCACTATCTTGGCCAAGAAAACCCCCAAATGGGGTCACAAAGAGTTGGATACAACTGAACCACAAAAGGTCCCTTCCTCATCTATAGCTATGATTCTAAGTATTAAAGATGAAGGTTTTGAGGGAAGAAATTAGAAACTGATGCTATTCAGAACATTTATCAAATCAATATCACTGGGAAATCTCAAAGGTATTTGTAAGAGATAATACAATATCTCTGTCATTTGTAAGAAAGCTATTGCAATAAATGAATCTTGGTGACCCAGATTCCAATGCCGCCTTCTCTCACTGTTGAACCATGTGATCTTGAACAATCACTTCCACTACCAGACTTGCCTTCCTCTGTGTAAAATGAGTAGGACCATCCATGCCCTGCCAGTCTCACGGAATTGTTGTGAGGGAGTCAAGGAGATGAAAGGTGAAAGTACTTTAATATCTACTGTACCATGGTAAGAGGTCTTAATTACCTATGATTGGCAGAGGCAGCAGGAATGCACACAAACAAAAAAGACTGAGCAGTCTTGTTGAAAATGGAATAGGGCCAATAGAAAGATGAGGAAAATGGACAGTAGCTTGAAAAATTCAAAGAAGAATTGTAAAATTTCAAGGGCATCCATGTTGAGGGAATTGGATGGCACAGCAGATAGAGAAAACGGGTCCTGGAGTCAAGAAGATCTGATTAAGTTCAAATCCCACCTCAGATATTTATTAGCTACATGTTCCTGGGCAAGTCACTTATCCTCACTTGGACTGTTTCCCTATCTGTAAAAGGGGGATTGTTGTAGCACCTACCTCCCAGAATTGTTCATTGGATTAAATAAGATAATATATGTAAATCACTTATACAGCACCCAGCTCATGATAAATGCTTAACAAAATGTGATAGTGTTCTTCATTTTTGCTTCCCCCTTCCCCTTTTCTTTCATGATATAGTTAGAAAGTTCTTCCAGGACCACAGTGATTCAGTCCTAAGTCAGCCAATTAGCAAATATTTATGAGGACAACTGAACAACAACACTGTATGTCAGGCTTTGTGCTAAGTGCTAAGGATACAGGTTCAAAGAAAGAACTGATTCCTCTTCACAAGAAGCTCATTTATTAAAAATCTTGTTAAAGTTTGTTTAAATTCAAAAACAAGTTTGTTTAAATTTTTTTAAAAAAGGAAACCATACCTGAATGACTAATAATTAGCTGTATGACCTTGAGAAAGTTCTCTTTCTGCTTCCTCCTCTATTATGAGCTCCGGGGGATTTCTAAGATCCTTCTAGCTTCAACGTTTTGTGGTTTTGTGGCTCAGAATCTGGACTCTGAGTATTATAAGTAAATTTTTCACATTTGAATTTATTTTTTTTAGTTTTTATTTTAAATATTTTCCCATAGTTACATATTTCATGTTCTTTCCCTTTCCCCCAAACCCCCAATTCCACTGGGTTTCACATGTATCATTGATCAAGTCCTATTTCCATATTATTGATAGTTGGACTAGAGTTATCGTTTAGTGTCTACATCCCCAATAATATCCTCATCAGCCCATGTTTTCAAGCAATTGTTTTTCTTCTGTATTTTTCCTCCCACAGTTCTTCCTCTAAATCCACATTTGAATTTCATCTGATTTAACAGAGTTGTAGTAACTAAGATAGAGTAGCTAATACTTTGCTGTAGTATCTGGTGATCATTCTTTCTCCCTGCAATAATCCTCTGATCCACTGTATCTATGCCAGGGTTCCCCCTGTCTACAATGTAACTGTACCATTTCCTCCCCTGGTTCTGTGTTGCTAATCCTGATGACTGAAAGACCCATTGTGGAACTCGCCCCATTTGTCTCTTCCCACATCTTGAAAGGTCATGAGCCAGACCCCTTCCTTGGCATGACTACACCTAATCAGAAAAGGCAGTGTATGTCCAGTACCACCTCCAACTGAATTTGCCATAAGTGTTAACACTTCCAATAACCACTATGACATTGGACTAAATAAAATATTATGGGAAGCAGGAAAAATAGTGGAGAGGAAATTAAGTCATCTTTCAGTCATGTCTGACTCTTTGTGAGTACATTTGGGGTCTTGGCAAAGCCACTGGAGTGATTTGCCATTTCCTGCTCCAGGTCATTTTACAGATGAGTAAACTAAGGCAAATAGAAGTATCTGAAGCCAGATTTGAATTCACAAAGAGGAATTTTCCTGATTCCAAGCACTGTGCTCTACCCACTGCACCACCTAGCTGCCCCACAATCAGGAAGACAAATTTATATCCACTCTTTCTTAGATGCTAACTAGTTATATAAGCCAGAGGAAGTCCCCTTAACTCCTGTCTGCCTCAGTTTTTTCAGCTATAAAATGAGAATAAAGAAAGCAGTTGTGGGCAGCTGGGTAGCTCAGTGGATTGAGAGCCAGGCCTAGCAACAGGAGGTCCTAGGTTCAAATATGACCTCAGACACTTCCCAGCTGTGTGACCCTGGGCAAGTCACTTGACCCCCATTGCCTGGCCTTACCACTCTTCTGCCTTGGAACCAATACACAGTATTGATTCTAAGATGGAAAGTAAGGGTAGAAAGAAAGAAAGAAAG
>NC_058133.1:191590320-191601141 GCF_016433145.1 Gracilinanus agilis
AAAAAAAAAAAAAGGTTATAGGAATTCAGTCATTAGATAAGGAAACTGAGGTCTAGGGAACTTAAGGGACTGATCTAAGGTCACACAGGCAGTAAAGCATTAGCAGTGGACCACCATCATCATTCATATCATCATGGATTGCTTCTATAGATTCAGACTGTAAGATGAATGCCTAAGCAATGCTACTGAATGTGAGGGTCACTACAATCATCAGATAATGAAAAAAAATTCATTATTATTTGTTAGCTGCTTTTAAATATATATATTATGTATATTATAAAATGTTATAAAAATATAAATCATAAAATATAATATATATAAAATGAAATGTTTAGTTAAATTTTATTTTTCCAAATTATGTATAATAATAATAATTTTTATTTTTATTACATTTTACCAAGTACATGATGACACAATTTTTATTGTTTTCTGACTAATTTTGAAACCCAAGTTCTCTGCCTCACTCACTCACTCCCTCCTCTCCTTCCTCCCATAGACAGCAAGCAATATGAAATAGGTTATACATGTGCTATCATACAATATATATTTCCATTTTCATCATGTCATGAAAAAGACATATTGTTTATACAAGAAAAAACTCATGAAGGAATGCAGATTGAAAGCATACATGTATTTCATATTTTCTTTCTATATTATTTTATATTTATATGTATATTTTGCAATACATGTATAAAATTAATCATAGGCAGATAGGTAGATTGGCAGTTAGAATGTTGGGCCTGGAATCAAAGAGATCTGAGTTCAAATCCGACTTCAAACATTCATTAGTTGTATGACCCTGGGCAAGTCACTTAACTTCTAATTGCCTCAGTTTTCTCAAATGTAAAATAGGGATAGTATTATACTATTATAAATATATGCATATAAACATATATGTCATTTTATTATACCTACCTCACAGGATTGTTTTGAGGGTCAAATGAGATAATAATTGATATAATAATAATGTAATAATAGTGTTTAGCACAGTGCCTGGCACATAGTAGGTGCCATTTAAATGCTAGCTATTATTCTTTATCATTAGTTGGTTGTCTTTTCTTAGGTGGATCCAGTAAAGACCATCTAATACCCTAAGAAAATGTAACCACCAGATTTAATAACTTTTCTTTAGTAAAACTGGTTAATAAAAGTTGAAAGGGCCCATAGAGAACAGACTGAGCTCTTTGAAGGCTTTAGGTAACACCTCCAATGAAATGCCAACACAGGGTGGAAGGCAGTAGTAAACTGGTAAGTATTTAACAACCAGCTCTCTGGGGGAGAAAACTATACCCATGACACCTTTTTTAATTTAATCTGCCCTTAAGTGGGGGTAGGGAGGTTTGGGCAAGATGGGAAGAACATGAAATATGTAACTATGGGGAAATATTCAAAATTAAAATTAAAAAAATAAATTTAATCTGCCTTATTAACATTTTTCTTAAGTCCTCTGTAGCCTCAGCCAATTTCCATGGTAAAATGGATCACATTAAATAGTTATCCATCACATTTCCTGGGCTAGTCTGAGCTTTCTCCAACACATCCCTGATGGGGGGAGAATAATCCTCTTCTAGTGTGATCTCTGAGATAGGTTTCTGAATTTATTTGTGGAGACGAGTGCAGATGAAAAAGAAAGGAAGGGAATAAGCATTTATTAAGCATCTACTATGTGCCAGGCACTGTATTAAATGCTTTATAATTACCTCGTTTAATTCTCATAACAACTCTGGGAGATAGGAGCTGTTTTTATCCCCCTTTTACAGTTGTGGCAAATGAGGCAAACAGAAGTTAAGCAATTTGCCCAGTGTCACACAGCTAACAAGTATCTAAAGTTGAATTTGGACTCAATTCTGGATTCCAGGCATAGTACTCTATCTACTGCACCATCAACTGTCTCATAGGCTTGTAACTGCATTAGTACAGGGTTTTTCTAGTGTGAAAATTCCCTCTACCAATTCAGACCTGCAACTGCTCTGCAATCTATACTCTCAGAGAGTTGCCTGGAGGACTGAGAGGTCGGGCTCACACAAGCTAATATGTCAGCGGCAGGACTTGAACTCTAGTCTTCTTGATGCTGAGACCATTTCTCTCCTGGAACCATGTCATTTGGTAAAAGAGAAAACTAAGCTTTCTTGCTGAATATCTATTGTTCTTGTCTTCTGAATACACACACACACACACACACACACACACACAGATGCAGAAATTGACTGTTCTTCAATCCTTGCACTTCATGTTACTATCAAGTCATTCTTATATCTTTTATGCCTTGAACATAGTGGGTCTTCAGTTTGTTGATCATTGTGACACAGTAGAATGAGTATAAACTCTAGAGTTTGAAGATCTGGGTTTAAAGCCCACCTATATAATTGGTTTAAAAAAGGGTAGAAAAAAATTAAAAATTAAAAAAGAAAAAAAATTAAGTCCTCCAAGATAACTGGTTTAAAAAAAAAGTAGAAAAGTAAAATTAAAAGAGAAAAAAGAAGGAAAAAAAAGCCCACCAATAATGCTTGTAAAGCCACCTATATAACCTTAGAACAGTCACTTGAACTCCTTGGATCTCAATGTCCTTATCTCTATAATAAGTAGGTTGGATTAGATGTCTTCTGAGATCTTTTGCACCTTGATATTAATGATCCTATGACCTGAGTTCAAATTCCAGCTATGAAACCTACTACCTGGTCATTCTCTTTATTTGCCTTGGTTTCTTCATCTGTAACATGAGGAAGATAGAGTGGATAATCTCTGAGGTCTCTCCCAGTTCTAAGTATATGCTCCATGATGTCTTATTCAATTTCCCCAAAAGAAAAAGCCCCACAGAGGGAAAACAATAATCATCCTCAGAGAGTGAAGTTCCTCTCCCTATTGACAAGGTCCCAATCACATGGACTGACCCTTGTTTGTTTTACAGATTATGGATGGAAGAATGACAAATGCTAAGATTCTCCTCCATATTGACAATGCTAGAATGGCAGTGGATGACTTCAGCCTTAAGTGAGTTCTTTCTTGCCACCATTTTCTGCTTTTCAAATGGAAATTGCAAGAAAACATACAGTGTCAGGCTGTGAGAACAGTGCTAGATTTGGGTTTGACTCTTGGGAGTAAAAGGCTTTGAGGAGGAACCTCAGCTCTGCTCTGTACTACCTGTGGAACTTCAGAATCCTTATATATAAGTAATAATAATAACTAATATCTACATAGTGCTCACTATGTGCCAGGCAATTTACAATTATGCTTTACACATAGTTGGTTTTCAATTTGTTAATAAGTGTGATACAGTAGAATGAATATCCTCACAAGGCTGGGAGATAGGTGATATTATCCTCAATTTATAGGTGAGAAAACTAAGTCAAACAGAAGTTAAGTGACATGCCCAGAGTCACACAGCTAGTAAGCATTGGAGGCCAGATGTGAACTAAGATCTTCCTGATTCCAGGTATGGTGTTCTAACCATTGCCCCTACAGCTGTCCAGATAATGAAAGCTGTTGAACTAAATGATCTCTCGGGTTCCTTCCAGATTTGAATCTATAATCCTATGATCTCTCTGGCCTAAAGGAAATTAGATGATTGGACTAGATGGTCTCTGAGGTTGGTTCCTACCAGTTATGATTCTAGTCTATGGCAAATCTACTGAAATGGTTTCCTTGGTCAAATTTACAATGATAATAAAATTATCATCCTCTGTTTGTCTCAGTTTCCTCAACTATAAAATGGGAATAATAATAGCACCTACCTCTCAGGAAGTTTTAAGGATCAAAAGAGATAATATTTATAAAAAGTGCTTGGCACAATGCCTGGCACATTATAAGCATTATATAAATGTTTAGTTGTTTCTCTTGTTTTTATGTCATCCTCATTTCAGAATTTTTTTCTTTCCTTCTTTATTCAGTGAGACATTCCTTATAACAAAGACTAAAAAGAAATAGATAAATGGTTCAGCAAAACCAAACAACCTACCAACCGTGTCTGCCAATATATGTGTGATTTATTTCCTGAAACTTTTTCCAGGACCTAGTTGAGTCATTCTAATTTCAGAGTTCGATTTTCTTTTATTATATTTCTCCACATCTCCATTATTAGTCATTGGGTATATTGTTTTCCTGGTGCTAATGATCTCCCTCTTTGAAAAAGGCCAATGATAAATCTTTATTAATTTAAAAGAAGGGAAAAACACCTTTAAATCTAGCCCAGAATCTTACAAATTCTCTAGCATTAAATTAATGTCTCATTCCTTTCATTCTAACCCAAAGGTATGAAAATGAACTGTCTTTCAAGAGAGACCTGGAAGCAGAAGTGGAAGGACTTCGGAAGATCCTAGATGACCTGACTATCATCACTACCGACCTGGAAATGGATGTGGAGGGCATGAGGAAGGAGCTTATCCTCATGAAGAAGCATCATGAGGAGGTGGGAGAAACCATAAGTCTTTTACTTCATCTAGAAAATCTTTAAAAATTCTAGAGTCTTGGGTCAAATCAATAGTTTAGAAGGAAGGACAAGTAATAGAATGTCAACCGAGTCTCTTTATAATGCATTGAGTTCTGTGGAGAATGTCTTTCCTGGATTGTAAGAAAAAATAGTGTTTGTCTAATTGTCTTCAACTTGGAGCAGGTAGGTAGCTCAGTGGTTTGAAAGCGAGGTCTAGAGATCGGAGATCCTGGGTTCAAATCTGGCCTCTGATACCTCCTAGGTATGCAACCCTGGGCAAGTCACTTAACCTCAGTTGTCTTAACTTCACCATTCTTCTGCCTTGGAACCAATACTTAATATCGATTCCAAGACAAAAGGTAAGGGTTTAAAAAATCAAATAAAACTCTTAAAAATTAAGAACATAATGCAATCTTGATCACAGGTAGTATGGCCGGTGGATTGAGAGCTGACCTCAGAACCAGAAAGACCTGACTTCTCTATGAGATGTATAATTGCTATTTCTACAAGATGAATGGCTGAACTTTAGTTTTCTCATCTGTAAAATGGGTCTAACAATAGTACTTGCATCATAGGGTTATTGTAAGGACCAAATGAGACAATGTGTATCAAGAGATTTACAAAACCATAGAACATTACGTCAATGTTGGCTGTTGGATTTTTTTTTTTTTCTAGAGCTTGTGATTTCACTGGTTTTAAGAATTTCTGGTAAGGAAATTCCTACCTGTTTAGAAGGGCATCTGCTCTGTTTTTTATAGTCTTATAACATTGCCTGCTGTAAAAGTAAATAACCCTGGATCATATAGGCAGTATGTATTAGAGGCAGAATTTGAACCCAGGTTTAAGCTCTTTCTCCAATAACAGCCACTATTATTTTTGTCATTGTTGCGATAATTATTACCTAAATTACAGATGGGTTATGATCTTTTTTTAAAACATTTTTAACCCTTGCCTTCTGTCTTTGTATCAATTCTAAGACAGAAGAGTGGCAAGGGCTAGACAATCAGGGTTAAGTGACTTGCCCAAGGTGATACACGTAGGAAGTGTCTGAGACCAGATTTGAACCCAGGTCCTCTTGATTCCAGGTCTACCATTCTATCTCCTGTACCACCTAAGTATCCCATAATCTACAATGATGGTGAGAATTCTCATACCTATAAATTTCCAGGTAATTGATGAAAATAACACAAAAGAAATGATTAATTGGTAAAAATCAGGAGACAGTGAATTTTTGACTGGACCTTTTGGTGGCTTAGATATATACTATTGAGGGAAAAAAAACATCTAATGAATGCTGAGCTTCCCTAACTAAACCAGTATGAAAATATGTTAATGGATAATATTTTTAAGCTAACCTACCACTCTTCGTTTTCTACTAAATTAATAGAGAGGACAGGAAAATTCATTTCCCAATAGCACCAAATAGACTTAAGTGGGAAAAAATTATCTGAAGAAAAAAAGAAAAAAAAATGTCACCAATCTGAATTAATTCACTGGGTCCAATGAGACTACAAAGGAGTTTTCTCCTTGCTGTAATCTTCAGGGTTTAGGCATACTGATTTTTGACAAATCTGTTCGGAGACAGTGGTTGTTAAATAAATCCTTTCTATGGTTGCTTTATTTCTTGATGAGTTAATGGGTGTTGGTTACATTCGATCATCATCGGGCAATTACAATGAGAGGATTTTAAAAGCTATTACACCTTTCTGCTCTAGGTTATTGAACAGATTCCCAAATCCTTTAACTTGTGACCTAAAAATGCTCAATTTGTCAATTCTATAATCACTGCACAAGTAAATATTATTTGTTAGGTATAAATGGGACTTCTGGTTATAGAGAAGCACTCAAGGAAAGGAATTCATCCTGGAGCACTTAGCAATTAGGGATTAAAATGGTTAACATATAAGTCTTTTGATTGACAGTCTAATGTTATTTGTTGTGCAAAATAATAAGGAAGAAGGCATGCAGGGTTCATTTATTTTGTTTTACTTTATTTTTTTGCACATAATTGGCAAGTAGTATCTAAGAGTCTAGTTCCAGTCAGAATAAGAACAAATCTTGGAGACCGTGCTGGCTTCTTTCACCTTAAAGCTTAGTTTTACCTCTCCATTTAAAGAGAACAATTACTCAAAATTTGGGCACCTGGAGCAAACAGCACAAATGCTTAACTGCCCTGGCCATGGTTTCCCTATCTGTAAAATGATTGTCTTGAACCAGATGATCTCAAAAGTCTGCCACTGAAGGGAAGGGGTGAGACAAGCATTATGAACCTTGCCCTTGAAGTAATTTTTTAACTCCTGATGGGAAATTAATTAAGATATTGACAACTAAATTGAAGAGGGGAATTAGCATTGTTACCTGATTTTTAAAAGAGACTTCAAGTCTATCCAATAATGTTTGAAATTTAAAAGTCTGAAAATTCTGAAATAAAGTTTGAAAATCACTTTATGGATTTTAACTCAATTGATTAGTTTCTGTCATGACTTCTAGATTGCTAAAGGAGTATCCTATTAAATTGTTCTACTTTCTAAATGTCATACCTTGGACAAAATCCTAACTACCCACACCCTAAATTTATGATTTGGCTACAAAAGATCAGTGAAGAGGATCGGGAACCTTACTGTAATTACATTCTTTCCTCTGCTTCCAAAATAAACAGGAAATGAGCAAACAGCAAATGACAGAGGACATCAGTGTCAACGTGAGGGTGAACTCAACCCCAGGAGAAGATCTCCTTAAGATTCTAGAGGACATGAGGCAAGAATATGAGTGCATAATTAAAAAGAACCATCAAAACATGGATACATGGTACAAAGAACAGGTAAAAGAAAGCCCAAGATGATGGGAATGTTGTTTTCCCTGGTCCCATTTGCTGATACTGAAATGCTCTGTCCTCTCCTTCTGCCCCTACAGTCAGAATCAGTAGCCCAAGAATTGGAAAGCAGAACAGTGACTGTACAAAACAATAAGGACAATATCCACGAACTGAGACGTACCTTCCAGGCCCTAGAGATTGACCTTCAAACCCAGAGGAATAAAGTGAGTCTCTCCTCAGGAAACCATTGGCTATTCTATTTGTGAAGTTTTCATTCAAGTCTTCCCTAAAGTCCCTGATTATCCTCTGGTAAAACTGAGCACCAATCTCTCCTTGTTACGGTAACAATATGGTAGACATGGGTATATTATGAGCTGAAACCAACAATTCAATTCAGTTCCATTCAACTCAATAAGCATTTAGTAGGTTCCTACTTCTGTGGGTAAGGCAAATTTTGTCAACCATTAGGGATGGGGTTGGAAGAGGTGGGGAACAAAATAGTCCTTCCCCTAGAGGAACTTTTATTCTACTGGAATAGTCATGATGTGAGGGATAAAGAACATTCTAGACTATGGGGATTTTTATCACCTAAGCAGGATGCTGGGGCAGCGAAGTGGCATAGTGAATACAGGGTCAGACCTGGAGTCAGGAAGACATCTTCCTGAATTCAGATCTAGTCTCAGACACTTAGTACAAGTCACCTCCTTGCCTCAGTTTCCCCATCTTTAAAATAAACTGGAGAGGTAAATGGCAAATTACTCTAGTATCTTTACCAAGAGAATCCCAAATGGGGTCACAGAGAGTTAGATGTGGCTGAATAGCAGCAAAGGCTGGAAGCTATACTACCCTTGGGGATGTTCTGAGGAGTTTATGAACAAGGCTTTAGCAAAAATTAAATAATTGTAGTTGTACTAGGCTAGTCACATAGTAGGGATACATACATGTACACACATATAGAGAGATAATAGGAATTGCTAATGATGTTTCACCACGGGAAGTGTTTGGACATAACTGTTTCTAAGTTACTCTACACCATTAGAGTATTGAACATGGATCTGATCTATGTGCAATACTGACAACAATAAAAAAACTTATTCAATTCCTTCTCTGAACAGAGCACTATGCTAGGCAGTGGGGGGCAAAGGGTGCAAAGAAGTATAATTCACTCATTTTTTATTAAGCACCTAATATCTGCAAGGTCTTATGATGGATGATGGGAATTTAAAGAGGTCTTACTCTCAAGGAGCTTACAATCTATCTGCCAAGCATTACAAAGGATATATTAAGCTCCTAATATACACCAGTCTTATTAGAGGCTAGAGAAAAGAGGAATAGTGGGGGATGATGTCAAGAGCATTTGAGATGAGGAGCAAGAAGGATAATGGAGTTTGAAACAAATGAACCTGATTTTCTTAGCAAAGTCTGAGGCAAAGTCTTTAGATGGGGAGAGTAGGTTTGGGAAAGAAAAGGAAAAGGAAGCCAGGAGAAGGTTGGGTAAAGAAGAGAAAGACTGCAAAAAAATTATACTAAACAGAATAGAGAATCAATTAGAGAGAAGTAAAATAATAGCCTTACCTACTGAGGGTCCTGTAACAATTATTGTTCTTCAGTTTCTTCAGTTGCATCTGATTCTTTGCTACTCTTGGCAAATATATTGGGCTAGTTTGCTATTTCCTTCTTCAGCACACTTTACAGAAGAGAAAACTGAGGAAAAAGGAGTTAAGTGACTTGTGTGCCCAGATTTAAACTGAAGAAGAGTCTTCCTAACTCCAAGCCCAGCACTCTATCCACTGCCCCATCTTTGAGACTGGATAACATTAATTTGTATCCCCAGGGAAGAAAAGATGGGAAATCAAATAATTGTGATGCAAGAAAGAATGAGTTAAGGAGAGACACCAGCAAAGCTCTCTCAGAAATTTGAGGAGAGGAGCATATCAAAAAGTGACTTTTATTGAAAAATAAAACCAATGACATCAATATTTAAATGAGTCCGGGAGAGGGAAGTAAATTTGAGGAGGGAGATTTCCGCCCAGAGAGGTAATCAGGGAAAACTTTGTGGAGGTGATGTCATTTAAGTTGTGGAATAAAGAGAAAGAAAAACTCTGTAAGTATAAAGTCATGATCCTCGTCCTCAGGGAGTTCACCATCCATCTTAAGACATGAGATCCGAGAGACCAAAGATAGGCAAGGCAGAGAGCCAATCATGTCAGGCAAGACATGAAAGAGAACGTAACAAGGGACCCTTTAAGATATATTCCTTTTTATAAAGACACAGAACTTTAATCCTGAGAAATCTTTGCTGTAACACTGAGGAAGTTAGTTATGCCAAATCTGCATTAGTGACAGTGAAGAATGTAGCCTCTCAACAACAGGAACGCAGAAGTGTGCAGGTAAATATTTAACATTAGACTCCAAAAGACATGCTTTTTTGTTTAATCTGCATTAACATTTTCTCTGTGACTTTTTAAAGACTAGAAAATCAACAAAACTGTAAATAAAACCCTGCTTTGTAGCATTTGCTGACTTCTGAGACCCTGAAAATTTTACAGTTATCTCTTGCTGACCAGTGTGAGCTGGCACCAGCATGCTCCTATTTTCTAAGTTCATCTAGAGCACACAGATACTTTGGCATGGCCCTCAACAAGGCATACACACATATAAAACTTGAATGGATGACTAACCAATTCAACAGGCAGATGGCACATGATCAACAAATAGTACATGGTCATTGGTCAAGGAATGCCACATACGGAAAGAGACTCCTAGGACAAAGGCTCTGTGACCACTCTGTGCATTTGTTTCCATTTCAGAAATGTGCCCTGGAGGGCATGCTGACAGATACCAAGTCCCGCTACTCCTGCCAGCTCCAGCACATGCAGCAGATCATCTCCCACTATGAGGAGGAGCTGATGCAATTGCGCCATGATCTGGAGCGCCAGAACAACGAATACAAGATACTGCTGGGCATCAAGACCCACCTGGAGAAAGAGATTGCCACCTACCGCCACCTCATGGAGGGAGAGGGCAAAGGGTGAGTCCAGTGCAGCCTTGACTAGGGACTGCACAATACAGTGGAGAGAATACTGACTCTGGAGTTAAAAGAGCTAAGTTCAATTCTCACCTCTGCTGTTTTCTACCTGTTATTTTGGGCTAATTATTTAATTTCCCTGGAACTTAGTTTGTTTCCTTATAAAATCAAGGAATTATCATACATGATCTGTAAGAACATTTTTACCTCTAAAACTACGTTCTTCAATCATGTGGAAACAATATTTATTTACATGTTCTCATTTGGGACTCTGTCTACAGAGCCTTAAATGGGGGAATTAGGATTAGGATCATAGCTCTAGGAACAACCAGGTCATACAGTAGATAGCCAGGTCTGAAAGGATCTGAGTTCAAATCTAGCCTCCATTGCTTCTTGTCTGTGTGACCCTGGGCAAGTCACTAATCCCAATTGCCTAGCCCTTGCTGCTTTTCTGTCTTAGAATTGGTAGTAAATAAAAAGGTGAGAGTTTTAATTTAAAAAGAAGAAGAAGAATCATAGCTATGAAGTCTGAATTTGGAAGCAAGATGAGGG
>NC_058133.1:191601517-191624186 GCF_016433145.1 Gracilinanus agilis
AAGAAAGAAAGAAAGAAAGAAAGAAAGAAAGAAAGAAAGAAAGAAAGAAAGAAAGAAAGAAAGAACCATAGCTCTGGAGTCTGAATTTGGAAGGGATTCCAGAAGTAAATCTTTCATCTGTCCATGAGTGGGGAGGGCAGTGGCTTGAAGGATGGAGAAGTACTGTTAGCATAGGGGACAGTCCAACCATGGATATAGTTCTGCCTATAGAGCAATGACCCATTCCTTACGGGGATTCCCTTTTGCCTCCTTTAGCCATAGGGTCCCAGGAAAAGGACACCAGGGTTGGGAATCTGGGGATGGGGACAGGTAAGAAAATGGGATCCCATTTGTCACTTAGGACTGGGATGAGCAGGGACTGAGAATATGTCAAACCCTAAGTATGGAAAACACATCTAAGGACCCTCCTAGCTACACATCTGATATATACTTTATCTCACTGGATTGTCAAAATAGCCTTGCGAGGTGTGTCCTGCAGATAATATCTCCCAGGTCATTAATGAGGAAACTGAGGCCCACAGATAGACCAAAGTCACAATAACTAATAAAATGGCGGAGACAGGTCTCCTGATTCCAAATCTACTACTCTCTTCATTGAGAGTCCTGATTATTTATGTCATGAAATACTTCATTGACTATTGGATATCTAACACTACTTTTTAACTTTCAGTGTTCTTTGGGATAATCGAAAAAAATGAACATAATGAACATACATACAAAGAACTAAAAATGTCAGTGAGTGATAAGAAATTATCTGGAATATTTTACAAAGCTAACTCACAGTGTACAAGTCTAAGAATTTCTTTTTCAATGAGGAGGATGAGAAAAAGACCCACAATATGGAATTATTATTAACCTATTATTATTGTTAATGAGTATTTGGTGATTATTAACAATGATAATAATAATTTACATTAATATAGCACTTGAAAGTTTTACAAAATGCATTCTTGTCAACTGCCTTGTAAGGCAGGTAAGTAGTACAAGAATTATTATCTCTATTTTACAGATGAGTAAACTGAGACCTGGTGAGGTAAAATTTTTTACCCAAGACCATACAACTAATAAATGTCACAATCAAATTTAGAACCTAGTTCTCTGATGTCTACAAATCTTTCGTTTTGAATTCAAACTTTGATTTTTTTAATGTTTTTTCTTTTAGAAACTGTTTCTGACCTCAACAATCCCTAATCAGAAATTTCAAGAGTTAACTCAGAAAACATTCGATGAGATCCTCAATCTAGTTTCAGGATAAAGAAAGGGGTTAGAGATCAGTTCTCTGAACCAAACCTTTAGACACTTTCTGAGACCTGTGACCTGAACAGACAAAATATAGAGCACCTATTTCTTAGGCCTCATTGTTGAAAGCTATCCAACATCTCCAGATAATCTGATATGGATGTATTAGTTGATAAGAAAGTAACAGGACACGGGAGACAATCCTGACTGTTAACTCAGAGCTGCTTCTCCAAAGTGCCATTGAGTCACAAGTTTATTATATACTATTTTCACACGAAGAACACAAAAAAACTTTACAACTATGTAGAGGTTACAAATTATACAAAAAAAAACCCTTTTAGGCTTCAAAATAGAGATAGAAAAGGGTCCAAAGCCAAATTCTAGCCACCTGGCTATCAGCAAGCCAATTCCGGGAATAGTAACTATATTCTATAGATATCATAAATGAATTGAGTCTTGTACTTTTTATTGGGAGGACTACACCTGGGTGGATGAAGTCTTGTCTAGCTCTGGCCTTTGGCTATCTTAGGAATATTTTTAGAGTTCAGGCATCTTAATTTTCTTGGAGAGAAATTGTTAACGCAGTAACTGTTGGTTTGCTAAGAACTTAAAGCTTTCCAATGAGACTATAATGTTTTTTTCAATAAGAAAAGGTGTGGATCTTATATGGAGTCAAAAGAGGAGTCTAGGATTTTAATCTCTTTGAAACTCTGTTTCTCTTATTGGCTTCCCACACCTCATGATGTCACTTCCAGTGCTAGCTTTCTCTATCCAACCTTGGGAGTCGATGAGGAGCATTATTGCTTACTAATAAAGGTGCTGGTTCTGGAATTGGAAAAACCTGCATTCAAATCCAAGCTCTTATGCTTTCTGTTAGGCTTTAGGCAAGTCTCAAATGGTTGGAGTCTGTTTCTTCATCTATAAAATGAGTATAATAACACCAATCATATTATCCTCCCAATGCAGTTAAAATGATGTCAATTTTTATTATTCATGATGGTGTTTTTTCTCTAAGCTCTTTTAACTTTTACAGGAGAAGAGAAGACTACAAATCAGAAACAAAAGGTAAAGAATTTCATTGTTTCAAACTATTCTTCCTAATTAAATGCCCTAATTTTGTACATGTCAAAAATTCATGTCTTACAGATATGTTCTAAGGCCTAATAAAGAATGATGGGTAGCCTACACTACCTTTACTGACTAGTTGCAAAGTGTGAAGGAGCCTACAAGAATAAACAGGTTGCCCTCTCTTTTTAACCTAAGTTAGGATCCTTTTTATTATACCCTGATTACTCTGATTTTCAGAGACTTAAGAAATGAAAAGAAAATTATTCTCATCATCCATCTATAGTAATTCTCTTCCCAGATATCAGAGAAGCATACACTCGGGGTTAGAAGGCACCTTTAGAATCATATAATCTGGCCTCCCACCCAATTAACCAATCCCCTCTCCCCTCTATGACATCCCTTGATGAATGGACATTCAGTCCCTGTTTGAACACTTTGAATGGTAGGCATCTCACTTTTTTGAAAAGCAACCCATTTCACCCTACATAAATTCTACTAAGAAGTCCTGCTGCCTCTTGAGTCTATATTCCAAAAAACACACATCAAAGCTATTATTTTTTAGATTCTTCATTCATTTATTGAATATTCACTATTGCTTTGCCAAGACTTCTCTTCCTAACACTAATATATTCTCCTCTATTTTATAGTTACTTTATTTCCTTTTTTGGGGGGGGAAATGTTCCCCCTAAAAGCAAAGTGTCCATTACCTTTTTCTGGGTATCACCTAAGAACTAAGATATTATTGTGTACATAGTACAACTGAATGAATATTTATTGAAAAGATTATAAAATACTGACTCTTCAATATTTCAAAATTGAGGAACAGCTTTCATGTACTCTCTCATCATATTTAAGTCTTCTCTTCTTAAGACTATGTTGAGTTCCTAAAATAACATTGTTTCTAGATCCTACCCCATCTCAGTCATCCTTGGAACATATCCCAGAGTGTCATTTTCCCTTTAAAATATGGTGCCCGGGACTCAATATACTACTTGATAAGCACAAACTAAGCTCTTAGTCTGATCACCCCATTTCCTCCCAAGTACATAAACATAAAAGATCCTTGGTTGTTTGCTCATAGACAGTGACTAGAGTTTGGTGCCAATCAAGAAGTTAACCTGAAATAATCTGAAAAACTAAAATTCAAGGACACTCTAGCAGAATGTTTTTTAACCTATTTGCTTATCCATTTGACTATGTCCAGTTATTATTGTTGTCCTCCATCCCCATTAGAATCTAATAAGAGGGGACAGCTGGGTAGCTCAGTGGATTGAGAGCGAGGCCTAGAGACAGGAGTTTCTAGGTTCAAATCTGGCCTCAGATACTTCCCAGCTGTGTGACCCTGGGCAAGTCACTTCACTTCCATTGCTTAGCCCTTACCACTCTTCTCCCTTGGAATCAATACACTGTATTGACTCCAAGATGGAAGAGTAAGGGTTTAAAAAAAAAGAATCTAATAAGAGTTATTAACCTAAGAACCAAGACATCATCCACAGAATACCTCTCTCATAAAATATACTATACCAAGTGAAGTGAGGAGAACCAGAAGAACATTGTACACAGTAACAACAACTTTATATGACCTAGCTATTCTCAGCAATACTATGATCCAAGACAATCCCAAAGACATAATGAAAAATGCCATCTGCCTCTAGAGAAAGAACTGATGGAATTTGAGTGTAGATCCGAAACATACTATATTTCACTTTCTTTTTTTGTTGTTGTTGTTATTCTATATCTCTTCCAAAAAAAACGGCTAACATGGAAAAATATTTTACATGTACAATCTATATCAAATTGCTTACTGTCTCAGGACAAGGGAAAGAGATGGAAGAAAGGAAGATAAATTGGAATCAAATTTTGAAAAATAAATGTTAAAAAATTTTTACATACAATTTGGGGGATAAGATATTATTTTTAAAATCCACTTGCACCCAGAAGCTAGGGAATTGAGAGAAATCTTTGTTGAAGGTTTTCTCTATTAACAAGCTTACAAGGACCCAGGTTTCCTGAGTATTTTTGATTCTGTTATCTTAGAAAGCACAAAATATGCAAACTTCAGAAAAAGGTAAGTTTTAATGGAGACATACTGAGGGGAGAACATGCTCACTGTGTTTTTTCTAATTATTTTTGTCTTTGTCTCTTCAGCTCCAAAGATCATGGCCATAATGAAGGAGACTGTGAATGGAAAAGTCACCCTTTTGAAAGTCAATGAGATCCAGAAGCCTGAATAAAGTATATAAAAGCCCTTGCCAGTTGTAAATACTTTTCTAATGAAAATACTGGCAGGAACAAATCATTTATGAAAGTGTTATAAATGTTGAATTCAGAGTTATTAATATACCAAACTTTAGAACTCATTTTTTTCTTTGGAACATGATTATTTTCTCACTGTGCTTGCCAAATCAATGTGTAAATTAATACAAGTTCAAAGATCTCCTCTCTTATTATCAGTTCCAGATTCTTCTCATTTTGAATATCAGTTCTCAATAAAGGTCTATATCAATTGTATGAAGTATATTGTTTTTATTATTAAGTTTAATGAATTTTTTAGATCAGAAAGTAAGATAGTGCCTTAAGAGATCGTCTAACTCAGGGATTTTCAGAATGTACTTCATGAGCTGGTAGCTGAAAAGATTCTTCATAAGATTTATAGAAAGTAGAGCTAGAGGAGACCTTACAAGTCATCTTAGTTGAGGAAATTGAAAACCAAAGAGGTCATCCAGATAGGAAGCACTAGAACCATGATTTAAACTGAAATCCTCTGACTATAAATCCAGACTCTTTTCCATGTAGAATCTTTGATTTGAAGGAGATAAGACTTTAAAGGTCATCTAATCCAACTCTTTCATTTTACAAATAAAGTAACTAAAACTTTTGGGGTAAAGCAACTTCTCTATGTTCTCTAGGTAGGTGGTTAGTGGCAGAGCCAAGATTTGAAACTAGGTTCTCTGAATCCAAACCCAGCATCCTTTTTATCATACTGCAAAAATATAAAATTTAGGTTTTTATGCTAACATGAAAGTTCTAAAGTACTATTGTGGTCACTGGTTTTTTTTAATATTATAGCTTAAGTCAAAATGACTTTTAGTAGCTTTATTCACAAAGAGGTGGAAAGAGTAAAAGAGGGTAGAGAAATGTCTAGCCTACCACCCTAAGTGTTGTTCCAATGTCAAGCTCAGTCCTGGCAGGACTTGGTAATTTTCAGCCAGAGGACTCGGTGGTATCTTCAGCAAGGGTTCCACCAACACAAGCTCCTCCAGGAAAGAAAGGTCTCTCCGGAACCAATCTCTCCAGAAGCTAGGAAAGGTAGGCCAGCTACTCACCCAGCTCAACACAAAGTCCTCCAAAGAGGCAGTTTAAAGAACAAGTCCAAAGGAGCAGTCTCATGGACAGGAAGTTCAGGACTTTTTATGGTCCTTTTTCCATATCACTTTCTGTCACTTCCCCACTTTATAGGAACCAATCACAGTCTTTCAATTTGCCTAGCATTGCCCAAGGAGGGTGTCAGTAGCCTTTGGAGGTGTGAACTTATTCTAGTGACTTGTGAACTCTCTTACTTAGTGTCAAGTAGGGGTACTTTAAATTCTTGATTGATTAATTTAAAAATTGTTGATTGATAGACAAAGAAAGCGTGATTCACTCTTCACAATACTATATTGCCTCCTTTAGTCTAAGCTTGAACATATTAAGTATCTGAATTCAAAGGTAGACTGTGCTGATGAAATGGACAAAATTAATTTACCAATGATATTGGAGTTATCTTCCCTGACAATTTAAGTTCCTTTTAAGTAGATTGTTTAATTCCATGTACTTGTGTCTCCCTTGACTAGCACACAGCAGCTACTTCCCCTCCTCCTCCATTTTTACTCAGGCAGAAACACCAAGACAGAAAGACTTCTGTGGTGGGTGAAAGATGAAATGACTAAGGAAACAAAAGTCTGATCTTCCAAGTATATACATTTATTTAGGAATGCATGGCAATTACCCAACAAATTGGAACCAGTGTTCTTACTCAGCTTAGGCTTGAACCCCCAAATAGGGGGAGATAGATTTTTATATATTAAAAACAATTAATTAAATAAAACCAATTAATTAAAAATAAGCAATGTATTAGATGATCTGATTTCTAATTGGAGGAAATAATATGGGACCTTCCAAGTTGGGAGGGGCAAAGTGAATAGGTATAATTCCCTGAACTCAGAAAAAGAGGTGTCCCACTTTCCCCAAGTGTCTATAAATAATCAAAAGAACATAGAAACAAATTAATCATCATGGGGCCAGTTTTTAGACTATAAGTTACAGATAAGGTACACATATGCTTTGATGGAGCGTTTCTATATCAGTAGTTCCCCACATAGGTGAAATCACACACACACACACACACACACACAAACATATACTCATCACATCATATCACACATCACACACACCACCCATGGCACACTTACAAATATACATATACATATAAATATATACACAAAAAAAAGAATAAAGAGGGAGCCAGTATATTATCCCCTGTACTGAATGAAATTATGGAGGAAGGGAATAATTTATTAAGCATCTATTATGTGCTGGCACCATGCTAAGCATTTTTTAAATATAACCTCATTCCTCTGGTGAATATAATTTCTTGCTTCTCACCCCTAGAAACATTTTGTTTTTCATTCTTAGAAATTATCAAAACCAGGTCAGAAAGTTTCAAAGTTCCCATTAACTTGGGGACCTGCTGGATGAGTCTCAGGACATTTGCTATCTGCTCTTCTGTTCCATAGTTCCCATATTGTCCCCTTTCAGTAAAATGTTACAGCGCTTGGATAGTGAGACATTTCTGGCTACTTGTCTTTTAGTCCCAGTTCCTACTTCAGGCCAATTCATGGCTCTTTTCATCTCTACTATCTCTAACAGGTCCTTCCTCCTTATTCTTCTTCTCTTCTGGCTCTTTTCCCAACACTCTGATGATTTCTGCCACAGTTCTCTGTCCACACCATTTTGGAAAAGTGAAGGTTTGGTTTTTCTTTCTCTGCTTGGAAATTTTCTAGCATGCACCTTTGGCAAACAACATTCTAGGAAATGACATCTTTTTGTCCTAATGCTGTGCCTACATGAGTCCTCTTACATCTCTCCCTTGTCCTTTTTAAGGGAGTAGGGAAAGGAAGAGGCTTTGTCACTGACTCCCAGAAATTCACATCTACACAATTATGTCTCTATGCATTCTAACTGCCTCCTCTCTCCACTGAGGTTCTTCTTCAATATCTTATCTAGGTGTGAAGATGAGCCTGGGTTCTAAAAAACTCCATATCCAGAGAAAGAACTGTGGGAGCAGAAATGCAGAAGAAAAACATATGATCAATTGTGTGGTTCAATGGGGATATGATTAGGGTTTTGATGTTAAATTATTGCTCTACTGCAAATAGAAATGGAAATGGGTTTTGAACAATGATACATGTATAACCCGGTGGAATTGCTTGTCAGCTCCAGGGTGGGATGAGAGAAGGGGAGAAGGTAGGAATCATGAATCATATAACCATGAAAAAATATTCTAAAGGAAAAAAGAGTGGGGGAAAAAACTGGGACCATAGGATTTAAAACTATAAGAAGCCCTTCACGTTATAGGTGAGGAAGCTAAACCCAAAGATATTAAATGTAAGCCCAAGGTCAAATGAATTTTAAGGGGCAGAAGTGGCATCAAAACCTAAATCCTTTAACTCCAAATTCAGTATTAATTCCAGTCCAGTCCAACAGGTTGCCTCTCTTCAATATGATTAAAAAAAAAAAACACCTTACTCTCTGTATTAGAATCAATACTGTGTATTGGTTCCAAGGCAGAAGAATGGTAAGGACTAGATAAGGGGAATTAAATGATTTGTACAGGGTTACATAGCTAAGAAGTGTCTGAGGCAAGATTTGAACCTCCCGTCCCTAGGACCTCTAGTCTTTATGCCTGTTCTCCATCCACTAAGCCACCTAGCTTCCCCCTCAATATGATTTTAATACAGATATTCTTAACCTGAGTTTCATGGACCTCCAGTTTCACAGGGCCCATGAACTTGATTTGGGAGAAGAAATTAATATTTATTTCCACTAGCCGCTAACTGAAATTTATCATTTCTTTCAGTAGTTTAGGACCATTATTCTGCAAAGTGGTCCATTGGCTTTACTAGATAGAGCAAGGAGATTCACACACACACACACACACACACACACACACACACACACACACACAAGCACAGAGAGAGCTTAAGAACCTACAATTCAGCATATATATTTAATAACAAGACAAATGATTAATATTTAATAACTCAGTCTCCTAGGTTCTCAGAACACCATTCCACCAGCCCAAGAAAAGAATAAACTACACTAAACACAGGCCATGTAACCTGTATTTAAATAAAACAGGCATGTAGTTAAAAAAGAAAAAGAAAAGAAAAAACTGTCTCAATGTAAAAGTGTATTTGATAGTCATTTTGACTTCAGACATATGTCACTGAAATCTATGTATGATATAACCCAACATGTCTTTGTGAAGTATGTTCAGTGAGTCAAGTACTACCACCAATAAAGTTGTTCCACTGTTAGATCTAAATCCAATCTCAAATTCCATTAAATGTCCTCATACAACGAGGAATTACATTTCTGAGCTATAAGATTATTCTCTGGAAGCCTAACTCAAAAGTGGTTGAACTACAATAGATTTTTTTTTTAATTTTGCTAATATTGGCACTAATCAAGAATTCTTTGATAGAAATAATTATGATAGCTAACATTTATGCAGTGCTTACTATGTATTGTGCTAAGTGCTTTTATAATTATCTCATTTGAGTTTCATAACAGCCCTAGGAAATGGGTGTTAATATTATCTCCCTTATACAGGTGAGGAAACTGAGACAGATAAAGGTTAAGTAATTTCCCAGGGGTCACAAAACTAGAAAGTATTTGAGCTTGATTTGAACTCAGACATTTATGATTCCAGACTTATCACTCTATCCATTGCATCACCTAGCTTCCCCAACTGGTAAAGATGACAAAAAATGGAAATCATCAAAGTTGAAGGGTTAATTTAATCAACAAAAGCAACAAAAATTATACTACTAGAGAAAAAATGAACACATTAATGAATTAATTTTTTTAACTCTTACCTTCCATCTTAGAATAAATACTGTGTATTGTTTCCAAGGCAGAAGAGCAGTAAGGGCTAGGCAACGAGGATTAAGTGACTTGCCCAGGGTCACACAGCTAGGAAGTCTCTGAGGATAGATTTGAATATCAGACCTCCAATCTCTAGGTCTGACTCTCCATCCACTGAGCCACCCCACATTAATGCATTAGTGATAGAGCTGAGAAATGGTATAAACAGTTCTAAGAACCAATTGGAACTTTGCTAATAAAGGTAAAGGGGAGAAAAGAGGGGTGGAAAATAGGACTGAAATGCCCAGAGATTCTAGCACTAAGTATATATTATTAAATTTGAAAAACATAGAACCACTAAAACAGTTAGAAAAGACACATCTTTAATCAGGACAAGGGAGACAACGCTCTGGTGGCCACCATACACAGTCAAGCATACACAGTTAAGCTCTGAAACAATATCTCTGGGAATAGGCACCACTAATGGGTTCCATAGAACTCAAGAACTTGGGGTCTTATATATTCTTTAGGGAATATAGGAAAGGAAGGAAAATTGATTGGCTACATGCAGGATAGAGAAGGAAGATCCAAGCCAGGGGCTGGAACACCTGGAAGTAGTCTAGATATAATACCTTGGAAGACAAATGGTACCTAAGACTTGATTAAATCTGCTAATCCTATCTGAAGTAATCAGAGGGTACCTGAAGATTTATGGTTCAGTCTGGGACAAAAGGCCAGCAAAGGGGTTTCTTACAAGACAGACTGTGAGATTGAAGGGTCATTTTGGAGTTTCCTAAAAACAGGTTGTCAATATCTAGGTTAATAACAAAAAGAAAGTTTTCAATTTTGCCACATCCTCTCCAACATTCATTACTCTCTCCTGCTGTTAATTTAGCCAGTCTGCTAAGTGTGAGGTGGTACCTCAGAGTTGTTTTGATTGGTATTTCTCTAATTATTAGAGATTTAGAATACTTTCTCATGTGTTTATTGATAGTTTTGATTTCTTTATCTAAAAATTGCCTATTCATTTCCCCTGCCCATTTATCAATTTGGGAATGACTTGATTTTTTTGTACAATTGATTTAGCTCCTTGTATATTTGAGTAATTAGACCCCTGTCAGAGTTTTTTGTTATAAAGATTTTTTCCCAGTTTGTTGTTTCCTTTCCCTGATTTTGGTTGCATTGCTTTTGTTTGTACAAAAACTTTTTCATTTAATATAATCAAAATTATTTATTTTACATTTTGTAATTTTTTCTAACTCTTGTTTGGTTTTAAAATCTTTCCTTTCCCAGAGATCTGACAAGTATACTATTTTGTGTTCGTCTAATTTATTTATAGTTTCCTTCTTTATATTCAAGGCATTTACCCATTCTGAATTTATCTTGGTACTGTAGGGTGTGAGATGTTGATCTAAATCTAATCTCTTCCATATTGTTTTCCAATTTTCCCAGCAGTTTTTGTCAAATAGTGGATTTTTGTCCCAAAAGTTGGGCTCTTTGGGTTTATCATATACTGTCTTGCTGACATCACTTACCCCAAGTCTATTCCACTGATCTTCCCTTCTTTCTCTTAGCCATATTGTTTTGATGACCACTGCTTTATAGTATAGTTTAATATCTGGTACTGCTAGACCACCTTCCTTCACTTTTTTTTTATTATTTTCCTTAATATTCTTGATCTTTTGTTCTTCCAAATGAACTTTGTTCCTTTGTTACAGTTTTTTCTAATTCTTTAAAAAAGTTTCCTGGTAGTTTGATAAGTATGGCACTAAATAGGTAAATTAATTTGGGTAGAATGGTCATTTGTATTATGTTAGCTCGTCCTACCTATGAGCAATGTGTTTTTCCAATTGTTTAGATCTATTTTTAATTGTTTGGAAAGTGTTTTGTAGTTGTGTTCATATAATTCCTGAGCTTGATTTGGCAGATAGATTCCTAAGTATTTTATATGGTCTAGGGTGATTTTAAATGGTATTTCTCTTTCTAACTCTTGCTGCTGTAATGTGTTGGAAATATATAGAAATGCTGATGATTTATGTGCATTTATTTTATATCCTGCAACTTTGCTAAAGTTGTTGATTATTTCCACTAGCTTTTTAGTTGATTCTCTAGGATTTTTTAAGTAGACCATCATATCATCTGCAAAGAGTGATAGCTTAGTCTCCTCATTGCCTATTTTAATACCTTCAATTTCTTTTTCTTCTCTAATTGCTGCTGCTAGTGTTTCTAGGACAATGTTAAACAATAGAGGTGATAACGGGCATCCTTGTTCATGCCTGATCTTATTGGGAAGGCTTCTAATTTATCCCCATCGCATATGATGCTTGTTGATGGTTTTAGATACATACTGCAAAATTGGGACATTAATGCATTACTGGTGGAGTTGCGAACTGATCCAACCATTCTGGATGGCAATTTGGAACTATGCCCAAAGAGCTTTAAAAGACTGCCTGCCCTTTGATCCAGCCATACCATTGCTGGGTTTGTACCCCCAAAGAAATCATAGGGGAAAAAGCATGTACAAAAATATTTATAGCTTCACTCTTTGTTGTAACAAAAAACTAGAAAATGAAGGTATGCCCTTCAATTGGGGAATGGCTGAACAAATTGTGGTATCTGCTGGTGACAGAATGCTATTGTGCTCAAAGGAATAATAAACTGGAGGAATTCCATGTGAACTGGAATGACCTCCAGGAATTGATGCAGAGTGAAAGGAGCAGAGCCAGAAGAACATTGTACACAGAGACTGATACACTGTGGTAAAATCAAATGTAATGGACTTCTCTATTGGCAGTAATGCAATGACCCAGGACAATTCTGAGGGATTTATGGAAAAGAACATTACCCACATTCAGAGGAAGAACTACAGAAGTGGAAACACAGAAGAAAAACAACTGCTTGAACACATGGGTTGATTTGGACATGATTTGGGATATAGATTCTAAACGACCACCCCAGTGTAATTATCAATAATATGGAAATGGGTCTTGATCAATGACACATGAAGAAACCAGTGGAAATGTACATCAACTATGGGGAGAGGAGTTGGGAGATGGAGGGGAGAGTAAGAACATGAATCATGTAACCATGGAAAAAATTTTTAAATAAAATTTAAAAAATAAGTAAATAAAAAGTTCAATCATTTGCTGAAAAGCTAAAAAAGAAAGAAAGGAAGAAAGGTTTCCTATAGAATAACATGTCTAGAGTAGCAGTTTTTGTTGTAGCAAAGAACTGGAAACAAAGCATAAACCCATTATTTGGAGAATGGATAAAACAATTGTAGTTCATGAATGTAATGGGATAATACTATGCTATAATAAACAATAAATAGAATAAATGCAGAGAAGTATTTGTTGTTATTGTTCAGTAGTTTTTTAGTCATGTTCAACTCTTTGCAACCCTGTTAAGGGTTTTCTTGGCAAAGATAGTAGAGTAATTTGCCATTTACTTCTCCAGCTTATTTAACAGATGAGGAATCTGAGGCAAACAAGTTTTAATGACTTGTCCAAGGTCACACAGTAAGTGTCGGAGGCTAAATTTGAACTCAGGTCTTCCTGACTCCCAGCTCACTGTATATCCACTGAGTCATCTCTATGTGTCTGATATTTTTTTTCCTGGCATATGGTAGATGCTTAATAAAAATGCTAATTGCCTGAATGAATCCCAGTAGACAATTCCTCTACCTGTGCATATTTTCATCCCTTCCTTAAAGAAAGTTTTCCTAAGTTACTACATCTGAATAAAAGAGAGAAAAAGGGAAATCACTGGATGGTTCATCTTCCAGAAAGTCTTCCAATAATGGATCACTGTGCCTAGATTTCTATCTGGAGGACACATAGTCCTGAACCGAAGTTGAAACTTTTTCACCTTGGTGGAAACTTACTAATGGTTAACTTTAGCCTTCAAGATATGGTGCAAAGGGTCAGAGAATACTCTCCATATAGAAACTTCACAGAACTAATTGATTTTCAATGGATTAGATTTAAATTTGGAAAGGTTAGGAAAAAAGAAGCCAAGGCAAGGTCATTCCCAGAGGAGGCTGTGCAGAGACTTGACTAGAGGAAATAGAAGCCTATAAAGAGAAGATAACCAAATTGGCATGGGTGGGAAGTCAGTGAGTGTTCTTAGGATATCTCACCTCTAAAATCCAAAACATCTGAATTCTTTTTTTTTTTTTTTAAGACTCATTGAAAATCAATTACTGTGTGTATTTAGATGTGGTTTCCACCTTGAGTGTTTACACCTACATGGTTCTGATACACCCACTTCCTAAGAAGTATTGGGATGATTTTATTGTTTCTATTTGATAAAACTATTGGCTGAGGTGACTAAAATACACAAAACACCCATTTAGATAATAATTGGCTAATCTGGAGATACACACAGAATTAGTATTAAATAAATATTTATTTGGGACACAAAGGGCAATGCAATGTCTTTAATAAAAGCCCTGGGTGGGTAGTCTCCTTAGCTAACTATAAACCTATGGGGATGATCTTGACTTCAGTATTATTAGTCAGACCTTTCACCTTCCTACCTCTGCTAGTGAGGAAATATATGGGAAGTTTCTTTTTAAAGAAACTCCAAGGGCAGCTGGGTGGCTCAGTGGATTGCAAGTCAGACCTAGAGACAGAAGGTTCCAGGTTAAAATTTGCCCTCTGATACTTCCTAGCTGTGGTACCCTGGGCAAGTTAATTGACTTCCATTACCTATCCCTTATCACTCTTCTGCCTTGGAATCTATACATAGTATTGATTCCAAGATGGAAGGTAAGGGTTTTTTATTTTTTTAAAAAGAATCTCCATAGATTTAAGCAGCTAAGCTTAGTCAATCAATCAATAAGTATTTATATTTTCTAATTTATTATCTATTTATTTTTAACATTTAAAAATGTTTTTCAGTTCCAAATTCTCTCACTCCCTACTACCTTTCCCCATCCATTGAAAAGGCAAAAAACATTATATCAATTATACTTGTGAAATCATGCAAAACATATTAGTCATTTTGCCCAAAGATTAATTAATAAGAAAAACAAAGTGAAAAAATTATGTTTCAATCTGCATTCAGACTCCATCAGTTGTGTCTATCCATTGGAGATGGACAGCAATTTTCATCCTAAGTCTTTCATAACTGCCTTGGATCATTATAATCTACGAACATTTATTAAGCACCTACTATGTTCTACTCACGATGCTAACTGCTGGGGACACAAATAAAGATTTTGTTCTTAAGGAGTTCACAATACATAAACAACTATATACAAAGAAACTAAAGGATCGTTTGGCAATAATAGAGGAAAAATTGGAAATTTACACAGAATAAATTGGAAATAATTAACAGAGGTCCTGTAAAAGGTAGAATTTTAGGTGAGACTTGAAATAAGCCAGAGAAGACAAGAGACAGAGATGAACCTTTACCTAGTATATGGGGGGCAGCCAGTGAATATTCCATAGTAGAAAGATGGATTGTATTGTTTAAAGAATAGCAAAGAAGCCAGTGTGAGGACCATAGAGTATGTGGAGAATGGGACAGTATGTCAGGTGGTGAAAGGAAGGAAGAAGAGGAAAAGGAAAAACAAGGTAAGCTAAAAATAAAAGATATTTAGAGAATAAGTGAAGGAAAGATTATTTTCTTTTTACATGTTTCTTGTGACTCTAGTGATTCTTCTTTCTTAGTGTATAGTAGACAACAAAATTCAATCCATTGTTTATTAAAGAATTTCTATGTGTGTAGAAGCATGAGAATGGAAAAAGGTAGATGTGGAGTTCAGAAGATCTAGGTTCAAATCCCACCTCTCTAATGCTTAATTATCATATGACCATGGGCCAGTCCTACAAGCATCAAGCAACCCTAACATTTGGCCCTCTAAGTTCAACAAGCACCATGTAATGGCACAATGAGCCATCACACTGAGGAATGGGCAAGATACTTGTCCTGAGAATACAAAGATGGAAATCACCAGAATTACTGCCTTCAAGGAGTTCCTAATCAACTAGGAGGATACACTTGGATACTAAGTTTACAAGCTAGACCTCCATAGGGAAAACAGAAAAGTGCTGACAAAATGCAAAGTTCTCAACAAAAAATATAAGAAGGAAAAAAGGAAGAAGTGCTGGATTTGGAGACATGAACTGGATTTCAACCTCTGACATTTACCACCCGTGCGATATTGGTCAAGTCCTTTGATTTTTCTATGCCTCAGTTCCTACATCAATAAAATGAGGAGTTGTCTAGATGACCTCAAGTTCCTTCCCAGTATTATATGGAATGCTGAGTATGTATGGATTATATCCTATGTATAGACTCCTTCACCTATAAATGATGATACTAGATGACCTGAGCTGGAGAGGTTACATTAAGGCCAAGTTGCCTGGGTTTATCCTTGGACTCTCTTCCTTTCTGCTAGTTGATGAATGGTTATCAACATTTTAATGGCCTTATTAAAACAAAGTACTGGTGGATGGATTATACACCTGAGTGTATGGATTATATAGATACATTCATATGCAGCATATGGACATGAGTCATAGAGCATTGCAGTCTGGAAAGCTTTGAAATGTATATATCCTAAAGGGCAATGAAGACGCTGGACCTGAGCAGGTTGTAGCACATTGCAAATAAAGGATTGTAAAGGTAAGTGGTATGAAGGATGAAGAATTATGTGAGTGAAAAAAGAAGATGGACTGGTCATATTGTGAGAGTGAGGTACAACTGATGGAAAAGGTCACATCTTTGTTATATAGAGGATGGGAGGAAGCAACCCCCCCCCCCCAACCAATTGCAAAATTATAGGAGGACACAGACAAGAGGCACAGAGGATGGGCAGGGAAGAGGGGACTGTGTTACTGGAGGTAGATCACAGATTCCTTTGAATATTCGAGTGATGCTTCGTCTCACAACTAGTTTAGAATGACTGAATATTAGTGCTGGGATAGACTTTAATTAAGTTCTTCTAATTCAGCTCTCTCCTTTTCAAATGAGGACACTGATGCCCAGAAAGGTAAAGGAATTTGCTCACAGTCATAGGCAGTAAATTATAGTTGGGGTTAGAATCCAGGTTTCCTGACTCCTAGTTAAATGTTACTAAATATATGAAGGATATTTTAAAGCAGAGGTTCTTAGCCTGTAGACTGTAAACTTGTTTATTTTTTTAATAACTTATAACCTTATTCCATGTAATTGGCTTCGATTGTCCTATGTATTTTATTTTTTACATTTAAAAATGCCATTCTAAGAAGGGGTTTAGCAGGTTGTCATGACACATAAAGGATTAACACCCCTCTTTAAAACAAACAAAACATACACATATATATATATATAAATAAATCTTTAGACATATCCAGAAAATGGGAGAAATAAAAGTTTTCAATTTAACTAAAGAAAACTGTTTAATGGAGAAAAAAGCTCAATAAACTGGCCATCACATATCAGAAATGCAAGTGGGATTCACCTTTTACATGTTGAATACAGGTTAAGAATAATAGTCGTCATTTTATGAATTGGCAAAAGACAAAATTTGAGGAGTTATCCTATTATACTGAGACCAAGCTGTAATGTCTCAAAAGAAACAATAAAAGCTAAGCCCTGGGTGGAGCCTTCACCACTGTTTTCTGACTTGTTATTTTCTTAGTAAACATTGAGGAACATAAAGATAATTGTAGGGCTTATAGAGATTACTTAGCAATAAAGATTAAAATTGACCTCAAATTAACATTATTCAGTGTAGTTTCCCTTCAAGCCAAGAAATATAAATTGACACATATTCTTTATGTACATTTGTGAACTAAAATCCAAACATGTTATTATATTTGCTAATGTGGATATATACACAAAGTATGTATATATGTACATATATATCATTAGGTGCTTTCTAATACATGTATTGGAAATAGAAATATTTCTATTTAGAAATTATATTTTCTATTATTATGCTAATCCTAATATTAGAAATTAGAAATAGAAATAGAAAATAGATAATATATATTAACTAATGATAGTACCATTTTCTGGGTATAAATAATGGAAAGAGAAGCAGCACGGTGTGGCAGATAATCTTATAGTCAGGAAGACATGGGTTCCAGTCTTGCCTTTAACACATATTAGCTATGTGATCATGGGTTTAATCTCTCAAAGTTCCGTGTAGGGTGCCATTATACATCAGCCATTATACATCAGTATGGAATGGTATAGCATGGTATAGAGGAGTTTCCATACCAGTTCTCCTACCCTGACAAAGTCACAAAATTGGACCAAAACCAAACAAAAATAGAATGAAGGCAGTTTAACATAGTACAAAGGATGGATATTCTTTGGCACGTGGAGCCCTGGGTTCCATTTAATAGCCACATAACCCTGGTTAAGACATTTGATATCTCTTAACCTTAATATCTTCATATACACAATGGCATTAACAGCAATCAAGATGGGGGTTGGCTGTGTGTTGTGTGCAGGATGTATAATTATCTGAAGAAAAACTCAGACCTCTGCTTTTCCCTACTACTGTCTCTTTTCCTTTGCATAATTAGAAATTTTGTACCTTTTGAACTACATTCCCCAGAATTCCTTTCTTCTCCCAGCATCCCTTTCCCTGCACCCCCATGTTTGTGTCTTCACATTATTTTTTATAAGGTCTGTGACTGCCTTTCTCACCCTTTCTTCTCTCACAACCAGGGCTGGGTTAGCTAACTTTTACTTTAGTTATTATTAATAAACTTTATAAAATATAATACTTAATTATTGTATATTAATTTTAATCTTAACACCTTTTAAGCCTCACTCCAGATTTAAAAGCAGTCTGGGCTATGGATATTTCAGATATTACTAATCTTACAGAAATTCTCTTTGTAATTGACTTGCCTTCGCCTCAGCCTGAATCAAAAAAAGGCTGTGCAAGAGTATCCCTTTTGGATAGCCTTCCCTACTCTCAATGTGTGCACTTATTAGCTTGGATTAAAATCATTCAGAATGGTTTTTTCTTTTAATAGCAATTTAAAATAACACAGAAATGCAAATAAAAACTGAAAGGAATAGACTTCCACTTGTAGACTTAATTGGCTGTAGATTAGAGGTTGAATGTTTACCTTTCCCAATATCCTTCCTGCTAATTGAAGGAGGAATAGAATGTAAAGTGGGCAGATAGGTAATGGGGAGCTATGATCGTTCCTTAAGAGGGTTCTAGGAAAGCAGAGGAAAGACAGGCGCTATAGACTAGATTCTAAGTTCTCACAAATCACAGTTTGCTCTTTTCTCCAATACACTGGTGCTGCTCCACTCAGTGGTGTCCCCATCCCTTATACATCCTCTACCACATCACAGTCTTAACTCCTCAACTTTCCTCATTTCCTGTTACAGAGATAGCACCCATTCCCACTATTTCCTGGCCACTTGCAAGAGAAGCCCAGCTCACAGTCCTTCTCTTCTGAATTGGCTGTATGGTTTCTCTGTCTTAATTACATAGCTTCTCTATGGAAGTTCTTTCCAAGGTCAAGCTTAGAAAATCAGACAACTCTGCATGATGTCTTGACAGAAATATTTCCCCTCCATCAAGTCTCTGTAGCAACATCTCTGAGTGAAGGGTTACAAACTTGAACTGCCTCACAGGACTATTGAAAAGGCAGCCCTTTGCAGACCTTAAAATTCAGTAAGAATGTGAATTATTATTTTATTCTGCCATTTCCTTAAAACAAACAGCCAATGCCATCCATTATTATTCCATTATGTTTTTCTTTTCTCCTACCATTGAATGAAATAGAGCAGGGTGCAAATCTTGTCCCAGCAACCTGTGAGTAAACTGTATTCAAGAAAGGAGTTTAACTAGTTTTGTTTCAATGACTATACTCCCTTGGGGCACCATGGGTGAATAGCAGGACTTCTTTGTGTATGAGTATGTGAGAGAGACAGATAGACAGAGATATTTCTCCACATTCTGCCTTCTGCCTGGTAAAGTGCATTGGCGGAGTCATTCTGACCAGTTTCGGTCCACCCCTGTGTGCAGGTGGAAATGTATTTTCCCCTCCTCCACAAAGCATGGTGGGTTGCCAAGGTCAATTATTCCCTTTAATCTTTGAATTACAATCCTCTTTGACCAAGAGTCCTTTCAGGTTCCTCATTCCAAGGGAGATGACTAGCTTTCCTTAAATATTTGTGCATGTACTCCCCTTCACCTCCAATTTCACTAAAGGTGGTTGAATTTCAGTGGTGGTTAGGTAGTGTTACATGTCCTAAAGAAATCTGTCAACCCTAGTGGGAAACTCACCAGTTAAGTGTCTCCAGAAAAAAGGATAGCTCTTCATTTTGGGGCCTTTAGATTTAAGCTTTTTAAATGGTTAAGTAGATTGAATGTTGTCAGTTCGAAAAAGACAAGCCCATGTTTCTTCAAAACTCCAGCAAGGTTGGGGGTAGAGCCAGGAGGAGAATCTAGATATCCTATTGTTGTTCAGTTGTATCTGACTCCACGTGACTCCATTTGGGGATTTTATTTGCAAAGATAGAGGAGTATTTTGACATTTCCTTCTCCTACTCATTTTACAAATGAGGAAACTGAAACAACCAGTGGTAAGTGATTTTTGCTCAGCATCACACTGATAGTAAGTGTCTGAGGCTGGATTCAAACTCATGAACATGAATCTTCTTCATTCCAAGTCCACTGCTCTATCGGTTGGTCACCTACCTGCCCTAGTTATCTCGAGACTCACTCAATCTAGTCAAACTTTCCCAGGCAAAAGGATTTCATTTTGTTATGGACAGATCTAGAAAGAAAAAGGTAGTAGTCACCTCTGGTCAGACTTTATTTCAGTGTGTGGTAGGCACAGATTCCTAGAGAGACCATAGATCAAAGATTACATGAGGAATTCACCTCGTAGGGCTGGCAATTGAACAAACATAGGATCCTCTACCTCTAAGATTTGAATATTTTACATTAGCCTTAAGAAAAGGGTCTGAACATGAGGGGATACCTCTTGTTTGCAACTCAAATACACTAGGTTTCTTGAGATAACTCACCCACCTTTATTCCTACATCTCAAACATCACTTATGAACTCCAACATCACTAGGTTTCTCAAGATAGGCAACCTCTCTACCTTTATGATCAGGTTGTCATAAATGATGTATGCTTATGTTTAAGCCCCCAGATCCAAAGGCACCTATTATGTTACCTATTCTCCCTTAATTGCCCCCAGTTTGTTCTAATTGTTCAGCCCCCTCCCCATCTTTCCTTTCCAAGTCACATAGACCCCATCCTTTTAGTATATAAAAATCCTGAACTTTTCTCTATTCAGGGAGACAGTTGGTCCTGCACACTGTCTCGCACCCATTTGACCTAAATAAATCAATAAATTTCTCTTTCTTTAAAGGGTTTTCACCAGAGTTTGTCATTCTTGAAAGGGTATCCTCCCCAGATGAAGAGTTAATCTCCAGCCCCCTACAACGAGTATTGGATTCAGTTCTAGCCACCACACTTTAGAGAACATGGAGATCAATGAGATTAAGAGATAGTGTAGGAAGGATATTGAGAAACTTGAAGAAAGAAAGGCTTCAATTCATTCCATATGGAGATGATTTAGGGGATTGGAGATGTTTAGCCCAATTAATAGAACACTGGGAAAGAAGAGTTTGAGGGTGACAGAGAAGCATGACAGCTGTGGGTGTTGTTCATTCATTTCAGTCATATCCAATTCTTCATGACCCCATTTGGAGTTTTCTTGGCAAAGATACCAGAGTGGTCTCTCATTTCCTTCTCCAGATCATTTTGCAGAATAAGAATTGAGGCAGATAGGGCTAAGTGACTTGCCCAGGGTCACACAGCTAGTAAGTGTTTGAGGCTGGATTTGATTTCAGGAAAATGAGTCTTTTTTATTTCATATCCTACATTCTATCAACTGCATACTACCTAGTTGCCTATTATAGCTCTCTAAGGACTTACTTTCATGTGGAAGATGGATTGAAAATATTCTGCTTGGGCCCAGAGGGCAGAGCCATGACCCATATAAACAAGTTGCAAAGAGACAGACCTAAGCCCAATAGATAAGATTTTAAGTAAAAACTTCCTAATAATTAAAAGTATTGAAAAGTGAAATAGGCTTCCCAGGAGACAGTGGGCACTCTTATTGGAGGTCATAAAGTAGAGGTTGGGTGACCACTTGGCCTTTGGGAATAATAATAAATGTAATTCCTTTTTTTTTCAAGTATACTTTTGACTATAAATGGCTGATAAGATCCCTTCCAACTCTACAATTCTATGTTCTGTGATTTCATGTAAATAAGTCAAGTGCTTGTGGCTGCATAAGTGTGGGATCAAGTATGATTTATACAATTGTGATTTATATCCATCTGTGACATATATGGTCACATAGTAAATTACAGAGGCAGGAATGAATTCAAGTCCTCTTAAATCCAAGACTAACATTTTATACAAACTATATTTGTCTCTTAATCTCATTAACTGCCCTGTTCTCAAAATAAATAAATATATGTAAGTCAGAGCCCTCACAAAGGGGAAAAGTAAGGGAAAAACTCTTGATTTGGAGTTAGAAGACCTGGGTTCAAATCCTGTGGAATCCTTTGATTGCTATCTATGTGACCTTAGGCAAATCACTTCAGCTTTGGGAGAGGGTGACTTTAGTTTCTTAAAGTCTCTTATCTTTAAAGTTAGGTGGTTAAAATAGATGACCCCTAAACCTTTGGTTCTATCATTTGTCCTTGAGATTTACGAGTCTTCTGGAGTATTTTCATTTCATACTTATTTATCATCACAAGACTGGTTTTTCTACTTCTTTGGGATGACATACTTGAGTTCATTCCTATGTATCTGACTCATCACATTCTTCTTTGAGACATCCTTCCTGGTCTTGCTCAAATAGAATGGTGAGTTCCAGATAAACTCTCAGTGAAGTCATCCACATGGGAGAAGCTAGTGTTTCTGACCTATTTAATTCTTTGATGATGTAACCATTCTGAGGAGACCTTTCTACAAGTGTAAATGGTATAATTCATTCTACTTCAATAGTCCATTTGAACAGCACATCAGCAATACCTACTAAAAATAAAATCTCTTTTATTAATCATATGCTAACAACTACAAACTTAAACTATTTATATCAATTTTATAACACATACAAAGGCAGATAATTCATGTGACCACACATACATATGCATAAATACATACACACAAACACATACACATACTTTTTTCCTGAAAGAAAAATAAGAAATGTTTATAGATGGAAGAAAGGAAG
>NC_058133.1:191633544-191700404 GCF_016433145.1 Gracilinanus agilis
CCATGGGGCAAAGCAACTCTTGGCTGAAATGCCCGATTTCCCACAGCCTTGATACCTTGGTGGTTGTCAGCATTTGTTTTATGAAGAGTAAGTCTGCCATCTACTGACCCAAGTACTAACTGCAGCCTAGACAAGGGTTCAGCTTGACCTCTGAAAGGTGTAGTAACTACACTGTAGTAGTTTTCATAGGATTCCACCCATAGGTGGCCTATTGAAAGAATGGGAACAGTGGGCATTTCCTGCCATTAAAGACAATTATATAGACATGATATCCTTCTGTATTTAGCTGTACAAGAAGAAAAGCAAAAGATAGTCCCTAAATAGGAATATCCAACTCAACAAAATATCATTAAAGAAACATCACAGGGCAGCTAGGGAGGTAGCACAGTGGATAGAGCACCAAGCCTGGAATAGGGAGGATCTCAAGAGGTGAAATATACCCTTGAACCCTGCCACAAAAGCTCTAATGAAGGGAGCTAAGCACAGAGGATCTGCCAACATTTGTTAACTTTCCCCCCCTTTTTTAATTTTTTTTACTAAATTTATTATACTATATAATTATATAACACATAATATATTGCTGTATATATTATTCTTTAAATATATTATATATATGTATATACATTATTTACCAAATTAGTTTTTAGTTTTTAAGTTTTAACACCCAGGCTCATTTATCATTTAGTACTGGGCTTTCTCTTTCTTCTCTCGCCACTCAGTTTGCCATTCTATGGCCTCCCACTTCCCCACCTCTCACGCACACACACAAAACTTTTAAAAATCCTTCAAATGAAAATAGAACAATTAAGAGAGATGGCAGCCACAGGCAGGGTGGCCTTTGGCACAGAAGAGACCTTTTCCATCTCTGCCCATCCAGATGATAAGTAACTAAAGCTACAGAAAGAGAAACTACAGATAAGGGGAGACTACTGTAACTAGAACTGAGGGTCCCTTCACTAGAACGAGATTTTACCCTGAGGACAAATACAAATCAAATATGTCTAATGTTCTGGGGAAGATATTATGGGAGATTTAGTATTCAAAGTCCAATCCCTTAAAATACCCATAATTACTTATGAAATGTCTTGATTAAAAATGCAATAGACCTCTGTTAAAATGCTGGAGGTTTTACAGTGGAAGAAGATCTGCCATAAATCAAAGGACTTGAGTTCAAGTTCAATTCATTAGGCAACTCTGTGGTATAGTAGACAGCTCATACTGGGCTGAGAGTCTCTAAGAACTGAATTCAAAACCTTCCTCAGACATTAGCTGTGTGATACTGGCCAAATCGCTTAAGCTCTGTGTGTCTAATTTTCTCAACTATTGTTGTGAGAATCAAATATGATAATATTTGTAAAGCGACTCAGTGCAAAATGCCTGGAACATTGTGGATGTTTTATAAATGCTTTCCTCTGTCTCTTGCTATCTGTGTGCCTGTGTAACTTGGGCAAGTTTCTTCGTATCTTCTATACCTTGGTTTCCTCATCTATAAAATGAGGGATTTGAATGAGGTGACTTCCAAGGATTCTGCCCACTCCAAGTCCCTATTATATCTTTGATCTGAATATATCCTAGTGAAACTGTGTCCTTTGGACCACAAAAAAAAAAAAATAGAAAATTTGAAATACCATAATTAATCTGAAAACAAGAGATTTGTCTTGTTCTCACCCCAGGCATTAAAAGAGATTCTCTTGGATTTAATTATTCACTAGTTTGGAAGATTTTAAGTAACAAGTTAAAATCAGAAGCTGCCTTATTATTCATTATTATTATTCATTACAAAAACATCAGATTGCCATTCATCCAGCAGAGGGAGCAAAAGCTTTAAAAACTCATTTCAGAAGACTGTGGAAGATAGAAAAAAATCACATTAGGCAAGGAAAGGGTGGTTTGGTTTTTATTATGTTTAAAATAGACACAAGGAGGGCAGCTAGGTAGTTCAATTAAAAAAGACAAGAGGTTCAGGGTTTAAATCTGATCTCGGGTGTATAACCCTGGGCAAGTCACTTGACCTTCATTGCCTAGCCCATACTGTTCTTTTGCCTTGGAACCAATATACAGTATTGATGCTAAGACAGAAGTTAAGGGTTTTATAAAAAAAAAAATAGACATAAATATGATCACATTTCTTAAATGAAAGAGATTAATTTGAAAAAAGAAAAACTCTTAAAAGCTTTTTAAATTTTTATTTTTATTTTCAGTTCTAGATTCTCTCTTTACCTATACCCCCTCTCCCACCCACCGAGAAGATAGGAAATATGATACTCATTTTACATATGAAGTCGTACAAACATGTTCAGAGTAGAGGGAAGCAAGAAAAAGAAAGATTTGTTTGACCCTGTACACTGAATCGATCAATTCTCTATCTGGAGAGATTTGGGATTTATGACAAATCATTGTATCAAAAAGTTAGTAAATCTTTCATAGTTGGTTATCTATATAATATTGCTGTTACTTCGTATACTTTCCTGCTTCCGTTCATTTCATTTTGCATTGTTCATATGTATCTTCCCAGGTATACTTTTTTTGAAATTATTTTTTTATTTTGAATATTTTCCCCTAGTTACATATTTCATGTTCTTTCCCTCCCCCCTTTCCACCCCTCTCCCGTAGCCAACGCACAATTCCCCTGGGTTTTACATGTATCATTGATCAAGACCTAATTCCATATTATTGATAGTTGGACTAGAGTTATCGTTTAGTGTCTACATCCCCAATAATATCCCCATCTGCCCATGTGTTCAAGCAGTTGTTTTTCTTCTGTGTTTCTCCTCCCACAGTTCTTCCTCTGAATGTGGCAAAAGCACAGATAGCATTGATTAGGGGCAGGGGGGCAAAGAATTCTACTAGGTCCTTTCTAGTTTTTAAAAGAAAAAAAATGCTCTTGAGGAATGGCCTTCAAATTCTGCATTCTTCCACTTTATTCGCTGTCTTGGTTTATCAAAAGATATGTAACCCCATATTGTCAAGAATCTCAGACACTTTGGAGGAACTTTCTGGGATGATAAAAAAAAAATCTTTGAGCTAGTCTTACTGCAGGCATTCAGGAGAACTCACTTTATTTGAGCAGTTCAGAAACTTTGAAGAGAGGATTTCTGCTCAAGTTTAGGGGCACCAAGTGGGAAATCTGACTAGACTTAAGTGAGATGGGATTGGAAGATGTTGGAGACCAGAAAAATGAGAGGAGAAGACAACAGGTGTAATTCTGAAGAGAAGTTCTGGGAGGGACTCATAATTAGGACAATTGTAGCAGGCTATAAAAGTGAATTCAGTCAACAGTGCCTTGTTCCCCCCACACCCCACACCTTTCCCCCCTTTGTTGGGGAAATTCATGGCCAGTGCTTAACAAAGATTGAGAGAGGAAAAATTAACTTATGAGAGAAGATAGTTCCCATTTTACTTCAGGCTAGAGATAAGTTGATTAGAAAGGGGGTTTCTTCAGATTGAATAATTTAATGAATATTAGACCACTTTTGTACTCTGAGATAATTAATGAGATTCAGCCAGTAGTGGAGCGGGGTGAGGATTGATACGCACCACAAATGCATATCTTCCCTATATCTGCTGCCAGCATTAACCTGAAAGGTAGAAGACTTAAGGAGGGAGGGCTTTTTTTTGTTTTTGAGGGCGTACAGATAATGACTGTGGCAAACACTGGGAGAACTGAGAGTCCCACAGAATAATCAGACACGGAGGGGTCAGAACCTTCATTACTGGAGGGAAGGACCATATTGATTGACTCATAGATCCATCGAAGTTGTTGTTGTTGTTTATATTCTGTTTTCTAAGAGGACCGATAGCATCACAACGTTTTACAGGGTAAAGCAGTACATGTCTTGTCTTGACTTGTACGTAATTTGGAGTAAGTGAGGTAGAGTTGCACAAAGTTAACAGCCTCACTCTCTTCCAGAGTCATCCATGTTGAATGGATAAAGAAAAGTCAAGATGAATGGCAATGACCCAGGATGCAGTGGATGACCTCGGGATTTTCAGTGTGTGGCCAAGCTCTGGGCATATCACAGTCATTCATGGCCATTGGGAAAAAATGTTCTCATCCTCCCATTCTGCTGGTGGAAGTCTTCACGTGCTTGGGATAGACATCCCCCTAACTCATAGACAAGTTTGAGGCATGCCACTTAACCACTGGAGTACTGGAATTGGAAATGTCAACATCTTAAGATGCTGGCTGAAGAAAAAAAGAATCATTCAGAATCAATGGGTAGAGCCCCTCTGAATATATTATACAATAGCCTAGCAGCTGGATAGTGCTTGTTTCCACCATTATACTTCCATTATCTGTAGACTGAGTCATGGCATCCACCATGATTGCCAGCTGTTAAACCTACTTCATAAATGGTGTATTTTTCTTAACAGAACCAAGCAAATAAAGGATAAAATGATCTTCCTGGGGATTCTAAACCATAGTTAATTCACAATCCTAGATGCCTTCTGTTAGAAAAAATGTATTTTACTTAAAAAAAACATTATAGTGGTTTAAAAAAGTCAACAATATTTCAAAAAACAGAACTTTCTCCCATAGATAAGGACACAGATGGTGGATAGTTCATGTTCTTGAACTGAATACTGGTGCTTACACTGCAAGTAAGGGACATTGTTTGAAGGGTGGAGTTGTCTTGACTTAGAAATTCACTCAAGCTAGAGATGTTAAATTGTTAATGGGGATCCTTTTGTGCTCATATCCTATTTATAGAAACCTATGAAAAGCATTGTTAAGCAAAACTTACTTCAATAATTAAAAAAAATTAGGAATCTTCCCTCTACCAATGCAGGTTCTTTGGCAATTCAAAATAAATTGCCTGGTAGTCAGTTTTCTTAAAATAGTGCCCCTCTCACCTGAGTAAGGCTATTTCTAAGACAGAAGTTTATCGTAGCCTATATTTAAATTCAATTCAATAAATAGTTAAACTTTCACTATCTATAAGGCCCTATGACAGGTGTTAGGGATATAAAGACTGTAGGTAATTGAGTAACTCCATTTTATCTGTACTTTCCCGTATTATCCTTTGACCCTGTTTGTATCTCGGTCCCAACCCTGTCTCCTACCTTTCTTTTTACTGAAACATCAAAAACAGTTCTATATGTTAGGGTGGGACTACAAGAGGTAGCTAATCTGGTAATGTCATTAGCAGGTCTATATCCCAAAGAGATCAAAAAGAAGGAAAAGGAACTATTTGTACAAAAATATTTGTTGCATCTCTTTTTGTGGTAGCAAGGAATTGGAAACTGAAGGGTTGTCCCTCAAATGGATGAACAAGTTGTGAGATATGTAATTGAAACGGAGTACTATTATACTATTAGAAATGATGAACAGGATGATTTCAGAAAAACCTTATATGAAGCAATACAAAGTGAAGTGAGCAGAACCCAAAGTACGTGTAACAGTAACAGCAATATTTTTTGATGGATAACTGTAAAGATCTGGTTATTCCCACCAATACAGTGAATTAAAACAATCCTAGAAAGTCATGAAGAAAAATGGCATCTGCCTCCAGGGAAAGAACCAAAGGAGTATGAATGCAGATCAAAACATACTATATTTTACTTTCTTCTTCTTTCTTTCCATTTTTTGTGGAGATCTTTTTCACAAAATGACTACATGAAAAACAATTAAAATGTACCTTAGATTGCTTACTCTCTCAGAGGGTAGAGAAGAATAGGAGGGACCAAGGAAAGGAGGATAAGAAGGAGGGAGAGAATGTGTAACTTCGAATTTTTTAAATTAATATCAGGGGGCAGCTAGGTATCTCAGTGGTTAAGAGCCAGGCCTAGAGATGTGACATCCTAGATTCAAATCTGGCCTCAGATATTTCCCAGCTGTGTGACCCAGGGCAAGTCACTTAATCCCTATTGCCTAGCTCTTACCACTCTTCTTCCTTGGGACATAGTATTGGTCCCAAAGCAGAAGGTAAGGGTTTTTTATTAAATAAACAAAAAACAAACAAACGAATGAATGAAATAATGAAATTAAAAATTAATATTAGAAATTATTTTTACAGATACTTGGAGAAAAAAATATAGATTCATATTTTTAAAAAGAGGTAGCTAAACTGAAGAAGAGTCTTTCATGTCACTAGCCTCAGCAACAGATCCTGTCCAATCAAGAGATACCATACCCCTTATTCTTACCCTGCAAGTCCCAGGTAACAATCTATGCCCAATCCTGAAGTACCCCTATCCAATTCACCTCCTGCCTAAGCTTTGTCCTTTTGTTCTTTCAGAGAGTCTTGGTCCACTGAGTGATGCTCCCTTGTTGGCAAACTCAATAAACCCTCTTTGGTTCCTAAATTTTTGGTTTGGATTTGGTTCTGCTTCTAATCCTAGTTTTTTTCTAGTAATGACAATTTTGCCGACAAGTCAAAAGAAGGCAATAGTTCCAGTCCTCAAGGAGTTTATACCCAAGTAATCAAATATTAAGTAGAAATGAATTAATAAAATATTTAAGTGACTACTATGTGCAGTGACCTATGTTAAATATTGAAGTTACAAATAGAAAACAAGACAGATCCTGTTCTTAAGGAGTTCATGTTCTAAAGGGAGAGACAACACATATGGAAGGTTTCAGCCATCAGATAGAAAAGTCCCCTGATTTTTAAGGATCAGGGACAAAGCATATGGTAATGCCTCTTCTTTAATGTTATATTCACTGATAAAATCATATCAGTTTCCAGTAGTGAACCACATGAAAATGCCAAGGACTTCAGTAATAAGAATTTTCTTTTTTGTCTTCAACAGCTGAGATTGTAGAACATATAGGAGCAGTGCTACATATCCAGAAGGGTTACTTCCCAGGAAGATGACTGAGAGCGCTGGGCCAAGGATCTTGAGCTCAGGGTTTCAGTTTGTCTTCATTGGGGTCTGAGGGGAGTCTGGTATGATGATCAAGGTACTTGTGGTGGTTTACCTGCCCAGTACATTCTGCCTCCTGTCTCATCCCCAAGGTTGTCTTGCTACCTCACCTTGGCTGTCTTGCCTTTGTGGAATGGGGCAATTGGTTGAAGAAGGTGGAGATGGCTGGCCCCTCCTCCACAGAATAAGGTTGTGGGAGATGAATGTGAGGTCTGGGCTAAAAGCAGGTCTAGAAGTCTGGGAAGAACTCCCATTCCAAGGATTCCTGAGCCCACCTCACTGTCGGTGACAGGTGGCTGGTAGTTGTTGCGGGTAGTGATGAAAACGGTAGTTCCCTCTCCACCATAATTTCTCCCCTCAAATTAAGTCTTGATCATTATTTATCATTATACATGTAAAAACCAATGGAATTGCGCATTGGTTAAGAGGGGCTAAGGGGAGTTGGGGGAGAGGGAAAGAACATGAAATATGTAACTATGGGAAAATGTTCAAAATAAAAATTTTAAAAATAATTTCTCCCCTCAGTTATGATAGTAGGGACTGAACTTGGAGCGGGTCTGGGGATCTGGGAGGTTCTACTCTTCCCAGGGGTCCTATGCCAACTATGGTATCAGCCATTGTTGCTTGTAGTGATGAGAAAGGTGGACATTCTTTTCACTATAATTTTTCCCCTTGATGGTAACTGTTGGGGCTAGGCTAGAAACAGGTCCAGTAGTTTGACAAGAATGATCTGGATGGTTCTTGTGCTTAATATAGAAACCGTAAAAACAAAATAGTGTTTTAAACCCTTATCTTCTGCCTTAGAATCAATACTACGTATTGGTTCCAAGACAGAAAAGTGGTAAGGGCTAGGTAATGGGGGTTGAGTAACTTGCCTAGGGTCACACAGCTAGGAAGGGTTTGAGGCTAGATTTGAACCCAGGACCTCTCATCTCTAGGCTTGGCTCTCAATTCACTGAGTGACCCAGCTGCCCCCAAAACAAAATTATTTTGAGGGAACACTGCTAATATTTTGGGAATGTGGAAGAGAGGATCAGAAAAACCCTCATGTAGTAGCAAGGTGTAATGATGAAAGCCAAATGTTTTACTAGAATAGAGGTGAGGAGGAAGTAACTTTCAGCCAAGGAAAACAACTTGAATAAGGGCAGGGAGGTGAAAAGATAAGATATTCCAAATTGGAAAAAGCTAGCAGAACAGTTTAAATGAAATATAGAGTAAATAAAGGGAATGAATACTTAGCAAAAATTTTGAGCCAAAAAACAAGAGTTAAAAAAAGGATGATAAAGCTTCAAGGAGACAGAGGTGAAGAGGGAGTGCATTTCAGAGACAGAAGGTGACTTCCCAAAGACAAGGAGATAAGAAATAGAATGACCTATAAGGAAAATAATCAGGAACTTGTTTGAATACAACAGTGATGCATGATGGGGAGGAATATATAATAAGAATAGAAAGTTCAGTGGGAGCCTTCCTTTAGAGAACTCTAAGCACAAATTTGGAGGAGGTTAGGTGCTGGATGATGATTTTGCACTTTATGGAGGCATTATGGAACTCACAAAACTTCTTGAATAAGCATGACATCTATATATGAGGAATATTTTGAAGCCAGTGTAGAGGACAGATTAGAGAAGGTTGAATTGGAGGTAGGTAACTAGGTACCACAGTGGATAGAGAGCTAGGACTGGAGTCAGGAAGACATTTCGTAAAATTTTGTCAAATTGAATTGTTGAAAATTAAACCAAAAGAATCTGTAAACTATAGACCAGTGAGATTATATTCCTAGCAAAATTCTAGAATATGTCATTAAAGGACTGATTAGTGAATATTTAGAAAAGGAAATAGTAATCTCAAAGAATCAAAAGTCTACTAGGCTTACTGAACTTTCTTGGATAGGATGATTAAACTAATGAAAAACAACACACCAACTTTGGAGTCAGGGAATCTGGTTTCAAGATTTGCTTCTGGCATATTGGTCAGTTAGTCAGTCAATAAGCATGTATTTTTTAACCTCTTATCTCAGAATTGATACTTATAAATCCTAAGGCAAAAGAATGGTATGGATTAGGTAAATGGGGTTATACAGCTAGAAAGTGTATGAGGCCAAATTCAAACTCAGGAACATCCATCTACTGGCTTGGCTTTTTATCTACAGAGCCATCTAGTTTCCCCTCAATAAGCATTTATTAGGCACCTGTTTTATGCCAGGTTAATGGGCCCAATGTCAATGGACCAATCACGTAAACTTTCAGTGTCCCTGGCAACTCTGACTGTAAAAATTACAGCTGATCTGCACCTGGAAAGGGAGTTTCAAAGTTCCACACACAGATCAGAAAACAAAGAAACAAACTGTGAAGATAGAATTAACTCTCCCTTTGTCTATTTTTAGTTAGTCAAATCAAGAACTTAAAGTACCCCTACTTAGTAATTAGCTTACCATTAGGTAAGAGAGCTCACAAGTCACTTACTAGTTCACACCCCCAAAAGGCCACAAGAACTTCCCCCCACCCTTGGGCAGTGCTAGGCAAATTGAAAGATTGCAATTTGTTTCTGTGAAGAGGGGGAAAGACAGGAAATGACATGGAAAAGGGGGTATAAAAGAAAAGACCAGTATAGTCTGGTCTCTTTCCTTCCTTGGTTTTTGGAGAAATTGTTCCTTGGAGACCATTCCTTCCTTAGCTTTTGGAAAGACTCTTCCCTTGGATTCTGTGTCAGTGAGTAGAGCTGAAGAGACACACTTTTCCTTGGAGTCATTCTGCACTGGTGTAACTCTGGCTGAAGACACCACCAGGACTTCCACCTGGAGATCAGGACTTGAGGGAGCCTCTGCCAAGGGCTGAGCCAGACTTCACCTGAGCAGCACTTAGGGTGGTAGGCTAGATAAGGCTCAGTTTCCTTCCTACATTTCCCACTTTCAATATCTCTACCTTGTTGTAAATAAAAGCCACTAACAGTCATTTTGACCTATGGGCTAATATTTTGTAAATGGCAGCCACTTTTATAACTCTCATGTTGAGTCAAAACCTAAATTTAATTGTTATAAAACAAACAAACCAAGCTGTAAGTGGAATGCTTTAGATATAGCCAGCCCTAAGCATTTATTAAGTCCCTATTGTGTGCTAGACACTGTGAGATAGATAGATAGATAGATAGACAGACAGACAGACAGACAGACAGACAGACAGACAGACAGACAGACAGACAGATAGATAGATAGATAGATAGATAGATAGATAGATAGATAAATAGATAGATAGATGGATGGATAGATGGATAGATGGATGGATAGATGGATAGATAGAACTAGTCTAGATAGAGAACTAGATGTAGTTTCTATAGAACATCATAATTTTGGAGCTAGAAAGGACCTTAGAGGTCACCTTGTCCAAACATCTCATTTTATAAGTGAGGAAAATGAAATCCAGAGATATTAACAAAGGCAGGAGTCAAGCCAGGTCCTCTGAATCCCAAATTTTTCCTACTTTGCTTACCACTTGATAAAGTCTTTCTTTCTTACTACTGTCAAAAAGATGGCAAGATGGAAATAAAACAATAGTATAATTAGATGGAATCATTTTCCGTTAATGGCTTTTTTCATTGAAGGTCTTAAAAACAATAAAACACATATGAAAATAAGCAATTATTGTGTTTCCAATAGACATAAAGAAAAAGTAGGGTTAAAACATAACTAGACAGGGGCAGCTGGGTGGCTCAGTGGCTACAGAGTTAGGCCTAAAGACAGAACATCCTGAGTTCAAATCTGGGCTCAAACACTTTCTAGCTGTGTGACCCTGGGCAAATCACTTAATCCCAATTGCCTAGCCCTTACTATTCTTCTGCATTGGAACCAACATTTAGTATCCATTTTAAGAAAGAAGGCAAGATTTTTTTTAAAAGTACAATTGGACAAGTGAATCTCAAAGTAAAAAAAAAAAACGGAAATCAGGCAAAAGCAGTTATAAAATTTTAGTTTATGTTGGTTTAGGAACACATTTTGAGGAGAACTTGGAAAGAACTGCTATAAATATTTTGCTTGGACGATGCTTAGATTTGCAATAAACTTTTGGATATATAATTTAATATCTAATACACGTTAAGCAAATATCTGAGGAAATATGCATGAATGGAGCATGAATGAATGTAAAGAATGAATGAAAACCTGAGTGATTGTAGAAAGGAAGAATATTTCACCTGTACCATTCAAAATTTCCCCTTGGTTATAGAGTTGTCGTTTAATGAGATCTCTTCATGGTTAGCAGTTCTGCTTTGGAGTTACTGACTATATCAAAGTGCTCTTAGTACAAGGTAAAATAACAAAGTTGACAAACAGTAATGACCAAAAGCTTTCAAAGTCCACTGGGATACAACCATAATTAGGTCAGAACCTAGAAAAGATTAATCTATGGCATGGTTTGGGCTTTACTGAGCCATTCCATTTAAACTTCAACATGCCAGGCATTCAGGATGACATAAATACAAAACTATAAGCATTTTAAATGTTAATATTTTTAAAAGATAGCTCGGGGGCAGGTGGGTAGTTCAGTGGATTGAGAACCAGGCTTTGAGATGGGAGGACCTGGGTTCAAATCTGACCTCAGACATTTCACAGCTGTGTGACCCTGGACAAGTCACTTGACCCCCATTGCCTAACCCTTACCACTCTTCTGCCTTGGAGCCAATACACAGTATTGACTCCAAGATGGAAGGTAAGGGTTTAAAAAAATATATAGCTCAAATATAGCAGATTTCTGTATAAAAATGCTTGATTTTCACTCCTTTGCAGAGGTTGGAGGAAATGGAGTGGTCATTGCATAGATATGGAACATCACAACTAATATCAGATATCACCAAAAGAAAGATAGATAGACAGACAGGCATGCAGGCAGATGGATGGATAGATAGATAGATAGATAAATAGATAGATAGATGAATGGATAGGTGGATGATGGATGGATGAATAGATGGATAGATATAGATAAAATCATGTAATATGTAATATAGATTTATAATATATAGTTGTAACATAATTATATATCCATATTATATGTAATGTAAATATTTACATATAATGTTATATGTACACAGATGGATAGATTAGATATAGATAAATAGATAGATGAATAGGTAGATGGATGGATGGATGGATGGAGGGATGGATAGATGGATATAGATAAAATCATGTAATATGTAATGTAGGTTTATAATATATATTGTAACAATGATATGTTTATATTTATTATTATATTATTATTCTTTATGCTCAAATCATTTCCTTATGTGCACAGCTGGATAGATAGATAGATAGATAGATAGATAGATAGATAGATAGATAGATGAATGGATAGGTGGATGATGGATGGATGAATAGATGGATAGATATAGATAAAATCATGTAATATGTAATATAGGTTTATAATATATAGTTGTAACATAATTATATATCCATATTATATGTAATGTAAATATTTACATATAATGTTATATGTACACAGATGGATAGATTAGATATAGATAAATAGATGAATAGGTAGATGGATGGATGGATGGATGGATGGATGGATGGATGGATATAGATAAAATCATGTAATATGTAATGTAGGTTTATAATATATATTGTAACAATGATATGTTTATATTTATTATTATATTATTATTCTTTATGCTCTAATCATTTCCTTATGTGCACAGCTGGATGGATAGATAGATAGATAGATAGATAGATAGATAGATAGATAGATAGATAAATGGATAGGTTTTGCTGAGGTTTTTTCCTCCTTTTTTCATTTTAAATAAATTCTTTTTGTAAGGAACAGTTCTTAAGGAAAGGGATGAGAATAAAGAGAAATACAGGAGAATTCTAGGGAATGTGAGAACAGAAGATACTGATAAAAACTATTTTAAAAAATAAAATAACTTTCTGCTTTGGGACTATATTCTGATAACTCTTGGTATATTTTCTTAAATCTTGCTTTTTGTGAAGCTTGCTCAGAAGTTGCCTCTTAGACTAGGGAGTTCTTATTGAGGCAAAGCACCCACAACCTCTTGCTATTCGTCTCCCTCCACAAATTCTGAGTTGTTGTGGCTGAGGGACCAATACACATAAGCAAGGATCCTTCAGAGAGACATGATGATCAGGGCAGACATCTAGACCAGAGATAGGGCCAAGGCACTGGAAATGCAAGACACATCAACAAACTAAGACCAAACTGGCAGCTATTGTGAAATCTCAGCTTCAGTGATCTATTTCAAATCCCGTTCTTCTCTGTTTTTTCCAATTACTTGCCTGGACAATCTCAGCATGTAACTCCTCCTTCTCCCTTCTCCCTATGATCCAAACAGTAGCAATAATTAAAAGGACTGGAGGAAAGGAAAATCATATAAAGTTCTTTCTTCAAAGCCTGCCATGTGACAGTTCTATTTTTAAAGATTTCCTTTTCTGTGTTTTAATAAATCATGTATATTATAAAGTCAATCCAATAAATCTTTTGAATTTATCAAGAGCATCTGGTTTCCCAAAAGTGGATTGAGAGCTCAGGGGCTAAGAGATTTTCCTATTTTAGTCATTTTGGAGCATATTCTAAAGTGCTCATCGATCTATATTTAATATGGGGCCCTGCAGCTACATACCACAAGTTGGACAAACTTGATGTGGTGGAAGCAGATAGTAGAACAAGATAAAGAACGCTCTATGGAAGAATGGGGATACTTTAGCCTTTTGAAAGGTCAGTGCATATATACTAAATGCCATTTGATGAAAACACATGTTTGGTGTCCTCAACAGAGCACCAACCTGGTGATCAAATGATATGTGACCCTCCTAAATTGGTTAATTAATTGACAACTCACTTTTCTGTAGTTTGCAAAAAGTAAGAAAATGAGCTACATGTGGTGTTCTTTGTTCTTTTTTTAAAAACCTTTATCTTTTGTCTTAGAATCAACCCTGTTTATTGGTTCCAAGGCAGAAAAACAGCAAGGGTTAGGCAATGGGAGTTAAGTGACTTGCTCAGGGTCACACAGTTAGGAAATGTCTGAGGTCAGGTCACATTTGAATCCAGGACCTCCCATCTCTAGGCCTGGTTCTTAATCCACTGAGCCACCCAGCTGTGCCCCAAGTGTTGTTTTTTTTCTACAGGTACAAGTTTACACCCAGCATCTACTACTTGTCAGACAAACATAGCACTCAATTGTTCAGTGGATAGAATGTCCAGCCTGGAGTCAGGAAGACTCATCTTTATGAGTTCAAATACAGCCTTAGATACTTACTAACTGTGTAACTAGGCAAGTCACTTAACCCTGTTTATCTCAATTTCCTCATTTGTTTTTTCGGTGTGTTTTTTTTTCCCCGCTCTCTTAATTACCTTATGGTGATTCTCTTGAGTGCTGGGTTTGAGCAGCAAACTCTCTGTTTAAGTCTGGTTTTTTTCTTTATGAATACCTGGAAGTCCTCAATTTTATTGAATGACCATACTTTCCCCTGCAAAAATATAGTCAGTTTTGCTGTGTAGTTGGTTGTATACCCAGTTCTTTTGCTTTCTGGAATATTATATTCCATGCCTTCTGGTCCTTCAAGTTAGATGCAGCCAGATTCTGTGTTATCCTAACTGTGGTTCCCTGGGCAAGTCACTCAACCCTGTTTAGCTCAATTTCCTCATTTGTAAAATGAGTTGGAAAAGGAAGTGGTAAACCACTACGGTATCTTTGCCAAGAAAACCCCAAATCGAGTCACAAAGAGTCAGATAAGCCTGAAAAAAAATTGGAAATTTGAAACCATAATAATGGGATCTTGAATTAGATCCCTATATCAGCAGAAGGGTTGAGCCTGTCCTCATTTTTGTTGTTCTAGATGGGGTTTAAATTGAACCGCTTTTCTTACCCCAGCAGCAATTCAGTGGCACCTAAGAGAAAATGAACAGAACTAGACATTAGAAAGCCAGGTACTTGTCTGGTGTCAGATTAAATATGTCGAATAAATACAGCTTGAGAATAAATTACGTACTACATAAAATATCACACCTTTTTAAATGCCACCAGGGAAATCTTTAATAAGAGCCACATACAACATAAGAGAAAAATGAAGAATGAGTATTAAGGAAAAAATTCAACTAAAAAGATGAATTATGATCAGGAATGACATAATTCATTTCCTTAGTGGAATTTCTTTTCTTAACACAAGTTATCACACTTGAATTATAGGAATGGGCCAAGTTCATTCAGGATCATAATTCACTTTCTTAGTGGAATTTTTTCCCCTTGACACAACTTAACAGACTAACTGAATTATTTGGCATGGGCCAAGCTACTCAGAAACACCCTGAGCAAATATTGATGCTGTTTCTACAAAGCCAACATAACTCTGGCTCAGTGACCTCACCAGACTTTTAAAAGTGGTATTCCTGTGGGAAGCTTATTATAAAAAGACACATTTGCTCTGAATAATTGGTGAGTGGTACCCAGGATGAGCTTGCTCCATCAGTGGTTTATTAGAAATCTTTTCTATCCAGGGTAGCAATTTTATTCTTTTTTTTTTTTTAAGTTTAGCAGTGTTTTGTCTATTTTTATGCTCTAATCATCTCCTTATATTCTGGCATTACCCACTCTTGAACCCTCCCTTTTGACAAAGAAAAACAGTTAAGGAAAACCAACTGAGAGCCCTGGTCTGCAGACAAACACAACACTGCATTCCAGCAGCCCACCACCTCTCTGTTCAGTGCTGAATCTGAGATTGGTTGTTACAATTAATCAAAGTCCCGATGCCCATTAGTGTCTTCAATTACACTGTTGTTGGTTTTGTGCAAACCATTCTCCTAGTTCTGCTGGCTTTACCCTTCATCAGTTCATGTACGCATTCCCAAGTTTTCCAAAATCCTCATATTTGTCATTTCTTATAGTGTAATCCATTAAATTCATATATAGCAATTTGTTCATATTTTCTCCCACTGATGGGTACCCACTTTGCTTCCAAGTTATTACTGTCACATTAAATACAGGAAAGGGCAGTAGGTGACACAGTAGATAGAGCACCAGGGCTAAAGTCAGAAAGATTCATCTCCCTGAGTTCAAATCTGGCCTCAGACACTTACTAGCTATGTGACCCTGGACAAGTCACTTCACTCTTCTTGCCTCAGTTTCTTCATCTGTCAAATGAGCTGAAGAAGGAAATGGCAAGCTACTTCAGTGTCTTTGCTAAGAAAAATCCAAGACGGGGTCACAAAGAGTCAGATACAAATGAAAAAACGATTGAACTAAAACAACAAAAGTACAGGAAAGCAGTTTAGAAGAAAAGAGCCCTTTCCTTGCTTTAAGGCTCAGAACTCATGTAACGGACAAGAAATGATTTCCCCCTTTCTTTCATTCCTATGTTTTATAATCTATGCATTTTACCTTCCTAAAAGTCTAACAACCAAAGAAACAGAATCTAATCTTGAAGCATTTAGGAAACTGAAGATAACCCAAGGCAGCAGAAATCTTGGTGAAATTGCAAGTGCTGTCAAAGGAAATAATATAGTCATACTATTCTGTCGCACTAGTTTGACAGGCACATATTTTTTTTAACCCTTGTACTTCGGTGTATTGTCTCATAGGTGGAAGATTGGTAAGGGTGGGCAATGGGGGTCAAGTGACTTGCCCAGGGTCACACAGCTGGGAAGTGGCTGAGGCCGGGTTTGAACCTAGGACCTCCTGTCTCTAGGCCTGACTCTCACTCCACTGAGCTACCCAGCTGCCCCAGGCACATATTTTTAAAAATTAATTTTACATTACTCTGAATTCAAGCATTGTTCTACTTAAGTGAGCTCCTTCCAAGAAGGGACTGTGTGGTTTTGTTTTGTTTTGTTTTGTTTTTGCTTTTTATCTATCTTTGTATTTCTAGGGTTTAGCATAATACCTTGTGCAAAGTAGGTGCTTTGCTAGTTGTCTGGAAAGAAATAGCCAACCAGACAAAGTCATTTCATGCCCCATAGCAAGAAGACACAAGTTATTTTTATAGACATTTTGAACAAAGTTCATAATATTATGAAATAAAGTTTTGAGTTGTTATTTAATTTTCACATTACTTAGTAAATGCTTGTTGACTTGACTAAGACAACTTAATTTCTTCTTTGACCACTTCCCTTAGAATTTCAAAGGGATCTTCTTCCAAAGCTTAATCCTCTAATACCAGTTGAATAGAAAAATAGAATACTGGTCTTGTTTTTGTTCTATATACTATATACTAGCTATATGACCCTAGACAAGTCACTTAACTCTGTTTGTCTCAGTTTCATCATCTGTAAATCATTTCAATTGTGTCCAGCTCTTTGTGACCCTATTTGGGGTTTTCTTGACAGAAATATTGGAGTAGTTTGCCATTTCCTTTTCCAGCATGTTTCACAGAAGATATACTAAGCCAAATGGAGTTAAGTGATTTGTCCAGTCATATAGCTAGTAAGTCTCTAAGTCTGGATTTGAACTCATGAAGATGAGTCTTCTTGACTCCAGGTCTGGTACCCTATCAACTGAAATACCTAGCTGCCCTTGTACTGGCCTTAGTACTTAATTAAAATCCTCTACGTTATGGGGAAGATAATGGTTTTAACCAGCCAAAAGGTAAATTTGGTTATAGTCCTTAATCTGTTTTCCCAGGTCTTAACTTATATTCTTAACCTTTTGCAATTTGGGGGGTTAACATTCTCCTCCATTTAATTAAAACCAGCCATTAGAAAGGACTTTAGCCTGGAAAAGTATTTTCTTCTGAGTATTTTTATGTGAACTAAAATAGAGATTTCCAACATTCTTCTCCACTGCTAAGTAGAAATCCCTCAGCCTTTCCATATAAAAATCACCAAATATTTAGAGAGCACCTATAGAGTGCCCAGTGCTGTGCTAGATACTAATGGGAGAAGGGCTGGACATGGGGTGAGGGGAGGAGTGGTACCAGCTGATGATCAGATAAAATAATAATCAGGGTAAAAACATGAACTACCCAGTACGATTTACTATGGTTACTGTCATCAATATGTGTTTCCTCCCAGTTTTGCTATAATTACATTGGCTATTTGTTCCGTTTTTGCAGATGGAGCTTTATTAGAGTATTATCTCCTCATGGCATGATGAAACCCATCCAGCCTCATCTCAGCATATATGCTGGCAATTAAATACTGCATGCCACCTGGGTAACTCATGTTTCACCTGGACATCACTTGTTCATCCAATAAGCATTTATGCAGCACCAATTCTATGCCCAGCATGACACTATATAGTGTAGAATAAGGATATGCTGTTTAACATTTGTTTAACAAAGTGTTTAAAAATTGACTTTCCAGGGGGGGGGAATTGAATGCAGGATCCACTTTTGAATTTAATTTGCATTTTTAACATTTTCTCCATCACTTTCTTAAGTCTATACAGTCAACAAAACATTAAATCAAGCCTTGATTTGTGGCATTTGCCCATTTCTGAGGTGTAAATGATCACACTGAAAATTTAACAACCAGCTTTCCAGCTAGCACATTCCTGTTAGGGGATATAAATAGGAATAAGCAATTATCATAAAAGTTAAAATAACTAGCATTTATACAGTGCTTTAAACTTTATAAAGCACTTTACAAATGTTATCTCATTTTATTCTCACAACCCTAGGAGGTATGTCCTAAAGCTTTTCTCATTTTATAGATAAGGAAACTAAGGAAGGCAGGTTAAGTGGCTTGCCCAGGATCACATAGCTAATAAGTGTCTAAGGTTGGATTTGAACTCAGGTCTTCCTGATTCCAAACCTAGGACTTTGTCCAATGTTTTACCTACCTAGCTACCTTGGGTCCTGCCTTCATAGACCTTAGGGATAAGATAAGATAAATATAATAAGTATAAATAAATAAGTAAATATTTATTTATTTGTTTGTTTGTTTGTTTATAAGATGGAAGTACCACTTTCTCCATGAAGTCATTCCCACTCTCCTCTTCCTCCAGTCTGAAAGCATTGTATCACTCGCCAGATGGCAAATAATGTGTCTGCATCTTTAACAATAATACCTACTTCCCAAGGTGGTTATGAGGATCAAATGAGGGATCAAATAAGGATATGTATATGTATGCGCATATACACACGCATATATATATATATGTATATATATATATACACACACACCCATAGGATTCTTTGCAAAACTCAAAACATTATATAAATAAAACTATATAAATAAGTGATAGGTAGCTACTGTTATTGGCTGTTCTCTCCCCTTTGCCCCTACTTAGCATTATATTTTCTTGTACCAAATCCATCCCACCCTCCTGCCCATCATGATCTTAAGTAATCTCCTTGAGGGCAATGACTGTGTCATTTTTCACCCTAATATTTCTTGCTCCCAACACAGTCCCTTGCACAAAGTTCATGTTTGATGAAAATTAATCAAAGTCAATTGAATCGAATGCTACAAAGTGTTATATTAATTCTGAAGAAGGGAGACACTCCTTAAGCCTAGGGATATCCTAAACTTACCGATTTAGAGTCTGAAGTAAGCTTAGAGGTCCTCTGAGAAAGATATCCTGGAGAGAGTGATAGTGTTTGACTCAGGGTTTGCAGGATAGATCATGGAGTTCAGGAATGGGGAGTCAGGACACTCTCAGCAAGAGGAACAGAGTGGGGAAAAGTATCCAAGCCCTGAATTCAATTCACTTCACATTAAACATCTCCCAAGAATATTCTAGTTTGGCTCTTGAGAATATAGGGTGCACAGAGAATGTTGTTGTTTGTCCTTTGTTTCAAAGAAACAAATGACATCATGGGGTGATGTCTTGACTGATGAGGGAAATGAATTTAAGTGAGGCAGGATGGCACAAAGTCATCAGCCTCCCTCTCTCTTCCAGAGTCATCCTAGTCCAGTGAGAAGACAAAAGACAAAGATGGCCGGGGAATCTTTAATGTCGAAGTGCTTCTAAGCTCTAAGTGCTTCCACTGCCTTCATGGCCATTGGAATAAACTGCTCTCCTTCATCCCTTCCACCAGCAGAAGTCTCCACACACTTCGGATAGACACCCCTCTAATTCACTGGCAGGTATGAGACCTATTGGTTACCCTCAACAAGGTTTAGCCAGACTGTTATGGTTTTATTGAAGGGTGGCCACTATGCATGCTACAGCTTCTTGGAGCCATATGTCAGAGTTGGGTGAAACGTGGACACCAAAAGTGGATGAGCAGCACTGAAAAGAGTCCAGGAAGACCTCACACCAGTGCTTGTCCCCCCTGAACATCTCATGAGCCCCATGCAAAGAAGTGAGAGAGAAAGCTGGAAAGGTAAATTAGAGGAGGTCTTTAATGACTATATGAATGAAAGAATATGGAATATTATGCAAGGAATTATTGAAGGTTTTTTTAAACAGAAGAATGGCCAAGCACTGACTTCATTCATTCATTCATTCATTCATTCATTCATTCATCATTTGCCTATTTTTCCATCCCAAGCTTTTGATTCAGCTCTACTTTGCATTGTCAGCTCATCATCATTTGGGTCTAGTTCACATCTAATATGAGGTTTATAGATTATCATCCTAAAGATTTTGTCCCACTACACCAGTGATGGTGAGCCTTTTAGAGATGGAGTGCTGGGCCCTGCCTCCACCCCACCCCCTAGACTCAATGCAGTGCTGCTGCCCCCAAAAGCCAAGTGCCATGCCCTACTCCCCCCTTACCCTAGACAGGGGAGAGAAAAAGTGCTCCCATTGGGTTGCTGGAAAGAGGGGAGGGTGATGAGAGGCATGTGTGGAGAGGAGGAGGAGGGGAATGACCTGAGTTCTCTGCTCCCCTCCAGCTCTGCCACCTGTGAGCTTCCCACCATACCACCTGTGCACTCCCATTGGCTGCTGGGCAGAGGGATGGGAGATGTGAAAAAACCATTATCAGACATGGGGAAGAGGGAGAGGGGAGCAGCTCTGCCCGAGTCCCTCTGCCTTTCTAGTAACAAACTCTGGGGGGTGGGGGATTGGAGGAGAGGGTGGCCCACATACCCACAGAGAGCACTCTGTATGCCATCTTTGGCACCCATGCCATAGATTCACCATCACTGTGCTACACCATCCAAAATTAAAAGTTAATGTAGTGTCTTCCCACCCCTCTCCCCCACTATCTACTGCACTATAGGTTCCATCAGTCCCCTGCAGCAACATTTACATATAAGCATCTGGAGCTCCTACTTCAACCAATATCATGTTTTATGCATTTGATTGGTGTATATTTCTTACCTCGATGTTTGAGCATTAAAATATAATGAAGTAACATTCAACAGGCCTAAAAAGAGAATCTGTGAATATGTATGCATTTGTGTTTGGAAGCCCTAATTAATAAAACATTGCTTCACCTCTTTTGATGTATTTATACACATGGTGCATTACCACATAAAATATTCTGACACCATTATTTGAGGTTGTACCTTTGTATTAGAGGGAAACAATAAGTATACTCTTGGGGAAAAGAAGAAAGAGCATATCCCTAGCTGTAGGGCAGAACATAAATCACATATGGTTTGTACATTAACCTTTTTTCCCCAATAGCTATTTAGTCTGATCGTTGTCCTCTTTAAACAGCACAATAATGACACTGAAGCTACAGTATTGATTTCCTGGGTCATGGAAATTGATCAAAATGCACTTTAGAGAACAAATGTTACATTAACTAACCAGAAATTAGTATGTACATCAGCACTGTTCAGCAGTTTAAATAACCCACCCCCCCACCCCGGACCTCAATATCAAGAAAGGTATGAAACAAGGAAATGTGTATTCTCCAAATCTGTTTACTACTGTCACAGAGTCCAAATGGAAGTGAAAATTTCAATATTGTTTTTGTGATATGGGCCCTATTGATGTCTGGTGAAGCATATGAACCTCTTCTCAGAATACTGTTTTCATATACATAGAATAAGATACATAAGATTACAATGAAAACTAATTCTTTTGAAATGTGATCATGTTGGGTTTTTTTTTTAATATATAGGGTCTATATTAAGAACCCTTGTTAAAGATACTAAGATCCTTCAGATATTTCTATTTACATTGTGTTGACTACATCAAGTCCTAGATCACTACAAGACCCTTTCATTGAGAGCAGAACCATTCAAAGGAAATCAGACAAACAATTCATGTTTTTAAAAAATGGATGAGCAATGTCTCTTGTCCCATCTGACATGCATATGGGTGTATACTCCTTTGAATTGATCCATTAGCACATTCATCTTTGACAAATATTAAAGAAAAGCAATAAGTGTAGTGCCATAAATGAATAGAAAACCAAAAGAATTAGATGGTATTTGAGAAATTACAAAATGTTTTAAATAATCCCAAGCTACTCTCTAACCCAAAAGAGCTATTTTATCATACCAATATTCTTCCAGTGATGCTACAGAGGACCAAATCATGAAGCACTATTATTCCTAAAATATCAAAATGGTGGATAACCCCAAAGTGCAATGAAAAATAGTTGGTAGATAGAGTAAACAACAACTTGTTCTCAAGAAAAATGTTACATGCAGGAAGTGAATTATCATAAAAAGAGAGGGCTTACCATGAAACAAGAGGAAGGGAAAATAAACAGATACCTCGTATCCTACACTGGTAGCCACAGAATGACTAAGGACTTCAGAAGAAGATTTCAGTTGGTTAGTCAAGTAGCAAGTGGTTGAAAGGAAAGAGAGCATGGTGCCTAGAAGGGGAATTCTTCATGGGACACAGTAAAACACAAAGCTAAGACCTAAGACAGGAGCAGGAGCAGGAAGTCCAGTGGCAGGTGTTATTATTATTCCCATTTTACAGTTGAGGAAACTAAAGCAAATAGAAGTTAAGACCCATAGCTAGTAAAAAAAAAGTCTGAGATCATATTTGAACCCTAAAGAATCAAAATAAATCAGCCTGAGCACTAGTCCCTCCTACTCTCTGACTTCATTGTCTTCTTTTCCCAATCTTGGCCCAAAGTGAACCAATTCAATTTCATAGTTTTCCCCTCTCAAATCCCTTGCTCTTGTTTTCTTGGTGCTCACATCTTGCTAAGTCCTCATCCTATGATATTCCCACTATCAGCTTCTTCCATTCCTATTCACATGCTAACATTCAGATGTAGAAGTTTCACAACAGTGCTGGATGGGTATGTTACAAATTTATTATGTGACCTTGACTGGGTCTTCACTGAAGCAAGGAAATTCTTTCATTCCTTGATAATTGATTATCCTTATCACAGCAATTCCTCCAGACTTCCTTCTGATAATTATAAAGTTTATATTGTTTGATTATAGTTTTATGTCATATTATTGATATTATTTTTAAACCCTTACCTACTATCTTAGAATCAATATTGTGGATTGGTTCCAAGGCAGAGAACAGTAAGGACCCCACGATTGGTGGTTAAGTGACTTGCCCAGGGTCACACAGCTAGGAAGTACCTAAGGCCTGGTTTGAACCCAGGACCTCCTATTATTAGGCCTGGCTCTCAATCCACTGAGCCACCTAGCTGCTCCAGATATCATAGTATATACTGATAGGATTCCAGCACGGGTAGCCTAGACTAAGTGGTACTGATGCCCAGAGAAACAGATAGTCGGAGGGACAGAGCCAGGATGGCAGAGTACAAATAGACAGTTGTACTTTTCTGCTCTTAACTCTATATCAGAAGGATAAGGTTTATAGCTTTTGATGGGACGAACTCTTGCTTTACTTCAAGGGCTTTGAGTTATTCTCTTTCTGTTAGCTTAGTTAAAATTAAAGCCTCCTGCCAGTTTATAATCCCAATTAAAAAAATCTCCCCTACCTGAGCTTTATACAAGACTGATATTGATACGGCACCCTGAGATCTTTTTCATGTCATCCGGATCTGATTAGAAATGCCCTTTCCTACATCTGGCATTAATTACCTTTTCTCAACCAAGCCCATTTTTATGATATGTAATCTTGCTACCTGAACCCCAATTTTGAGTGTTTTGACTCCTCAGCTCTACAGTAGAGTTGGGATGAGTTCGTTCCATGAGCAAGCAAACCTCTGTCTGTATATATATATATTTTTTTTTATCCTGGGACTCCATTCTAGGAGCATAGGGCCACAACCAGTAGGCAATGGGACACAGTCGCTCAGGGTCACCCAGCTGGGAAGTGTCTGAGCCCGGATTTGAACCTAGGACCTTTCGTCTCTAGGCCTGGCTCTCAATCCACTGAGCTAGCCCAGCTGCCCCTACTTTAGGTTGCAGTTTCTTTAGCAGATGTAGTTTTTACAGGGTGGGGTTGCTAGCCCCACGCCCAACCCTCCTCCTTTTTCATCCGGGCTAGGGACCGTCCTTAGCCCAGGAGTGGTAAGGGTGGGCGATAGGGGTCAAGTGACTTGCCCAAGGTCACACAGCTGGAAGTGTCCGAGGCCGGACTTGAACCTAGGACCTCCAGTCTCTAGGCCTGGCTCTCAATCCACTGAGCCACCCAGCTGCCCCCATATATATATGTGTGTGTGTGTGTGTGTGTGTGTGTGTGTGTGTGTGTGTGTGTATAATGTGTATATATGCTTTGCCTGTATACTGCATCGCAATAACAATAAAGCAGATGATTATATGATTCCCTGAGAAATCCCTAACCAGGATATTTGCTTCAGCCCAAGACCCTGAGACCTAATAAACCAATTATCTTTGCTCTTTAAACCTCCTACACCTTCCTCTTTTTCAACCCCAGCAGTTGGAGGCCTACTGCCTTTACCAAGAAAAATGAGCCTTTTTGAAAATCATGAGTTTTTTCTTCACCTCAAAACCTTGACACCACACCCTACTTTTCTTTAATTGCCTTCAGTCTCTGATATTAATAAGGCTGTCCTTCTCTTTGCAAAGGACCAGATATCCTTTACACAGGCCCTCGATCTCATCCCATCCCATCTTCTCCAGAAGACGTCCCACTCTCACCTCAATCATCCCCCTTTCCCCTAGCTATCATCCCTCTCTAACTACTAGATCTTTTCCCTACTATCTAAATGGAAGTCTCCTCCATCATTAAAAACAACCCTCCCCCCAAAAAACCCTCTCCTAATTATTATTCTTCCCTTTACTGGAAAAATAAACTGGACGGAGCGGAAGATGGGTAGGTAAATTCCACAAACTTAGAATTGTTAAGACTTTTGTTTTTATGTCTTCTACATTTCCCAATATTTCCCTCCTTTCTTCCTCCCCTCCACAGGCATCCCTTATAGCAAAGAAAACAAAAGAAGAGAAAGAAAAACAGCAAGATTAATCAACATGCCTCCACCACCACCCCTACCACCCAAAGTCCAACATTTTTTTACAATGTTCTACAACCAGATTTGGGTCTAGTTGCTTAACCTTTCAGTGTTCCAGGAATAAAAGACTGGAGAGAAGCATCAGGAGAGGAAATTTCCTCAACCTGAGGTTCCTCATCCTAATAAATTACAGGCCCAGGCCTTATCCCAATGAGTGTTGTATTCACAATTAAGGGGGGGGGAGAAAGAAAAGAAAAAATACTAACCCCTAGTATGACTTGGGGCTTGTCACTTCTCTTTAAAGGGAAGGAAATAAATATTTACTAAGCACGATGTGCTGAATATATTATCTCATTTGTTCCACACAATAACCCTAAAGAGGTAGCTATTACCCCCATTTTAGAGTAGCAGAAATTGAGGCAAACAGACATTCACTGACTTGCCCAAGGTCATACAGTTAGTAAGTATGCAAGAACCAGATCTGAATTCATAAGGTTTTGTCTCCATACATGGAAAGCATGAGATAATGGATTTAGAGCTGGAAGGCCACTTTACAGAGGAGTAAGCTGAAGTACAAGGAGGTCAGTGACTTTACCAAAGAGGTACAATAATAACCATCAGAGGCAGGATTTAAACTTGGATCTTATAACTCTAGAGTCGGTGCTTTTTGCATTATGTCACATCCTTTTATTATTGAGGGTTAATAAAATATTAACATGTTTGCTATTATTCTGTCATTTCAGTCATGTCCAACTCTTTGAAGCAAAGAACTGGGAGCAGAGCAGTTTACTTGGGGAATTACTTGAGGAATGGATGAACAAGTTGTATATAGTCATAATGGAATACTGTTGTGCCATAAGGAATGATGAAGAGGATGAGTTCAGGAAGAATCTGGAAAGAATTATATGAATTGATGCAAAGTTAAGGGAGGAGAACCAGGAGAACAATGTATTTAGTAGCAAAAATATTATACGATGATCAACTGTGAAGGACTAAACCATTATCAGTAAAGCAGGTTTCCAAGATAACCACAAGGGACTCACGAAGAAAATACTATCCACAGCCAAAGAAGGGACTGATGCAGTCAGTGCAGATCAAAGCATGCAATCTTCCACTATATTTCTTTCACTAATGTAGGATATGTGACTTCTATCCCATGATATGGGCAATATGGAAATATGTATTGCATAAAAGTACAAGTATAACCTCTATCAGATTATTCACTACCTCAGGGAGTGGGAGGAAAGTAGAAAGAAAAATCTGAATTTTAAACTTTTAAAATTCAAAAAACAATTGTCAAAAAAGTGATTCTACATGTAACTGAAAAAATAGAAAATAATAATAAATTTTAAAATATATCTGATGACTAGGAAAATGGTCCTTGAAGATATGTAGTAGGTAGGTAGAGAATGGATTATGGACCAAGGAATTAATGTCATGACACTCTTATAGTAATTAATAGTGTAATTCAGAGAAAGAAATTAGAGAGCAAGAGGATTATGCCAGGATGAAAGAAGATACATTAATCCATGTGTGTATGTCCAGAGGAGAATCCCTGTCCATTTGATGGTTTGTGAATCTGTCCATATTATGGATCCCTGGAAGTCTGAAATGGTATTCAACCCATAGGTGTTGAGTTTGCCACAGAGAACAAGAGGAGAACAAGGATTAGGAATTAGTGTAGAGGCTCTGTAGTCATATTTCCTCTGTTACTGGCTGGTGAGGTAGAGTATAAATAAGAACTGGAGCCTTGCCCATGAAAGCAATTCAAGCATTGAATGGGCAAGTAGCCCTGAGTGATTGTAAATCTTAATGTCCCCACGTAGAAATGAGAGCCACCAGAGACTAGCACATTAGGGTGGGTCTGAGAGTGAGTGCATGAGTTCCTCAATAAATTTCATATCTTATCTCCATGCTGATTCTTCTCAATGAGTGACTAAAAAGTAGCTCTCTAACAAGGTAGGAGAGGACAGCACCCATACCAGTTCCCATTGCATTTCACAAAAAAAAAAATAATTTTATCTTGAAGCCCACCAAAAAAATAGCACAAAGAAAATGACAGATTTTAATCTAGCTTGCTTATGATTTTCTACCATATTAACATTAATCATTAACATGAACAACAAAGTTTGCCCCGAAGGTCAAAATGCAACTTCAGTAATAACTGCTATTTTATCTACCTGGAAATGAAGACTCAGTAAATATTTAAAGAGGTTGGTGACTAAGCAACCAGGAGAAAAGGTAAGGGCTCTGAATTCTACCCAAAGCTTTGTGTATGATCAAGGAGTGGATCAGTAAGGTTTTCAAGGTAGGGCCTGCCTTTAAATATCAGTGAACCCGACTCCCCAGTCCAACTCCAGAAGACACAAAATCACATGAGAAAAGAGTCTCCTAGGAGTGTCCAGTCCTGCTGAGATCTGGGCTAAAAAGGAAGTGAATGAGTGTGGGAGGAAGGATAAGAATCGGGAAAGCTCACAATAAGAAAGTCTCTGGCTAATCATAATCCTAACTCCCTAGTTTATAATGAACTCCACAGAGGGGTCAGTGGGTAAAAGGACACTGAGTAACCTGGAAGGTGACATAAAAAGTTCACATTACAACATAGTGAGTCAATGGACGATGATTATTGAGGGTGTGTCCCAATGGAACCCATTTGGGTACCTTTGTCCATGAAGACCAGACCAAGTGGAGTCGTCGGTAAGCATTGAGTGACCAGATTTTTTAAAAAAGCCATTAAGTTTCAAGAACCATAAGCTCTTTGAAGCATCCATACATTATTTCACTTTTGAAAAGCAATTATTTGTTTCCTACTGTACTATAGTTGCTCCTAAATGAAGAACTCAGAGTCACATCATCACCCTTTATTCAGAATTACGTATTTGGAGTTGGATGATACAAGACACGTCTCACAGGACACACATAGGAGACCTGTTGTTAAATAGAGATAGCAGAATTCAAGATTGTGTTCACCTAGGTCTATCAGATTTTAGTATCTCTTACTAGTAGCTTTTCAAGACACTAAACCCCAACATTCTATTTCCTCCGCTAGCCTTTTCCAATGGGCCCCTTTCTAGGAAGATCAGGCCACCCAGTTTGCTGTTTTGTCTGGTTTACAGATGACTCTGCCTGATACAAGATAGACATATACAATAAGACTTCAATAGTCATTAATCAAGCAATGGAAGATATTCAGGGATGTAGGGATCCTGGAAAATCCTCCCAGTGGACTGAATTGTATAATTGTATGGTTGGCATGTGAGAGAACTTGGAGGACTTGGCTGATAAGATCTCCATTCTTTAACCACATTAATTCATACTTGGAGGCTATGGGTCTGAGCCCTGGAGTGAATGACATTGGACAAATGTCTCTCCCATTTTGAACTGGGAATCAATGGAAAGATTTTAAAATTGTACATGTCAACACAATTTTTAATAATTGCTTTCTGACAATTTGTGATCCATGTTCTCTTCTTTCCTATCACTTCAGGTTCCCCATAATGGCAGGTAATTGATATAGGTCGTACATGTGTTAACATGTATTATATATTTCCATGTTCATCATGTTGTGAAAGAAAACATATCACTTACACTAGAGAAAAATTCATGAAGGAAATAAAGTGAAGAATGGTATGCTTCAATCTACATTTAGACTCTGTCAGTTACTTCTGTGAAGATGGATAACATTTTTTTTTGTCATGAGTCCCTTGGAGTTATCCTGAATCTTTGCATGGCTGATAATAGTTCATTCATTCACAGTGGATCATTGTACATTATTGCTGACTGTGTACAATGTTCTGGTTCTGCTCATTTCACTTTGCATCACTTAATATAAGTCTTTCCAGGTTCCTTTGTTATCATCTTACTTGTCATTTCTTATGGCATAATAGTATTTCAATGGAGAGATTTTCTTGAAGTCTCTTTTCAAATAGAGTTGTTGATGGAGCATTTGAGCATGCATCAGTGATTTCATACATCCTCAGTTGAATTGAACAATGGGGCTGAGTGTCTTGTGAGAACAGCAGAGTTTTTCCAATTTGGATATGGGGGCCATGATGCTATGTGATGGTGAGCACAGGACCATATGATCCTCTAATCAAGGATGAGGGAGTTAATGTTGCCCCATGATTCTCCTCATGCTAATCAGAGCACTCATTCCTCAAAGACCAATATTGCATTAATGGATCTCAGAGGATATCTAGTCCAATCATGCCTGATCAAGAATCTTGATTCTTCATTCACACAGACCACATGATGACTAGTTATTTTGCCTTTTCTTAAAGATGTCAAGTGAAAGCAGACCCACCATGTCTTAAAGCAATCTAGTTTACTATGGATTAGCTGGAAATATTAATGTTTTTCCTTACATCAATAGTAAATTTGAGGGGCATCTAGGTAATTCAGTGAATTAAGAGCAAGGCTTAGAGTTGGGAAGTCCTGGGTTCAAATCTGGTCTCAGACACTTCCTAGCTGTGTGACCCTGGGCAAGTCACTTAACCCCTATTGCCTAGACCTTACTGTTTTTTTGCCTTGGAACCAATGCACAGTATTGATTCTAAGATGGAAGGTAAGGGATTTTTTTTTAAAAGATTAAATTGCTTCTTTTCAATTTCTATTCATAGCTCTAATTCTACCCTTAGGGAATAAGAAAAATAAATCTAATCCCTCTTAAATGACTGGGCTTTTGAAAACCTGGAGAGAGCTGGTGTATTCCACCCCTCCTCACCCAAGTTGTCTCTTCTCTAGGATAAACATCCTTAGTGCTTTCGTCTATGCTCATAAGGCATGAACTTTGGAAGTACAGACTCTACTCACCTGTAGTTCTCTTGGGAAGAATACATGTTTGAATTCAAGTCATTAACAATGCCAGCATCATAGTCACTGCTGAGGAAATAGTGGGCTCTTCTACCCAAACAGCAGGTTTCAGTTTTGTATTTTGTTACCTTTCTGTTTCTTGTAGTAAAGATACACTAAGGTAGCATGATAAGGGAATGGAAAGTTGGTCTCAGAGTCAGGAAGGCCTGGGTTCATTTCCTGCCTCTAATGTATATTGATTGAGTCACCTTCATCAAGTCACTTAATCTTTTAGTGCCTTAAAGAATTTTCTGAGATGATCAGTCATTCATGAATTGATTTACATTGGTAGAGAAAGTTTTCTCCCTGTGAGTTCCCTATATAAATGAAATCACAATTCTAATCCAAACATTTTAAATGTATATTAGACTATCGTGTCGATGACTTTCCTGTTGAGTCACAGGTGAAAGGAGATGAGTCTTAATGGCAAGTGAAATAAATTATACCTCAACTCTCTTTGGAGATTGCCTTGTTGTTTTGTTTTGTTGGATTGTTTGGGGCAGGGAAGGGGTGGGACATTATTTGCTTGTTTTTGGTTTTACCTTTATTTAAAAAAAAAAAAAAACCTTACCTTCCATCTTGGAGCCAATACGCAGTATTGGCAGAAGAGTGGTAAGGGTAGGCAATGGGGGTTAAGTGACTTGCCCACGGTCACACAGCTAGGAAGTATCTGAGGCCAGATTTGAACCTAGGACCTCCAGCTGCCCCCTGTTTTTGCCTTTATCTCTCCAGCACTTAGCACCATGATTGGTTTGTAGAAAGCTCTTGAATGTTTGTTGATTGACTTATATGAAATACCAGTCGAGAGCAGAAATATATCATGCCAGATATGTGATAAGGTTATGAAATGTTATATGTGAATTATTCTTTTACAATTGAGCTGAGAGAAATCTGGTCTATGATGGGAGCATGGGAGAGCAGGTGTTTGCTGTGGTTAAAGCAACTTTCCTAACTATTCTCCTAGAAAGAGAAAGCAAACTTTCCACTCATTCTACCTATCTTTACACATGGGGATCAAAACCTCATTCTTACAATATTAATAGTGGTGCACATCGAAGTGGCACTCCAATGGTCTGCTTTTTTAAATCCTAAACTATTCGTGAGGATGGCAAATATGGCAGAGTGAAAACTGCCGAAGCAGGTGCAAGGGTTGCATCATTCTTTGAAAGGTTGTTGCCTGTTATCAATGTGTAAAAAAATACTATGCCCGTGTCCTCCCCATCCCCCAGGGAGGACTGCTCGTGGTCACTCTGAGTTGTCTTGTAATGGCAAATGCAGGATATCTATAAGGAATAGATCTAGCTTGTGGGGATAACAGGTAGACTGGGTGTCACCAGGGGCGGAGTCCATCCAGTCTATAAAAGTTCTCACCTCCTGCAAGGAAGATTGCACTCTACCTGTTGTCCGTAGCCAGAGGATCCAGGTGTTCTGTCTTCAATTCCAATCATGGATTTCTCTCCTAGAAGCTTCCATAGAAGCAGCAGCAGCTCCTCTGGCCAGCCCGGTCTCAACATGAATGTGGTAGCTCTTAACAAAAGGGCTGTGGCAAACTTTTATGCTCCCAGTGTCTATGGTGGGGCTGGAGGTCAGGGTACCCGAATTTCACAGACCAAATTCCAGGCCAATTATGGAGGTCGTTTTGGTGGAAGCACCTTTTCTGGTGATGAAAAACTGGCCATGCAGAATCTAAATGATCGTCTAGCCAACTACCTGGAAAAGGTCCGTTCTCTGGAGCAGTCCAATGCCAACCTGGATCTCAAGATCAGACAATGGTACGAGAAGAACTCTTCTTTCATTAGCCCGGACCACAGCGCCTATTACAAAACAATCGAAGACCTCCGAAATCAGGTGAGAGTTGCTGGGTGGCTTCTTGTGGCAAATCAGATTCATGGGATTTCTCAGAGAGCTGGAGGGCAATAAAGAGGGCCACCCTAGAATCAGAGACCCAGAACTTTAAGAGACTAAAGGAACTCTGCTACTGATGACACCCAGTCTTCCTGCTATCATCGTGATCCCAAATTTGGCAATACAGCTCAGAGATGACCACAAGCAGGCTTCCCAGGGGGAGGGTGCAATGAAGGAAGAGATACGAGTAGAATCTGTTTAAACCATGGTAACAGGAATAAACAATTCAGTGAATGACATGACCCTTACACCTGCCTTGGCAGAGTTTTTATTCCTTTGTAAAAATAAAGTAAATTTACCATTCTCACCAATAGGTTAGACTTTAAAATAGTCCAACACCTTCATTTTAAAGATGAGGAAACTGAGGTGCAAAGAGTGGTTTGCCCAAGGTCAGGCAGGAGGAAGGATGAAATGTGGAAATTGAACCTAAGTCTTCTGACTCCTGAAACAGCATGTTTTCCACTCTTCCATGATCTTTTATATGTTTTCTCTGATGTTGGTGAGTTTAAGTTCAACCAAGAATTAGATCCTTATTTTGTGAGCAAATACTTGCTTGCAGCTTCTCATAACCGAGCATTCCTCCCTTGGTGGACATAACCGTTAAGAAATGTAGCAGTAGTTGCCTCTTAATTACCTTGCTCACAACACTTTCCCCCAATAATTTCAGAGGTTTCCTTCACTCTCAGAAATCTTGTAGATGGAAACCAACATATGGCCCCTTACATGAATAGTGACAATGATATAGGATAAAAAATGTTTAGCCATGCTTGGGAAAAGACTCAATAAAGCCTGAATTTATTTTAAGCCTATTATCCCATCCTAGTCTACATTACTATTTATTTTTTTAGCAAAACTAGTTGGGAGCAGGGGCAGCTGGGTAGCTCAGTGGATTGAGAGTCAGGTCTAGAGACGGGAGGTCCTAGGTTCAAATGTGGCCTCAGACACTTCCCAGCTGTGTGACCCTGGGCAAGTCACTTGAAACCCATTGCCTACCCTTACCACTCTTCCACCAAGGAGCCAATACACAGAAGTTAAGGGTTTAAAAAAAAAAAACAAACAAAACCTAGTTGGGAATCAATGACTCATAATAAATAGAACCTGAGACCCAGATTCAAATCCTACCTCAGACATTTATTGTGAATATAAAGCAAATATTTTAATCTGTCTTGAGTTCCAAATGTCCCATCAGTAAAAAAAAAAAGGTTGAGGTACTTACTCTACTTCATAAGCTTATTGTAGGGGGAAGTGCTAGACAAATATGAAGTGTAATTACTATAAGTCAATATTTTATTTTCTCTATTCTTATTTATTGCCAATCAATCACAAGACAACAATTCTGGCATTAAATGGTCCCTCAGAAGCCCTATCTTCCATATTCATTTTTCTTTTCTTTACAAAAAACAACCCTTATTTTTTGTCATAGTAACAACCCTAAGACAGAAAGGCAAGTGGTAGGCAAACACAGTTAAGTGACTTGCCCAGAGTCACACAGCTAGGAAGTCTTTGAGGCCAGATTTGAACCCAGGTCCTCTTGACTTCAGGCCTGATGCTCTATCAACTGTGCTACCTCACTGTCCCTTATACTCATTTTTCAAATGACAAAGAAGAAGCCCAGTGAAGGTAGCTTTCCCAAGGTTACCCAGGTAGGAAATAGAATTTTGACCTGGGTTTTATGATTCTTGAGCCAGTTTTCTTTCCACCTACGATGCTTCCTTTCCTAGTCCCACCTACAAAATCCATGTTATACAGGAAAGGTGGGGCTCTCTCTTTTCAGTGCCAAGCCCTAAATAGACTTTGGCCTTATTAAAAGGCTTCCAGTTCCAGCAGGGAGCCTGTACCTTTGGAATTCTCTCTTATTGTGAACGAATCAGAAAGCTCCTTTTCATTACCTTTTCCTTTTTTAGGAATTATAAACCCTTAAAGCAAAGGTCGCTTTTCTAAAGATATATCTGACCTTAGTTAGTTGAATCACTTGGTTCTGGTATGATAGGAAGCTCCTGTGAAAGCCATGGTGGGGCTCAGGATTCCTCTCATAGCAGACAAAGGTATTCTAATTTTTGTCTCCATGCTCAGATCATTCTTCTCAGGCTTCTCGTGAAAGCTTGTCTTTATCAAGATAATGAGAGCCTGAGAAGCCATCCCCCTCTCCCAAAATCCTCTTTACATACAATTTTCTGAATGAAATTTATAGATAATCCAAATTCACAGACAGTTCCTGATCCTCACTGGGCTCTTAGGAGATTAAATGAGATTCCATAAGGGACGGCATCATAAACTGTAAGGCAATATGTCAATGTTAATTGCAATAATTTTAAAAATTTTAACTTAGCTATACACAGACAGATTTGGAAGCACTGTTCTCTAAGATTAATCTTAATTAGAGAGCAACCTAGATACTGGTGGTGGTGGTAGTGATGGTAGTAGAGGTGTCACAATCAAAAAGCACTCAATTTGGAATTGGAAGATTTCAGTTCAAATCCTGACTTGGACACACAGCAGCAATATGACTGGGCAATTTAATTTCTCTAGTCTAAAATGTCATTTATTACAAAATGAAGAGGTGGATTATGTGACATGTAAGTCACCTTTAAATCTTGGATCTATGATTCTATGATCTATAAATGGAGGAGTGAGAGTGGAATTGATGCTAAGATCCTTCTTTAAGACTGTCATACTATGAGATCTCTTCTGAGCCTCTGTAAAATTATGAGCATCATTGAACTTTTGAGAGGCAGTTTGGTCTCAAAGCCAGTAAGACTGTGTTCTAGTCCTGTCTCTGATACATCCAAACTAAGGGATCCTGGGGAAATCACCTAATAGCTCAGTGCTCTAGGCAACTCCATAAGATTAAGTTGAAAGGAAGCTGCCAATATGCATTGATAGAAGTTACTTCTCTAAGAAGTTTCCTATGATAATGAAATGACAGGCCCATTCTCTCCCCATCCCAAAATGGATGTACTCACTCCCACCAAGAAACTGGGAGAAATGAATATGTTACTACGATAGATAGATAGATAGATAGATAGATAGATAGATAGATAGATAGATGAAAAGATGGAATAAAGGTAGGAAAAGAGAGGGAGGAAAGAAGGAAAGAAGGAAGAAAAAAGAAGGGAGATAAAAGGGAGAGATGGAGGTAAAAAGGAGAGAGGAAGAAGGGAAGGAGGAAGGGAAAAAGGAAAGGAGGAAGGAAGGGAGAAAGGAAGGAAAGGAGGGAGAGATAAGAAGGAAAAGAGATGGATAGATGAAGGGAAGGAAGAAAGGAGGCAGATAGATATAGACAGGCAGATGGATAGATGAATGGATGGATAGATGATGGATGGATGGATGAATGGATGGATGGAGGGTTAGAGAGATGGAGATATAGAGGTGATAGATATGTGGCAGGTAGTGATGGAGGGAGAGAGAGATACACAGTGCACAAATTTATATATGTATAAATCTGTATATGTGTATATGTGTGTATATGGAGTGTCCCAAGAAATTTAATAGCTTAAAACTATATATAATAACAGAGCAGAGCAGAGCATAGTAGAGTAGAGTAGAGTAGAGTAGGGTGTGGTATAGTATGGTATAGCACTAAGGAAATGTCAACTGTTTTGTGAGGAGGGGGATCTAAATCAGTAATTTCATTAGTATGTACTATACTATACCCTACCATACCATTCCATACTTGGTGCTCTAGCCATAATGTTAACTACCTCACCTTTCACTTATTTTTTAAAATGCTTGAAGTGATTGCTGTCCCCAATTTACTAGATGCTAATTTAAGGTAATTGTATTTTTTTAAACCCTTACCTTCCATCTTAGAATCAATACTGTGACTTGGCTCCAAGGCAGAAGAGCAATAAGGACAGTGATTCCCAAACTTTTTTGGCCTACCACCCCCTTTCCAGAAAAAAATATTACTTAGTGCCCCCTGGAAATTATGAAACTATTTATTGAACTCAGAATAGAATTTAATACAAAAAAAGTGTGGCCATCACCGCTCCCCTGGATCGCTGCAGCACCCACTAGGGAGTGGTAGTGCCCACTTTGGGAATCACTGGGCTAGGCAATGGGGGTTAAGTGACTTGCCCAGGGTCAACCCAGCCAAGGAAGTGTCTGAGGCCAGATTCTAACCTAGGACCTTCGGTCTCTAGGCCTGGCTCTCAACCTACTGAGCCTCCCAGCTGCCCCCAAGGTAATTGTGTTTTAAAATAAATTCAGCTATTAGAAATTCTAATCAGTTTTCAATTTCTCTCTCTTAACCTTTCTTCCAGATTAAGGCTGCCCAGCTGGCCAATGCCCGTTGTCTCCTGCAACTTGATAACTATAAATTGACCAGTGAGGACTTCAGATTGAAGTAGGTCTGACCACCCACAAAAGAGCAACCTCTCTAAAGAATTAATTTCGGTTCATGGGAACATAGGATAAAATCTTTGTTTTTTATTAAAATCTTACTTTCTACCATAGTAACAACTTTAAGACAGAAGGGCAAAGCTAGGCAAACCAGTTAAGAGATTTGCCCAGAGTCACATAGCTGGAAGTATATAAGGCCAGATTTGAACCCAGGTTCTCCTGACTCCAAGCCTAGAGCACCAAAGAGGTCCCTTGCTCTCTTTTCCTCTCTTTCCTTCTGTCTCTTTCCCTCTGTTTCTGTCTTGTTCTGTCTTTGTCTCTCTATCTGTCTGTCTCTTTCTCTCTCAGCTCTAGGAAATCTCTAAAGTTCTCAGTATCAGAGAAGGTAATGAGCTTCATTGACAGAAGTAATTTCCTCATTTCGGAATTCCTTATATCATTGAAACTACAGGTCTATTCCCTAACCTCAATCCCTAGGAATATTATTAGTATAAACAAGAGGATTAAGGAAAAATGTCCTCAAAGCCTTTCAAAGCACTAATTAACATGTGTCTACTACATATAAGCAAATAACAAATCATTCTTACCTTTTCACAAAACATGTTTAAAGGACTATGGGGCGGCATCAATCCTGACAGTCTTTACTAGCAGAAATTCCATTATAAGGAGCCTGTGAAACTGTATTTCTCATTTTAAAAAATATTTTCCATTTAATACTTTAAAATTCTGAAATTAATGCCACCCCCCCCCAAATGAGTTTTTCCTTAAAGGTTGTTGTTAATGTTCAGTCATGTCCAACTCTTCATTAACCCATTAAGGAGTTTCTTGACAAAGATATTGGAGTAGTTTTCCTATTTCCTCCTCCAACGTATCTGATAGGAAATTGAGGCAAACAGAATTGAATGACTTGTCCACGGTCACACAGCTGAGGCCAGATTTAAACTTAAGAAGATGAGTCTTTCTGACTGCAGGTTCAGAACTCTATTCACTGTGCCACCTAACTACTTCTTTTACCTATACATGACAAAATACAGAAAGATGACAATGAAACCACCAACCTCTATTTCATACTATTTGCTTTTTGTAAAAAAAAAAAAAAAGTATATAATAAAATTCTATATATTACTTTCAAAATTGTCCTGCCTATGTGTGCTTCCTTCTGATTTTCTCCCATTCTTTTTTGGTGTATTTCAAGAAATAATTGAATGCCTCTTTGGGAGGCATTAATATTATCAACTCCCCTTTTTACCACAAAATCCAATTAAAATTGTATTTCTTTTTTTTTTCAAAAACACCAAAAAGCCTTTATTTCATAGCAATTGTTATTTGAGATTATACATCTCCCAAGCAGTTCATATGAGCAATATTTCACATTAAACCTGACTCAAACCACTTTTCTTAATTTATATTACATCATTGAACCACAGAACATCTATGCATTGTGTTGTGCTAATATAGTAATGCAATTGATTGGGGTTAACTTCCTCAAAGGCTTTTTGTGAAAGGGTCGTCACTTGGAGAAGAGAGACTTATTCTATTTGATCCCAGGGGGTAGCACTTGGAGCAATGAATAAAAGTTTCAAACTAGCAAATTTAATTAGATGGAAGAGAAAATTGCCTTAATAATTAATAGGTGATCTTGGGAAGTAAAGGATTCCTCATCACTGGAGATCTTCAAGCAAAGATGACATTAATGCATATAGTAGAGGGGATTCTTTTTTCAGGGATAGGTTGGATGAAATGAAAACTGACATGATGATAAAAAATAATGATTTATAAGGTGCTTTCTATGTGCCAGGAACTGTTCTAAGTACTTTGCAATTGTCTCATTTGATTCTCACCATAACCCAAGGAGAGAAGTGCTATTATTATCCCCATTTTACAGATGAAGAAAATGAAGCCGAGATTAAATGACTTGCCCAGAGTCACGTAGCTAGTAAATACATGAGTCTGTATTTGAACCTAGGTCTTCACAACTTCAGACCCAGAACTCTATCCATTGTACCCCCATAACTTCTAACCTTGAAATCCTAGGATAGTAATAATAGCTAACATTTATGTAGCATTTGCTGTGTGCCATGCACAGTGCTAAATGCTTTAAAATTATTAGTTCATTTGATACTCACAACCCTGGGAGAGAGATGCTATTATTGTTCCCATTTAAAGATAAAGAAACTGAGGCAAACAATGGTTAAGTGCCTCTCCCAGAGTCACAAAGCCAATTGAGTGTCAAAGATCAGATTTTAATTCAAATCTTCCTGATTTCAGACCCAACGCTACCCACTGGGCCAGCTTCCAAGGAGCTTCGCCCCCCCCCCCAAAAAAAAAAAGAACAGGTATATCACAAAAATAATTACCAAAGAAGGAATTTTCCTTTGTATGACACTCACTTTTTCAGAGCTGTAACTAGGACAAGGAAAAAAGTTCTTTGCCTTAGGGTACCCAAAGTTTAAGGGTACTAAGAGTACTTGTACTCCTTTGGAAGGGAGAAACTACTAAGCTCATCAGCAAGAATAGTTAAAAGTAGAAAGCTACCAAATGGTCTGCTTCCTGCCCCACCTCATCCTACCCCTGCAATTGCTCCTTTCTAGTCTATGCCCATCTTCCTTCTTCCCTAGCAATGACTCCACAGTCTCCCAGAATCTCCATAGGCCAATGACCCTGTGATTTTTTCCCTGCTGGATCCTTTGTACCACTCTCCACTATGATCTTTCCCTCTCCCTCTCCCCCTGCCATTTGTCTCACAAATGGCGAGCTGCTTGCCCCATCTACTGCTCATTACAGCTCTGTTTATCCTATAGGTATGAAGCTGAGTATGGAATGAGAATGAGTGTGGAGGCTGATCTCCAGGGACTGAAAAAAGTCTTTGATGATTTCACCCTAAGGAAGACAGACTTAGAGATACAGATCGAAAATGTAAATGAAGACTTGGCTTTCCTCAAAAAAAATCACCAGGAGGTAAGAAAAAGAATCATGCCTATTAGTCTAGGTGCCTCCTGATCCCTTCCAGCATAAAAGTGACTCAACAGAAGCACCCCTGAATTGATGGTGTTTTTGTTTCTATCCTTTTGATTCATTTTTAGTTTGAAGGCCAATGAGATAACATCTTTAGGCCACTGGTGTCTTCTCAAACTAGCTGGAGGTACAAGAATAAGCTTCATACCAAGATTGACAAAGATACTCTTTCTCTTAGGAAATTGCAGTCCTGCATAAACAGCTAGGCAAAACCGTCAACGTGGAGGTGGATGCCTCTCCTGGCCAGGACCTTGCAGCCATCATGAATGAAATGAGGGAGAAATACAAAATAATGGCAGAGAAACATCTTCAGGAGGCCAAAGAACAGTTTGAGAAACAGGTAAGAAAGAAGGTCACATTTCCAGGGGATCCCCAAAAGAGACAGTGGTATTAAATTACTTTCTTTTTTTTCTTGTCACTTTCATTTTTAGATTAATATTCTACAAGAAGAAGTCACAGTGAGCACCACGGAGATTAAGGCCAATGAGGCTCAAGTGACAGAGCTAAGACGAAAACATCAGAGCTTAGAGATAGAGCTCCAGTCCCTTTACAGTATGGTAAAGTACAGCTGCTCTCTTATTCATATAATTCAATAGAATATAATCGGGCATGTATGATGGACCTATTTTTGTGGCTATTATTCCAGACGTAATAAGTCATTAGTGAGAATAATTCTTAGCATGGAAACTCCCTCCACCAGTGTGGATTGGCAGACTTAGAGAGTTATTAGGCTGGCAGTTAAAGACTTGCTGACTGCTCCCCCAGCTGGTATGTATCTGGAAACCCAAGTCTTTCTGACTCCACGGTCAGCCCTTTCTTCATGACACTTTCCTGGTTCATAGACCTTTTAAGCATGTGATCAATTCATAATATAATAGCATAACCCTAATTGTTATTATTAATATTAATTATAATTAACCATTATTTATATGTTGATGTGATGATACATAATAAGATATATTATTGGGGGGTGGTCCAAATTGGTAATTTTATTAGTCTAGGAAACTCCCAGTAGGGAAATCCCTTCTACTAATGTATGTCATAGGTGCCACATCTAGAATTCATCATCTTAGAGTTATCCACGGCCCTGAGATTAACTGACGTGCCTATGAACATTGACTATATATCAGAGGCAGAGCTTGAACTCAAGTATTCCTGACTCCAAGCACTCTAGACACTATGCCACCCTGTCTCTCAAGACACAATATAGGAGCAGCTAGATAACACAAAGCTTAGGGAGCCAGGCCTGGAGTCACGAGGACCTGGGTTCAAATCTGGCTTCAGACACTTCCTAACTGGGCAATTCTGGGCAAATTACTTAACACCTGTCCCTCCCACCCCCATCCCCCATTCCCTGGTCCTTGCCTCTCTTCTTAGAATTCATACTAAGAGAGAAGGTAATGGTTTAGAAACAAAAAGCGTAATATAGTTTAATAGAATATTGCTTGTAGTTAAAATGTCTGTAATGATTATTTTAATGATCTCTCTTAACACAGAACCCTGTACATATTATCTTTGTTGTTGTCTAATTGTTTTTCAGTTGTGTTCAATTCTTTATGACCCCATTCAGGGTTTTCTTGGCAAACATACTAAAGTGTTTTGCCATTGCCTTCTCTAGCTCATTTTGCAGGTGAAGAAACTGAGGCAAACAAGGCTAAGTGACTTGCCCATAGTCATATATCTAGTAAATGTCTGAGGCCAGATTTGAACTCAAGAAGATGAGTCTTCCTGACTGCAGGCTAAGTATTCTATCCACTTAGCTGCCCCATATATTATCTTAATATCTATCCAATTAAAAGATATTTCTATTATTTTAAAATAACTATTTTAATATTTATTTTAAAACTAAGTTTATTCATAAATTAATTTAGTTAATTAAATTAAAATTAAAATTATTTTTTAAAATAAACTTTTAAAAGTTCTCATTCCATGAATTATATTCTTAAATAAGTTCTTTTTTAATATACCCCTACTTTCTGCCTTAGTAACAACTCTAAGAAAGAAGGGAAAGGACTTGACAAATGAGGTTACATGACTTAACCAGGATCATACAGGACTGGAAGTGTCTGAAGACAGACTTGAACTCCTAGCCTGGTCCTCCCAACTTCTGGCCTGGTATTCTATCCACTGTATACTTTGCTGACCTTTAAATGGGTTCTTAATCCTTTTTTATGTCATGGACCTTTTTGAAAGGATCATAATATTTTACTGGCTATGTCATATGAGCATCTGTAAATAGGGAAGACTGAATTCATGTGTGATCATGGAATGAATCTAATATGAGATCTAGGAAAGGTCTAATAATTACAATAATTTCAAAGTAGTGATGAGTTCATATTTGAGAAATATTTGCAACAACTGTAATGTGCTATGAAATTATCTTTAATTTCAATTGGTGACCAAATCACCAATACTGCTCCTACTATTATGGTTTGTTGCCTACATTCATAATTGAAGGAAGTCCTATATTTCAGTTAGAGATTAGTGAACATAAAGATGTATTTTTTCCCACCTAAGTTCCCAGACCCCCTAAAATCTATCCACAGAGCCCTCCAAGGATCCCATGGCTTAAAAGAAAAACTGCTGGCAGTAGTCAGGACATCTGGCTTAGAATACAAGCTCTGTAATGATTAATTTTGTGGCCATGGGTATTTAACCTTTTTTGGACCTTAATTTGCTCATCTGTAAAATGGAGACAATGTTGCTTGTATGATATACTTTACAGAGCTATTGTGTGGAAAGTGCTCTGTCACCGCTAGAGTGCTATGTGAGTTTCCTGAATTAAATCCTTCATTTCTCCATTGAATATAGAAACAGTCTTTTGAGCGTGCCCTAGAAGAGACGAACACTCGCTATGGTTTACTGCTGAAACAGAATCAAGAATTAATACGCTCTTTAGAGGCCCAGCTGATGCAAGTCCGAACTGAAACAGAACGACAAAATGAGGAATACAAAATCCTTTTTGACATCAAGACCCATCTGGAGATGGAAATTGCCACCTATCGCCGCCTCCTAGAGGGAGAGGATATCAGGTGAGCCAGCAATTCTGGAATCACTTGACCTCTGCTAAGACAAAAGCAACCAGATTCCCACTAACTTATAGTTTTGTCAAAACCAGACAATTTGTGACTTGAGGCTCAGTTTTCAGGAGATCTGCATATCTTTGAGTAAAACTGAAGATGAATCATTTTCAAGGAAACTGTTCAAAGGCTATCACAGGTCCTTGGATCCCAAGAACCCCTATCTTAGAGAAAGGCCATCATTTTGCCCCAATATGACGCATCTTATGGAGCAGAACAAAACGTGTTTGTAGAATTAGGAGAAGCCTAAGGAAATATCACATGTGATTACCCAGACCCTAAATACTGAAAAGTTTCAAATTAGAGGCTAAGTAAAGGATTCATTTACATAGAGGGTGCTAAACTTGTTTTTGTTTCTTTTTCTTTCCTCCAGAAAAACTGAGGCTGTCCAAGCAGTACCTGGGGGTGAGTCTGACTTCTTCTCTACTATAGTGCTCTCATCTTCAGGACCTTTGCAATAATTTATTACCCTGAGTCCAGCCCCCATTCAGCATTCTGCCTTTCTCTACTCCTATATTCTCTCGCTTGCTACTTCCCTCACCTTACCTTCTCCAAGGAATTGGGGAATAGAGTCAGCATTCATTGAGAGCTATAACCAACTCTAGAAGATAGGCTATCTCCCTCCCAATACAATTGCAATTGATCAGAGAAGACTATCATCTGTGCCACCCATCCCCACCACTGAATTTTCCCCAGGCACCAGAATTCCTAGTTATAGCTCTGCCAAACTTTTATTCATGCCATTTACCAAGAACCAGTGACATTGCAGCTCAGTGCTAAAACAGCCTGATTCAACGACTTCTATGTTTAACAGTCTGACATTTCTGAAAACAACATAAAGAATCACCCTCCCTACCAAAACCGTACTAGGGAAAGTTGAACTTAACAGAGAAGAGAAAGGAGGAAATTTCAAAGTATGTATCAGGGCTTTCTGTGATTCTGGAAGAGAAGGATCAGATTGGCATATGGACTATTATTATTATTATTATTATTATTATTATTATTATTATTGTAAACCTCAGGGAAGAGTTAGTCTAGGAAATCCAATAGCCTGCTGCATTTTTTGCCTTCATCTATAACTCTCCCCCTAGTATGCAGGTGAGCCTAGGTTCCCACAGGCTAGGCTAGTGGAATAAAAGCTATGTCAGGTCCCACAAAACTGGAAAGTTTTAGACCAAAGTCCGGTAATGTACTATGGGTCCAACAAGGGTGGCTGTCAAGGGATGAATTTCTCAGAAACAACAACAATCTGAGACTGTCTCTAAGGTGTGAAGGTTTGCAAATTGCATTGGCAAAGTGATTGTGCATCCCAAGGAAATTGCCTATCTTTAAAGTATGTATCTAATTCTAATCTGGTGATTTTCATGATGTATATTCATGTATATGCATGTGTGTCCACATTTAGGCATATTTATGTATACATGTAACCAAAACTATAGATAGATAGAGAGAGAGAGAGAGAGAGAGAAAGAGAGAGAGAGAGAGAGAGAGAGAGAGAGAGAGAGAGAGAGAGAGATTGCATTTAATTTAAATACAACTATATTTTAAATCTTATGCATTAAAGAGAATTGGCCAGCATAATTATAAGTAAATGAGAGCAGCTGATAGCACAGTGAATAGAGTGCCAAGCCTTTAGTCAGGAGGAGCTGGGTTCAAATCTGGTCTCAAATGTGTCCTAGCTGTGTGATCCTAGGCAAGTCACTCAACTCTAATTGTCTAGCCCTTGCCACCCTTCTGTCTTAGAACTGCTACTAAGACAGAAGGTAAAAAGTAAAAAAAAAAAAAAAAAAAAAAAAAAAAAGACTTAAGTAAGTAGATTAGATAGACTTGGGATTCCTTGTATTAATTTGTAAACAGATGGAAGGTTTGAGCAGAGTCATTATGTAGATGGCATGGTGATTAATTAGATGGTACATTCCATTAGATTTCCAAGATTGGTGTAGTGCTTTTCTTTGTAGAAACTAATTAAAAACATATAATTATATGAATTAAGATCATATAAAACTAACTGGGTGAATTGAAATGGTAAATTAAAAGCCCTTTTAAAGAAGTATGTAAGTACAAAATAATACTAACTTGAAGTTCAATAACATGAGTTGGTGAGAGATGTGGCATAGTAGATAGAGGAGCCAGTCTTGGCCTTAGATAGATTTGGGTTCATGTCCCACTTCTGAGAGATATTAGTTGATCCTGAGCAGCCCCTTAGTGCCCCCAGGCACTACTAGGGAAAGAGAACTGGCTCCAGAGTCAGAAGTCTTGAGTTTAAAACCCTGCTTCTGATACAGGATTAACCTCTCTAGTTAATAGAGGTTAAACTCTTCAGTTTCTACATTTATAAAATGAGGAGGTTGGAATAGATGGCCTCTGATGTCCTCCCTAGGTCTCTCTCTGTGATCCTAGCAACTGAGTTGCCAATGATGTGTGTTAGTGAAAGGAATGTTGATATGAGTTTTCCCACGCCATGGAGGAGACAGACAGACACAGAGAGAAAAAAGCAGACTGAGACAAAAATAGAGAGGCAGAGACAAGAAGAAAAAGAGAAAACAAGAAAGAGAGAGAAAGATGTATGAATTGATTTATACATACATGAATAAAAAACAAGTTCCATTTGTATCTTCCATCCAGAAAAAGGGAAAACCAGGAAGATTAAGACACTTGTGGAAGAAATGGTAGATGGCAAGGTTGTGTCATCTGAAATCAAAGAAATAGAAGAGGAGATTTAAACAACTATGAAAAGGAGATGTATTCAATGATTTGGAAAATTTTGATCAAACTTCAAAATGTTTGATTAGGAAAGTTCCTTTCATCCTGAGAGTATTTTATGGTAACAAGAGATAAGAAATTCATTGATTATACTCTTCTATGGAATAAAAAAAATGCCTTCCAAATACTCTTCATTCAGAATATTTGCAAAACTATTGCATGTATGTACAATCAGTGCAAGGAAATGTAAAGCATCTTTGTGATTTCCTTCACTGAAAGTTATGGATCTTCTAATCATGGGGAGCAGGGGCGGGGAGAACCTAATTATATAGAAACAAATATAAATGGAGGAGAATTTCTCCTTAGTTTTTTCCCCACTCCCAAAGTACGTATAATGTTTTTTCTGTAACCTATTTCCTAGTCATGCCTATTTCTCTAATGATCTCACTGAATTTCAGAGATCTGATCTCTCTATCTCCTCTGAATTAGACTTCCCTGTCCCTCACCCAATGAGTATGGCATATTTTTGAAGAACTGACTACATTTGACTGATTGTAATTGTATAAGAGTCCAGCTTGTATCAAACTTGTTCAATAGATTAAAAATGTGTGACATCATAATTGGAATGGGCATCTAAGAAATTATCAAGGACCTTAGCCTCTCTCACAAAATGAAATAATGACTTTCCTTATACTCTTATCAATAAACAAGATGATGCTTCAGAGATTCTTTATTATCTTATTTTGTAAATTAAAGAGGGTATATATAGTTACCTTTTTAAATTTAATTTAGAGACAACTATCTTTTCAATGCTTAGAGGTAAGTGAGTATTGACCTGTATCATTAAGATATGATAAATAAATAGGTTAAATGCACTGAGGATTCCTTGTACTAATGTGTAAACAAACAAAAGGTTCAAAAATTGTCATTATGTAGATGGGATAGTAATTCATTACATGGTACATTTGTTTACGTTTCAAAGATTGGTAATATCTTTTTTTCTTTATCATAACTAATTTCATGTGGAAGTATGTTGATCCTCAACTGACAGTAAGCTGATATATTACCTAAAGTTGGTAACCTGGTGTTGATATCTTCGTTTACCTTCAACTGTCCATTCATTAGATCATTAGATACACTCATAAATATCCTATGCTCATAAAATTGATTTTTTGAACCTGTGTTAGATTCCACATTTATCCCTAACGAATCACACATTATTAGATTTATCTCAATTCTTCAACTCAATTCTTTTTTCTTATTTTAAATTTTATTTTTATCATCATACAAAACACGCTTCCTTATAGGTCATTGTTGTAAGAGCAAAGTCAAACAAAATCACACCTCCCAAATAAAACCAGATATACACTGATGTGGAAGACGACACCAACAGCTCTTTCTCTGGAGGTGGATAGCCTTCCCCATCGTAAGTTTTTCAGTATTGTCCCAGATCATTGCTGTGCTGAGAATAGCTAAGTTTTCACAGACAATCATTGTATAATATTGCTGTCATTGCATACAATGTTCTCCCAGTTCTGGTTATTTTGCTCTGCATCAGTTCCTGCAGATCTTTCCAGTTTTTGTTGTTGTTTGTTGTTTTTTTTCCAAAATCATCTTGCTTATCATTTCTTATGGCACAATAATATTCCATCACCAAAATGTACCACAATTTGTTTAACCATTCCCCAATTGATGGACATCCCCTGAATTTCCAATTCTTTACCACTACAAAAAGAGCTGCTACCAATATTTTTGAACAAGTAGGTTCTTTCCCTTGTTTTTATTATCCCTTTGAGATACAGATACAGTCAATAATGGTATTATCAGATCAAAGAGTAGACATAATTTTATAGCCCTTTGGGTATAATTCCAAATTGCTCTTCAGAATGGTTGAATCAATTCACAATTCCACCAACAATTCATTAGTATCTCAATTTTGCCACATTCCCTCCAACATGTGCCACTTTCCTTTTCCAGCATATTGACCAATCTGATAGAAATGAGGTAGTCAGTTCTTTTTCACAAAAAATAATATATTTTTCTATAATTGTTTTTAAATTATGATACCTGCAGTTTCTTGTGTTAGCTTCCAATGGATGTGGCCAAATCTGCACAGAGATATAAGAGCTGGGAAATAGAATTTTGATCTCTAATAACCATCAAAGATAAATGGGGAAATATAACTTCATTCATTTATCCTTCTGGCCTCATCTATAAAACAAGAAACTTTTGCCTTATCATTGCTTAATATATAAATACATATATAATATATATGTGTGTGTATGTATGCAGATACATAGGTGAAATTCTTTGAGATCTTTAAAAATAGATAGCTTTACAGTTCCCTGTAGTTATTATTTTAATTGCTTTATGCTAATTAATCCTCATGGAATCCAGAATGTCAGATCTATGTCTAGATTCTATATGGGAATTAGAATTTTCCTCCCTTTCTTTAGCTCTGAAAAATTTATTGCCATACAGATCCCAATAGAGTAAGGGAGGGAGAATGAAAACCAAATAAATAATGCAATAAGTTGATTGCATCAGTACTCACCCCTTTTAAAATTAGAATACACACAATCATTTTGCCCTCAGAACTGTTGATCAGTTTTTGTACCACATAGATAAATCCTGGAATGAGAGAAAGAGTGATGAATTTGCAGTTAGACGACCTGGGTTCTAAAATGGATTTCTGAGCCACTCATTAGCTATTGACCTTTGACAAATTGTTTCACCTCCGTGAAACTCAAGGTCTACTGACCTTCCCATTATTCTATCAATATTATATTAACAATTTTCTCTATTTAGAATATCATTTGGTCTTAAGTAAAACTGTTTTTTTTTTTATTAGCCATAGAAGGAAGCTATCGGTTCTCAAACCAAGCTTGCTGCTCCCCTCTGTAAATCTAATGCAAATCTCCTTTCATCCACTTTAAATTCCACCAGCCTATTCCAATAAACATACAAGCCTGAAGTTGTCGAGTTGTCACAGACAATTCTTTTCATCTCTCGGAAGCTGCAAAGAAAAAGAGCTAATTGATTTCGATTATGCAAAAATACAAGTGAAGGAGGTTTCTGCTGACATTTGCTTTATGACTGTGATGAGTGAGTTTGTTCACCGCATGTAATTGGATTCAGAACAAATTTTCATCAAAAGTGTCTACGGTGACATCTTTATTAAAGTTAAATGAGTCTGAAAGGGCATTTTTGAAGCTGCTAAGGATTAAGAAAAAGTAAATTCTGTCAAATCAAATAACCTCAGAAGCAGAATGCAAATGTTAGCCCTAAATCTACAGTATTTGTATGTATATTTGCATCTTTTATGTGTGCATATTCATGTTTATGCACATACATGTATAAGGGCAGCTAGGTGGTGCCATATATAGAGTATCAGGCCTGGAGTCAGGTACATCTGAGTTCAAATACCCATCTCAGATATTTTTTAGCTTTGTGACCCTGGTCAAGTCATTTAATGCTGATTACCGCAGTTTCCTCATCTGTAAAATGAATTGGAAAAGGAAATAGCAAACCAGTCTAGTAGCACTGTCAATAAAACCTCTTAGAAATCAGACTGAAAAATGACTGAAAGACAATTCCATGTATGCATGTACCTATACAAACATATGTATACAAAATATTTGGGGACAAAGTTTTTTATTTTGCTTTGGAAAATACATATGTCCTCTATGCATACTCTCAAATGGAACTATTATCTGAGTGATGTGGGTATTCCTTCCAATGACACAAATTCAAATGTATCTGTGTCTGACCATTCTGTGAACCCTGCTCCTCCCACCAGCGGCCCATTCAATATGCTAAGTAATGGTCTTTTAAGCTTTTTCCTGAAATCCCAAGGATACCAAAGTCACAAGACTAATATACCCATGATTCTCTGCTCTTGCCATTTGACAAATTCATTCTCTTAGATCATATATTTCTTTAAAGACATGAAGCATAACACATGATAAAATGATGGGGACAAAACTGAGGATGAGAGAAATTATTTCCATGTGGAGAATCAAGGAAGATTTCACCTAGGGGGCAGTTCCTGGGCTGAGCTTTGAAGGAAGAGAAGGGTTTTGACAGCCTAGGAAAAGAAGGCAGTAGATCCTGGGTGGGAGATGGCTTAACTCCTTCCACTTTTCTTGCCATGACTATTGGAGTAGGAAAGCGAAGGGAAAGTGGCCAAACTTAGTTGTCAAACTGAATAAACAGAGGGAAATGATATAATTTTTGACCAGGAAGAAAACTTGAATACAGAGGAAGAAACACCAGGGAACCAAGAATGAGAAAGAAAGTATTTAGAGGACCTTCTCTCTGCAGCATGAAGCAGAGACAAATCACCTTGAGTTCCTGAGCCTTTCCAGGAATGTAGCTGGGATCTCTTGGAGGCCATGGCAAGAATAACATTTGGGGGAGCAGACAGCTGGGCTAAACATGAGGACTAGGTCTTTCTTAAGATCTCTAGATCATGGGAGTCCAGAATTTTGAAGAAACTGAGTATGGCCATGAAATCATTACTTGATTTGATTTGGTACAATAAATTGATATATTCATCTAATTGATTCTATGCCTATGAATACTCTATATATCAAGTGTGCTTCTGTGTGACTAACACCACCGGCCCCTGTTCAATGACTAAGGATCAATGAGACAATGTCATTGTGAAAAGGAATGTTTCTGGTAATATGGGACTTGAAAGCTATTTTGAGTAGATAAATCTACACTGACCACATGCCTTAGATCAGTGATGGTGAACCTATGGCATGGGTGCCAAAAATGGCACACAGAGCACTCTCTATGGGCATGCAGCTGCTCCCACCCTCCACCCCCAGAGTTCATTACTAGAAAGGCAGAGAGCCTTGGTGGAGCTGCTCCCCTCTCCCTCTCCACTGTGCCTGATAACATTTTTTCCCATCTGCACTGCTCTGCCCAGCAGCCAATGGGAGCGCACAGGGGATAAGGTGGGTGGCTCATAGGCAGCAGAGCTGGAGGGGAACAGAGCACTCAGGCCACCCCCCACCCTCTCTCTACTTGCTGAGGACATTCCTTACTTCACCTGCCCCTCTGCCCAGCAGTCCAATGGGAGCGCTTCCTCCCTCCCCTGTGTGGGGTAAGGAAGGACAGGGTGTGGCCAGCAGCTGGTGGGGGGCATGGCATTCAGTCTGGCGGGGGTGAGGTGGGGGCAGGGCCCAGCACTCCATCTCTAAAAGGTTCACCACCACTGCCTTAGACTAATGACTAAGTATGCCACCCATAAATGAGCAGAATTAGGGGAACAGAGTTTTACAGCCATGTGGAAATCATGGAGCTGGTAGGTATTTCTCCAGAGGTCTTCCTAGTGCTAGAGGGAGTACACAATCACCCGAGAGGGGGTGGGTTTTCCCAGCACCTAATTCTTATTGTGAATAATACCAGGTTACTAGCAAGAAATGCACTGTGCTGGTTAAAAATGCATCGAGGCCAGGCCCAAAGTCAGGAGAACCTGGGTTCAAATTTGGCCTCAGATACTTCCTAGCGGTATGACCCAGGGCAAGTCACAATTACATTTGCCTAACCCCTGCCAATCCTCTGCCTTGGGATGTTATTATATTATTATAATTAATTATACATATATAATTTAACATAAAAATAAATTTTTCAGAGCTAAAATGGGGGAGGAAAATTCTCATTTCCATACAGAACCTGGACATAGATCTAACATTCTGGATTCTATGAGGATTAATTAGCATCAATTCTAAGACAGGTCAGCGTTTTTAAACCAAGTTTGGGGATCAACAATCTGGTTTTATCTATATTGCAGAATACAGGAAATGAGACTGTGGTAGCTACAGGAATAAAGAGAGAGGAGCAAGTTTGAGAGACATTATGAAAGTATCATTGATGACTTAGAGATTGCTTAGACATAGGAGAGAGGGAAAAATCAAAGCTGACTTTTAGGTTTTAGAGCTTTTTTGGGATGATGGTGTGTGTACTGAACAGAAACTGGGAAGTTAAGGATAGGCCAGTTTGGGAAGGAAGACAGAGTTTTAGGTTTGGATTCAATTGGCAACTCCTTGATAACAGGGACAAAGTTTTGGTTTTTCTTTTTTATCTCCATAGCTTAGCACTGTGTCTAACATATAGTAAATATTTAATAAATACTTGTTGACTTGATTTGAAATTGACTAATCATTTCATCGTGACACAAACTTAAGTTATTGCAGAACATTCAATAATTCACTTCATTCTCTTTGTGTACTAGGCATTTAGCCATGCAAAAATGTTTATTAAATGGCTACTTGCACTTAATACTTAAAATAGTACTACATGCTGAAAATAAAATGGTGGCAAGAAAAATAGTTCTTGCCCTCAACGAGGTCATATTCTAATGAAAAAATAATGTAAAATTTCAGTTACATGCAAGATATAGGGCAAGTAGGTGGTGAAGTGGATAAAATCCTGGGCTTGGGATCAGGAACTCATCTTCATGAGTTCAAATCCAGTCTCCGACACCTTCTTGAATGTGTGACCTTAGGCAAGTCATTAAACCTCTTTGTCTCAATTCCTCATCTGTAAAATGAGCTGGGTAAGGGAATGGAAAACCACTCCAGTATCTTTGACACGAAAAACCCAAATATGATCACAGAGCCAGATAAGACTGAAAAATGGATTAACAACAACAATACATACAAAATATGTAGAGAATAGATGGAAGGCAATATGAGAAAGGAACCAGCAGTTGGGGGGAGGGGGGGGAAACTGGGACGGGTCTCCTGCAGATGAGTGTCATTTGAGTGAGGCATATGTTAAGTTTCAAAACATTTCAAGCACAGGGGACAATGAAGGCAAAGGCAAGGAGATGGTAGATGGAATGTGATGTGCAAATAACAGCAAGGAGCCCAGTGTCACCAGATCATAAAGTACGTAGAGGGGAATAAAATGCAACAAGATGAATATCAGGAAAACTCCAGGTTGCAAAGAACTTTAAATATGGATGAAAAATAGGGTGTGGGTGATATTAGCAAAGCAACACATTTTCTTTGCCCAGGTGAGGGAATTCCTTCTGACAAGCAAACTCTACCCCACCCATCTCTCTTCTTTGTCAAACAAATACCTAATGGGCACCTTTATTTTTGCACCAATAAACAATTTCTACCAATACATATGACTTAATTTGGTAAGAGGATGCTGAGCTGACAAAAGAAAAATAAAAGGCTTGATTTTATTGTTGTATGCAGGCTTGGACTTGATAACTATGCCACCCACTTCTTTTTTTTGTCACTTTTTTGGGGGTATAAAAGCAAAATATCTGGGCCTATTTTGCCTGTCTGCTTCTCTATTTTGCCAACTGAGCTATCTGCATTGATACCATGTCTCTCTCTGTCTACAATTCTGGAGCCTCCCGCCAAACTTCCTCCCGCAGTGGGGTGGGGGGTCGCCGGCTCAGCCGTCTGTCCAGCTCCAGTAGTGGAGGCTTTGGTGGAAACATTTTTGGCTCTGGGGCATGTTCTGGGAGTAGTTTCAGTGCTGCATCCATGTTTGGTTCCAGCAGTGGCTTTGGCAGCAGCTCTGGAAATGCCTTTGGAGGAGGACTGGCCAGTGGTTATGCAGCAGGACTGGGCAGTGGTTATGGAGCAGGTCTAGGCAGTTGTTATGCAGTAGGACTGGGCAGTGGTTATGGAGGTGGGCTAGGAAATAGTTATGGAGGAGGACTGGGCAGTGGCTCAATGGGCATCCCCTGTAGCAATGATGGAGGCCTTCTTTCGGGATCAGAAAAGGAGACCATGCAAAACCTCAACGACAGGCTGGCTTCCTACCTGGCTAAAGTCCGGGCTCTTGAGGAAGCAAATACTGAATTGGAGAACAAAATTAGAGACTGGTATGAAACACGTGTAACTGGCGACTCTGTGTCCGGAAATGAGTATGAAAAATATTACCCATTAATCGAAGATCTTAGGAATAAGGTAAGAATATATCTTGTTATTTCAACATTTGTAATAGAAGTGGCCATCTGATGCCCACATACTTTTAATCTGACTGCTGATATGGACTTATCATTTGAAGGCTTTAATAATTCACCTTTTATTTTAATGTTTTCCTAAATTTTACTAGTGTTAAACAAAGTTTGATAGTATTTGCAATGTTTGCCAAAACTGTAAAGACTTAAAAGTTCCTTGTTGTTGTCAATCAGTTGTACTGACTCTTTGTGACCCCATTTGGAATTTTCTTGGCAAATATACTAGAGCAGTTTGACATTTTCTTCTCCAGCTCAATTTACAGAAAAGAAAACTGCAGCAAACAAGGTTAAGTGACTTGCCCAGGGTCACACAGCTAGTATCTGAGGAATTATTTAAACTCGGGAAGATGAGTCTTCTTGACTCCAGGCCTGGCACTCTATCCACTGTATCCTTGTTAGCATCTACTTAATTCAACAAATACTTTATCAAATATTTACTATGTACCATGGACTGTGCTAAGCTCTAGGGTTACAAAAGACAAGAATGAAAATTGTCCTTGCCCTCAAGAAACTTACATTTTACCATATGTCTTCCTTTTTTTAAAAACTTGCCTCTGTCTTAGAATCAATACTAAGTATTGGTTCCATGGCAGAAGAATGGTAAGGGCTAGGCAATGGGGGTTAAGGGACTTGCCAGGGTCACAAAGCTAGGAAGTATTTGAAGCCACATTTGAACCCAGGACCTCCCACATCCAGGCCTGACTGTCTATCTACTATGCTACCTAGCTATCCTGAATATGACTTTTTTTTAATATGAATTATTTCCTCTGTGATGTGATAGAAACAACTCTAGATTCAAAGACAGCAGAAATGACTGAATTTGATCTCTGTGATTTGATTCCTGTGTGACATTCAGCATGTCACTGAATTGCTGTGGTTTTTTGTTTCCTCTGTAATAATATGAGAGAGACTAGAGGATTTCTAACCAGATTAAGTGAGGAAACCACTGGATTTGGAGTCAGAGAACCTAAATTCTAATCCTGGCTCAAATATTTAGTACTTCAGTGATCTTAAGCAAGTCATTTAATTCCCTTCTGTTTCCTCTTCTATTAAGAAAAAAAAAAAAAAAAAACCAAGGCTGGACCAACTGATGCCTAAAAACTTTCCCAATTGTCTATCTAGGATCTTGTGAAGTTTACGTTCCCTTCCAGCCAAGAGTGTTAGGAAGCTCAAATGAAATAAAGGAATTAGAGCACTTGGCAAACCTTAGAGCAATATATAAATGCCCATTATCGTTATCATCATTGGGCACAATGGGGAGAGAGTCAGGCCTGAAGTCAGAAAGACTCATCAGATACTTCTTAACATATAACTTTAGTTTTTAAAAAATAAGCAAATTGAGGACCTGGCAGAACTTTAAATGAAATCATTTATTACCATATGTTCTGGCAGTTATAGCAGAATGTCTGGGCCAGTCTCTCGGTGCTTTTAGAAATCCTTTTTCTGTACTTTTCCAGATTATTTCAGCCACAATCGAGAACGCTCGGCTCATTTTGCAGATTGACAATGCACGGTTGGCAGCTGATGATTTCAGAATGAAGTAAGTGCAAGCCTGTCAAGTCTGACAATGGCATTTCTTTCCTTTCTTTCTCCTTCCTTTTTTTTTTCACTTACAAGGAATAAAACTTTCCACATTCCAATTCAGCAATGTATTTGCTAGTAAGTAGTGTTGGCAATCCATCCCAACAATGCAGACGGTAGCGCACTCGTGCCCTCCCATTCGGTGTCCATTCAGACACTACCAGAGGTTCACTCCAGTGTTCTGGGTATGTTTCCTTTCTTCTTGCCCTGCCTTCCAGTGGAGCAATCAAATATCTATGGGGGCAAGAAAATCGGAAGAAAAGGTGGATTACCCAGTAAATATGGTATCATATTAAATAGTAACTTTTCTCCTCCACTGAAACTTGACCCAAAGGTGTTGGGGTTTTTTTTTGTTGTTGTTGTTTTTGGTTTTTTTTTTTCAGCTTAGGGAATTTTCAGTGTGGAAACTCCCTCTTCTGATTTCTTCTCAGCAACCTACTGGTAATTTGGAAACTTAAAGAGTTGCCCAGGAGCACTGATAATTTAAGTGACTAATGAGTTTTTTCAGTACTATCAGACTCTGCGTGACCCATTTGGGTTTTCTTGGCAAAGATATTGGAAGATTTCCTTCCCCAGCCCATTTTATAGATCAGGAAACTGAGGCAAACCGGGCTGAGTGATTTGCCCAAGGTCACACAGCTAATAAGCTAGCAAGTACCCTGAGCCAAAACCTAAACCTAAGACTCCCCTTCTCCAAGAGTAACTTGGGCCATCTTGCCTCCCTATCCTGAGATGGTAGTCATTCAAAATGTTCATGCTAATTACCACCCAACCCAGATCTCTTCAGGTAGGCTTTGTTTCCTGGTTGTTTCTTTTACCTCTGACCCACCCCGGAACATCTTGCCCTTTGCTTTTGAGGTACGAAAATGAGCAGGCCCTGCGCCAGAATGTTGAAGCTGACATCAATGGCCTGCGTAGGGTGCTGGATGAGCTGACTCTGGCCAGGGCTGACCTGGAGATGCAAATTGAAGGCCTGACAGAAGAGCTGGCTTATCTTAAGAAGAATCATGAAGAGGTGAGATGGCATCTATTGTCCTTCCTGCTCCTCTCAGCCTAATCCACTCCAGTTACATTCATATTAAGTTAGTAAGAAGAAGAAGGAAGGAAGGAAGCTTCTCTTTTTGGCTTCTTGGAGGTAGAGTTGGCTGGGGGTGAGAGGGTGAATTTTGCCTATGGAGGGGAAATAGATTTTGTTATAAAGACAGAAAAATGGAGTGCCTGACTGCTGCTAGCACTTCCATTCATACTTCTCACCTTGATCATGGAGTAATAAAGAAAGTAGGTTTAGCAGCTCTGGTCTTGTCATTCTTTTCTAAAAAGAGAATGGACATGGACCTGTAGAATTTTCAAGCTGAGCAGAGCCTCAGCACTGGAGAAGGAAATAGGAAACCAATCTAGTCTTTTTGGATTTTTATTGTTTTTCTTAGTAGCAATTCTAAGACAGAAGAGTGGCAAGGGCTAGTTAATGGAGTTAAGTGACTTGCCCAAGGTCACACAGCTAGGGAGTATATGAGGTCAGATTTAAATGCAGAACTTCCTATCTCCAAGTCTATCTCTCTATCCATACTGTGCTACCTAGATGCCCCCCCAATGCAGCATCTTTGCCAAAAAAAAACCAAACAGGATCCCGAAGAGTAGGACACTGAAAAATGACTCAACAACAGGAACATTATAAAGCCTTAGAAATAATTTCATACATCCCCTAAAATGGGACTGCCTGCCAATATCATAATTATAATAATAATAGCTAACATTTATATAATGTCTACTATGTGCAAACACTGTGCTAAGTGCTATTTTAAAAACATTATATTATTTGATCTTCAAAACTACCCTGGAAGATAGGTACCATTATTATCCTAATTTTACAGATGAGAAAATTGAGGCAAACAGATTAAGTCATGTGTTGAAGGTCACATAGCCAGTAAGTATTTGATGCTGGATTTGAATTCAGGACTTCCATTCTCTGGGTCCAGCATTCTATCCTCTGTGCCACCAGATACCTCTATTATGTGGATGATGCTTGTCTTGTTCCCTGACCTCAGAGGCTTGATAAGGTTTCTGCTATGAAACTGTAGCAGTTTTTACTGAAACTATGAAGCTGCTTTGTGTATTCCAGTTCAGAGACTGGAAAGGGTATTGAATTTGGAGCCACCAGTCTTGGGTTCAAACATTGTCTCTATTGCTTATTAGTTATAAGACCTTCGAGCAAATCACTTCTCTGGAACTCATAGGATCATAGATTTAGACCTGAAAAGGACCTCAGAGGCCACCAAATCCAGAACCTTCATTATAGATGAGGAAACTGAGGCACAGAAAGACTAAGTGGCGTGTCCATAATTATCATTAGTAAGTGTCTGGGGTAGAATTTGAATCCAGGTCTTCCTGGTTCCAAATGGCTCTTATCCACGACTCCATGATAATTCCATTGAGTCCTATGTAAAATGAGGTAGTTTATAAGCACAGTGCTTGGCACATAGCTAGTGCTTGATAAACACTTGATTCATTCATTCATTCATTATACTAGATACAGGGAGGCAGTGTAATATAATGGAAAGTGAAGTGGACTTAGAGTTAACAGTTGTTGTTCAGTCATTTTCAGTCATGTTTACTCTTCAAAACTCCATTTTGGATTTTCTTGGCAAATATCCTGAAATGGACTATCATTTCCTTCTCTAACTCATTTGACAGATGAGGAAATTGAGGCTGACAGGGTTAAGTGGCTCATCCATGGTCACATCACCAATAAGTTCGATGAGTGAGACAAGATTTGACCTCAAGTCTTCCTGACTCCGGGTCCATCCCTCTATTCCCTGTACCACCTAGCTGCCCAGAATAATCAGATCTGGGTTCAAATCTCACCACCACTGCAGTGTGAAAAATTCTGTAGTTTCCTTCTCCATAAAGTGAGGGTATTTGGCTAAAGTCCCTTCCAAGTCGAATTCCCATATTTCTACATCATCTGCAACATATCCATTTGGCAGCTAATGATGAAGTTTTTGAAGACCATTGCTAATATTATAACTCAGTGATTAGGAAATGTATATTCTCCTGAATTTGTTAATGTTGACACCGACAAGAAGCTTGGCCCTTTTCTTTGAAATCAGGCTGATGTTGTTTTGCTTTATTTCTGAACTGAAATATTGATAAGCAGGGCTGATCCAACCTTATTTGAAGTAGTTGTGTATGCCTGGCATCCCTTCAGGTGTTTTTAAAAGGCCCTGCCCTAAAATTTCTCCCTCAGCTCTTAGTCGAAGCTGAAGCCACAATCCTTACTATCTATGTGACTGTGAAGAAGTCAATGTCTGCCTCTGAGCTTAAGTTTCAGGTGGAAGTAAATAACACTTCTGCTGTCCTATGAATCAGAGCATGCATAAGCTTAAAGCACTATCTAAATAGTGATGGTGATGTACAAGGCTAAGTTAAGTTAGCCAGGAAAGTATCCTTTATAAAAACAAAAATCATTACATTCCTTCTTAGAAATGGTACCCTGTATTGGTTCCAAAGCAGGAGAGCTGAAAGGGGTAGGCAGTGAGGGTTAAATGATTTGCCCAGGGTCACAGAGCTAGGAAGGGTCAGAGGGCAGATTTGAACCCAGCCCCTTTCATCTTCTAGACCTTGTTCTCAATCCACCGAGCCACCCAGCTGCCCCTAGCTAGGAAATGGGACACAGTTGGTCAAGTCAATAAACATTTTTTAACTATGTGCCAAGCACTCTGTTAAGTACTGGGGCTACGGGGGGGGGGAGGCAAAAGACATTCCCTAATATCAAGGAATAGAAGAGATAGAAGAAAAGAAGAGCTAGCCAACATGCAAACAGCTATGTACAAATAAGCCACAGATGGAATAAGCTGGAAAAAGTCCATCGAAGCATCCTTCTTTCTTGCTATTCCCAGGAACTTCAAGCCATCCAAGCTGGAGGGCCTGGCCAAGTCAGTGTGGAGATGGATGCTGCTCCAGGAATCAACTTAACCAAACTCCTAAATGACATGAGAGGGCAGTATGAAACCATTGCCGAGCAGAATCGCAAGGAAGCCGAAGCTTGGTTCATTGAGAAAGTAAGTCAAGGCACCATGCCAGTTTTTTTTTTTAAGATTTTTATTTGAAAGCATATTTTTTTTAAACCCTTGTACTTTGGTGTATTGTCTCATAGGTGGAAGAGTGGTAAGGGTGGGCAATGGGGGTCAAGTGACTTGCCCAGGGTCACACAGCTGGGAAGTGGCTGAGGCCGGGTTTGAACCTAGGACCTCCTGTCTCTAGGCCTGACTCTCACTCCACTGAGCTACCCAGCTGCCCCCACCATGCCAGTTTTGACATATGAACTACAAGTTTCCAAAGACTGATCTGCTACCTCCTCTTCTATTTCAGAGTGGAGAATTAAAGAAGGAAATCAGCAGCAACACAGAACAACTCCAGACAAGCAAGAGTGAAATAACGGACTTGAAGCGCACACTCCAGAGTTTAGAAATTGAGCTCCAGGCTCAACTTGCTATGGTATGGAAAAGCATTTGTTAATCATGTTTCTAACAAAGAGGGTAATGGGATGTAGAAGAAAGAGCTCTGATGGTATACTCAGAAGATCTGAGTTTAAGCCCCATCTCTGCTACTCACTTGGGCAAGTCACTTCAACTTTTTTTTTTGCCTCGGTTTCTCCATCTGTAAAATGAAAATATTAAACTTGGCTTCTAGCTCTTAATTATAAGATTTCTCTGTGCTATCCTAATGTAGGAGTAAAAGCAAAAGCATGAGAACCTTACATATGTATCAGGTTATTCCTCTACCCTAAAGCTTCTTTTCTCCTGCTGGTCACTGAATTAGTTTCATTATTCACTGATATGCAGAGAAAGTCCTTTGAAGACACCCTAGCAGAAACAGAAAGTGGCTACTGCAATCAGCTATCCCAGATACAGTTCCAAATTGGCAGCTTGGAGGCCCAGCTTTCCCAGATGAGATGTGACATGGAGCGTCAGAATGCAGAGTATGAACAACTCCTAAATATCAAGACCAGGCTGGAGATGGAGATTGAAACCTACCGACAGCTGTTGGAAGGAGAACTTGAAGGGTAAATATGAAATATGAAATGGAAAATGCAGTTTTAATATATTGGTTCACTAGTATGGTCATTAAGCTTTCTGCCAGAATATATGAAAGAAATCATAGTCTGACATGGAAAACTGTTATTTGGGCATGGCTTGTATGACCTACATCAGTCAGTCAGTCACCAAACATTTTTTTAAACTCTTACCTTCCATATTAGAATCAATACTGTGCATTGATTCCAAAGCAGAAGAGCTGTAAGGGCTAGGCATGGGGGGTTAAGTGACTTGCCCAGAGTCACACAGCTGGGAAGCATCTGAGGCCACATTTGAACCTAGGACCTCCCATCTCTAGGCCTGGCTCTCAATCCACTGAGTCACCCAGTTGTACCCCAAACATTTATTACTAGTTAATATTTATATAGTGCTTTAAGCTTAGCACAGCACTCTACCATTATTATTTCATCTGATCTTCACAACAACTCTGGGATGCAGATGCTATTATTGTCATTATTTTACAGATGAGGAAACTGAGACCAAGGGAGGGTAAGTGACTTGCCCAGGGTCACACAGCTAGTAAGTAGCTGAGGCCAAATATGAACTCGGGTTTTCCTTATTCCAGGTCTGACATTCTATCCATTGTGCCACCCAGCTGCCTATACTGGTAAAGAGAAAAACATAGGGTCTTGACATTGCAGAACTACATCACAAAATCAACAATAACTGTGTCTTTGATATAATTTTCTGTCTCCTCTAATTATATAGCACTTTAAATATTATGAACTGTTTTGTTTATATTTCTTTTGATTGTGACAGCAAACCCATTAAAAAGTCATTATGGATGATATACACATCCATTTTATTAAAGTAGAACTTTAAGGCTCAGAGAGGTTGCATGATTGACTCATACTCACAGGGATAGCAGGTTTCAGAGGCAGGATTAAAACCCAGTTTTCTCAAGATTCACAAGACCTGATTCTAGAAAATATGAAATGGCAATATTATTGTTCTTCTTTTCTATGCAGGAATGGTGCTGTTGAAAGTTTAAACCTGCCAGAGTCCAATTCTCAAGCTCAGTCAATTGATTCTTCCAAAGGTGGGTAAATTCCCTGAGCTACTATTTCAAAGTCTCAGAATATCAAATACCAAGCTATAGATACCCATTTGGAATCACTAGGTCATGGCTACATTTCTTCTTTTTTTTAATATTTATTTTTTAGAAAAGTTAACACGGTTACATGATTCATGCTCTTATTTTCCCCTTCACCCCCCAACCTCTCCTCCCCCCACCATAGCTGGTGCACATTTCCACTGGTTTTAACATGGGTCCTTGATCAAGACCTATTTCCAAATTGTTGATAGTTGCATTGGTGTGGTAGTTTCGAGTCTACATCCCCAATCATGTCCGCCTCAACCCATGTGTTCAAACAGTTGCTTTTCTTCTGTGTTTCCACTCCTGAAATTCTTCCTCTGAATGTGGGTAGCATTCTTTTCCATAAATCCCTCAGAATTGTCCTGGGTCATTGCATTGCTGCTAGTACAAAAGTCCATTACATTCGATTTTACCACAGTGTATTGGTCTCTGTGTACAATGTCCTTCTGGCTCTGCTCCTTTCGCTCTGCATCAATTCCTGGAGGTCTTTCCAGTTCACATGGAATTCCTCCAGTTTATTATTCGTTTGAGCACAATAGTATTCCATCACCAGCATATACCATATTTTGTTCAGTCATTCCCCAGTTGGAGGGCATCCCCTCATTTTCCAGTTTTTTGCCACCACAAAAAGCCCGGCTATAAATAGTTTTGTACAAGTCTGTTTATCTATGATCTCTTTGGGGTACAAACCCAACAATGGTATGGCTGGATCAAAGTACATTTCTTCTTAATATAGAATCCAGAAAAAAAATACGTACTACTCCTATGCAATAAGTTAATTAGTTCATAGCATATGATAGCCTTTGGCCTGGCAAAAATCTTGCTGTCTTAATAGCCAAGCTGAATATTTCAATTAATATTCATTTTTGAATTAACAGATTTCTTTTTCACTGGTATAGAAGGTGCCATCAATGAGAAAGGAGGAAATTCCTAACTATTCCTCATTCTCAGTGCAGACTTTCTCCTCATCTTTACCTCTTATGTTTCCTTGTTTCTCTTAAAAATTCAGTTCCGGGGCTGCATTCTTGGTAAGATTTTCCCTCACTGAATTGGGAAATACCTCCGGGGCCATGTAGTCAAAACCACACCCATAAAAAGAATCTCCATCCTAGCATACCCAAGAAGTGGCCATCCAAGCTTTCCCAGAAGCCTCCAGTGAAAGAGAATCCATCTTTTCTCAAGGCAGTCCATTCCACTTTTGGATTTCTCTAAATGTTAAGAAGTTTTGCCTGGCATCAAGCTTAAACTTGCCTCTTTCCAATTTCTAGTGATCATTCCTAGTCCTACTTTCTGGAAACCAACAGAACAAGTTTAACCTTTCTTTTACTTGACAGTCTATTGAGTACTTGAAAATAGCTATCATCTTCCTTCTACCCCACCCCTTCCCACTCTCCACTCCACTTTGTCTTCTCAAGGCTAAGCAACCTAGTTTCATCAATCATTTCTTGTATGGCATGGGCTTTATCCCTTCATATCATCTAGGTTGCCCCCCTTGTGGACATATGCCAGATTATCAATGTCCTTTCTAAATACAGAACCTAGAAATGAGTAAAGCAGTCTGGATTAGGAGTTCTTAACTTGAGCTCCACAGTAGGAATCTGGCTATAGATTTAAGGGGGTTGGGGGAGCATGAATTTGGAATTTTGAATATTTCAATAACTGCAGATCCATAGAATTAGTTGCCTTTGTAATCCTACCTATTTTATTTTATACTCTTAGAAACATTATTCTGAGAAGGGATCCACAGATTCCACTATGGACCCCATAGGAGGTCTAGGACTCACAAAAAAGTCACATAGATATAGAGAAATATGGTCAGACCAGGGCAGAATACAACGTACTCCCAAACTAGCTTTTTTGGCCTCCATATCATAACACTGATCCATGATGAGCTTGCAGTCCATTAGAACTTCCATATATTTTATAGATTAACTGTTATCTAGCCATGTTTCCTTTGTTTTGTATATGCAAAGCTAAGTTCCTAAAACCAAATATAAAACTTTATATTCATTCTGATTACATTTCATTTTATTAGATTCAGCTCAATTTTGAAGTCTATCAAGGTTTTTTAGGTCCTGACTTTGTCATTCAGAATTGGCTAATCCTTCTAAATTTATAAAATATAAAAATTTGATCAATACCTTTATCTAAATCACCATTTAAAATAAGTTGCACAAGGTCTTAGAAGCAGGAAGACCTAGCCCACATCTCTCTTTTTTCTGTATGCTTGCTCTCTCAAATCAATGTCTCATCTTTGTCTTTGTACCCATAACCTGATACGTGGTAGGTACTTGATAAAAGTTTCTTGAATTTAATTTATTATTGAAATACATCAAAGCATTCATAGGTTCTTGTCTACTTGGGCATAAGGTCATAAGGTCCTATTTTTAAATAGCACATAAAAACAGTCTAACAGGTTAAATTTTATAGATTACCCCTGCTAATACCTTATTTTAGATGCCTAACTGGAAAAAAAATCTCTCATATTTTAGTTTCACACTTTAAAACAACTCATCTATTTTTTAAACTACCATTTTGTCTTTAGATCCAGCCAGAACCAGGAAAATCAAGACAATTGTGCAAGAGGTAGTAGATGGGAAAGTAGTTGCCTCCGAGGTTCGAGAAATTGAAGAAGAAATATAAGGCACCCCAAATTAGCTCCGAATATCAACTCCTGAATCATGAAGGAGAAATTCACAAGAAGAAACATTACAATTATAAGGCTCTTGGTTTTTTATTGGCTTTTTATCAGCTTTCATTCTCTGTTTCTTTCTGTGCCTGCTAATATTGTTTTAAAGAAAATGAGCTCTATTCTCCTTTGGTTGTTTTTAGTCCTTTGGGACAAGGAATATACTAATGGAAGCCAATATGACCTTTTAACAAATGGATTTTGCCTTTTAGACTTCAGTACTCAAAGAAACCATTTAATACTCATATTTCTGTTAGCTGGAGGATATAGAGAATGAATGGGAAAGAGGTAAAGAAGAAGCAGGTGAAGAAGAAACAGTCAAGTTTATTCTACTGATATTATCTCTTAAGACATGTGAATGAATAGAAAAAATCATTATATAAGTTTGTAAGCGAATTTTTAAAAGGTAATATTCATTTTCATCTTTAGTTATTCTATGCATTATTTCTTTAACTTTAAAATAAGATTGCAAATGTGATAGTATGTTAGTTAGTAAGTTTCATATATTCAACATTTATGATTAAAAGAGACAATATATATATTTTAAAGCCCAAAGAGTCTGTGATGAGACTGGGGGGTCAAGAAGAATGAAAGTTTAGGGTTTTGCTTTTGAGTCTTTTTTTCATGAGTTTTACAGAATCACAAAATATTCCAAATTGGAAAGGGTTCAGAGGTCATCTAGTACAATCAATACTGGAATAAAAATCTTCTCCCAAAATGCCTGAGAATCAGTCTTTGAAACATAGCTTAAAGACCTCCTTTGGGAAGGAAATTACTACTTCCTAAACCAACTCTTTCCATTTTGGAACAGCTCTCTTTCCTAGGAAGCCTAAATTGTCCTCTCTGCAAATTCCGCTGAGGTTACAGAAACAAGTCTAATCCATCTTCAGTTAGTCAACAAGCATTTAGTAAGTATCCAAATATGATTCAGGCACTGTGCTAAGTACCAAAGATTCAAAAGAAGGCAAAAGACAGTCTCCGTTCCCAAGGAACTCACAGTCTAAAAGGGAGAAAAAAGCAATATATATATATATATATATATATATATATATATATATATATATATGTACAAAGACAATATATATACAAGATAAATTGGAGATAATCAAAAGAGGAAAGGTACAAACATTAAGGAGAATCAGGAAAAGCTTCTTCCCAAAGATGAGATTTATGTGAGACTTGAAGGAAGCCAGAGAATTTTAAAAGAGATGAGATGGGAGAGAATATCAGTCATGGCAGGCAGCAAGTAAAAATGGTTGGAGCAGGAGATGGAGTGTCTAATGGGAAGAACAGCAAGAAGGCACAGTAAGATAGTAGAGTACATGGGACAGGAGGGGAGCAGTGAAAGAAGTTAGAAACTGGAAAGGATGGAAGGGCCCTAATTATGAAAGGATTTGAAAACCAAGCAGAGGGTTTTATATTTGATTCTGGAGGCAGCTGGAATTTGTTGAGTGGTCAGGAGGGGTGACATGGTCAGACTTATGCTTAAAGAAGATCATTTGAAGTGGGGAAAGACTTCAAGCAAGGAGACCCAACCAATAAGCTATTTCACTATGCCAGGTGTGAGATGGTAATAGCCTGAATAAGGGTGGTGGTAGTGTCACAAAAGAGAAGGGGCATATTTGAGAGATGTTGTAGAGATCGAAATGACAGGACTTGCCAAATGATTGGATGGGGGGCGGTATTAAAAGAGAGTGCTAGCCCTTCAAATACTTTAAGGTAGCTCTCTTGTCCCTAAGATTTTTATTTTCCAACTAAATATTGTTCCTTCCATCAATTCTCATCTGACATGAATTCAAGGCACTTTCAGAATCCTAGTCACCTTTTTTTGGAAAACCAATTTATTAATATTTTCTTAGATTGTAAAGTCCAGAACTAAACACAATACTCTGTGTTTTGTTGTACCAGAGCAAAGTACAAGAAGACCTAACAGTGCTCTTGTACTAGATAAAATGTCCTTCTTTAAGCAACCAATTGCACTGAAAGGAATTTCTTGACAACGATATGATAGATGTTCTTAATGAAAGGCAGCATAAAGTAGTATAGAGAGAGTTGGTCTTGGAAGCAGGAAGGCTATGGTTCAGATTTTACTTTTGACATGTGTGAGGCAGGGCAAGATATTTAATTTCCAAATGGCCCACTCAATTTAGTTCTAAGACCATAAATTGCTAAGTAGGTGCCTATTTCTACTAGTAATTTCTTACAACAGTGAAATCTTAAGTGTGGTTTTTAAATGTTTTGGTGACTTTAGAGGACTTCAACTTTTTTGAAATCTATTGCATGTCTCCTTGACCAAGCAATAAAATGTTACTGACGTAAATATCAGGAAAATATAAATAAAATGTATTTGTTGCTAACAATTCATGGTATTTGTTGGTGCGAGGGAATTATTGGTTGTCTGCAATTTTTAATAGAATAATTAATTTTTGGATAATAAGGATGAAGATGGAAGAAACTATAAGAATTATAATAAACTCTCTACCATTTTTATGTTGCTCCTTTGATTACAAATGTAATAATAGTTCCATGGATGGATGGTAACAACTATAGTATTTGCTTTCAGACAGGAGCCTTTATTATGGCTGGTAAGAAATTCACCACTAAAGACAAGTGAAAATGGAAGATAGAAAAGTACCGAATTCAGAAATAGGATTGGCACGCAAGTTTCAAGTAACAAAAGAATCAATTTATAGCAATATCTAAAGCTCAACTTCATTTTAAAAGACCCCAGAGAACCCGAGCCAGCATTTGTGCCTATGATTCCATTCATGGAACACAGAATGGAATGCTCTTATTTAAACCAGAAGAAATTAGAAGGGCAGTACAACACAGTGATAAGCACATTGGAACTGGAGCCAGATGACCTTGATTCAAATCTTGACTATGCTTATATTTATATACTTATGCTTATACTTAGTATGTGTGAGACCTTGGGTAAGTCATTTCACTTAGGTCTCCTATAGTTATAGATATATGACTTCGAATAGAGCAGTTAATGAAATGAAATTAAGGAATTCCCCAATTCTGAATTTCTGCTCCATTATGCCACTTCCTGGACTTGCAAAGAGGACTTTATATTTCCTCTTAGTTAAGTTCACATTGCCCTACTCTCCACCCAAAAAAGTTTGGATAAGGGCCCTTATCATAAACCAAACAACAGAATATTGACCGGGAATGGCATATCTGCTTAGATTGAAATGTCAGAATAGTTTTAGAACTGAAAGAAGCCTTTGAGGCCTTGCCACCCTCTTACTTTAAAGCTGAAATTGAGGCTTGTAGAGGTTAAATGACTAGACTGACTCCAAATTGAATGGTAAAGGTAGGGAGAGAAAGGGATCAGCCCCTGAGGTGGGATTTGAACCCTGTTCATGACTCAAGAGTTAAGTTTTCTTTCCATCGTTTCATACTGCCTCCTGAAAATTTTTGCTTGTTTTTTTTTTTGTT
>NC_058133.1:191703006-191720079 GCF_016433145.1 Gracilinanus agilis
ATATATACATATATATATATATGTACAAAGACAATATATATACAAGATAAATTGGAGATAATCAAAAGAGGAAAGGTACAAACATTAAGGAGAATCAGGAAAAGCTTCTTCCCAAAGATGAGATTTATGTGAGACTTGAAGGAAGCCAGAGAATTTTAAAAGAGATGAGATGGGAGAGAATATCAGTCATGGCAGGCAGCAAGTAAAAATGGTTGGAGCAGGAGATGGAGTGTCTAATGGGAAGAACAGCAAGAAGGCACAGTAAGATAGTAGAGTACATGGGACAGGAGGGGAGCAGTGAAAGAAGTTAGAAACTGGAAAGGATGGAAGGGCCCTAATTATGAAAGGATTTGAAAACCAAGCAGAGGGTTTTATATTTGATTCTGGAGGCAGCTGGAATTTGTTGAGTGGTCAGGAGGGGTGACATGGTCAGACTTATGCTTAAAGAAGATCATTTGAAGTGGGGAAAGACTTCAAGCAAGGAGACCCAACCAATAAGCTATTTCACTATGCCAGGTGTGAGATGGTAATAGCCTGAATAAGGGTGGTGGTAGTGTCACAAGAGAGAAGGGGCATATTTGAGAGATGTTGTAGAGATCGAAATGACAGGACTTGCCAAATGATTGGATGGGGGGGGGGTATTAAAAGAGAGTGCTAGCCCTTCAAATACTTTAAGGTAGCTCTCTTGTCCCTAAGACTTTTATTTTCCAACTAAATATTGTTCCTTCCATCAATTCTCATCTGACATGAATTCAAGGCACTTTCAGAATCCTAGTCACCTTTTTTTGGAAAACCAATTTATTAATATTTTCTTAGATTGTAAAGTCCAGAACTAAACACAATACTCTGTGTTTTGTTGTACCAGAGCAAAGTACAAGAAGACCTAACAGTGCTCTTGTACTAGATAAAATGTCCTTCTTTAAGCAACCAATTGCACTGAAAGGAATTTCTTGACAACGATATGATAGATGTTCTTAATGAAAGGCAGCATAAAGTAGTATAGAGAGAGTTGGTCTTGGAAGCAGGAAGGCTATGGTTCAGATTTTACTTTTGACATGTGTGAGGCAGGGCAAGATATTTAATTTCCAAATGGCCCACTCAATTTAGTTCTAAGACCATAAATTGCTAAGTAGGTGCCTATTTCTACTAGTAATTTCTTACAACAGTGAAATCTTAAGTGTGGTTTTTAAATGTTTTGGTGACTTTAGAGGACTTCAACTTTTTTGAAATCTATTGCATGTCTCCTTGACCAAGCAATAAAATGTTACTGACGTAAATATCAGGAAAATATAAATAAAATGTATTTGTTGCTAACAATTCATGGTATTTGTTGGTGCGAGGGAATTATTGGTTGTCTGCAATTTTTAATAGAATAATTAATTTTTGGATAATAAGGATGAAGATGGAAGAAACTATAAGAATTATAATAAACTCTCTACCATTTTTATGTTGCTCCTTTGATTACAAATGTAATAATAGTTCCATGGATGGATGGTAACAACTATAGTATTTGCTTTCAGACAGGAGCCTTTATTATGGCTGGTAAGAAATTCACCACTAAAGACAAGTGAAAATGGAAGATAGAAAAGTACCGAATTCAGAAATAGGATTGGCACGCAAGTTTCAAGTAACAAAAGAATCAATTTATAGCAATATCTAAAGCTCAACTTCATTTTAAAAGACCCCAGAGAACCCGAGCCAGCATTTGTGCCTATGATTCCATTCATGGAACACAGAATGGAATGCTCTTATTTAAACCAGAAGAAATTAGAAGGGCAGTACAACACAGTGATAAGCACATTGGAACTGGAGCCAGATGACCTTGATTCAAATCTTGACTATGCTTATATTTATATACTTATGCTTATACTTAGTATGTGTGAGACCTTGGGTAAGTCATTTCACTTAGGTCTCCTATAGTTATAGATATATGACTTCGAATAGAGCAGTTAATGAAATGAAATTAAGGAATTCCCCAATTCTGAATTTCTGCTCCATTATGCCACTTCCTGGACTTGCAAAGAGGACTTTATATTTCCTCTTAGTTAAGTTCACATTGCCCTACTCTCCACCCAAAAAAGTTTGGATAAGGGCCCTTATCATAAACCAAACAACAGAATATTGACCGGGAATGGCATATCTGCTTAGATTGAAATGTCAGAATAGTTTTAGAACTGAAAGAAGCCTTTGAGGCCTTGCCACCCTCTTACTTTAAAGCTGAAATTGAGGCTTGTAGAGGTTAAATGACTAGACTGACTCCAAATTGAATGGTAAAGGTAGGGAGAGAAAGGGATCAGCCCCTGAGGTGGGATTTGAACCCTGTTCATGACTCAAGAGTTAAGTTTTCTTTCCATCATTTCATACTGCCTCCTGAAAATTTTTGCTTGTTTTTTTTTTTTTTCCCCCTTTGGGAGAAAAACTGGCAAGCAAAGAATTGCTGTGAAGGACCCAGAAAGGCAACCCACATCCCAGTGATAGCACACTCTGGGTGCACTTATACATTTTCCAAGCTCAAACTGTTCTAAATAACTAAGGTTATTTTAAATCAATAAATGTTAGAGATACTAGACCACAAGAGGAGACATTAATTTTTTACCTATTGCAAGGGTGCCATCTACTGGCATCTCAAGAAATAAGCCTTAGAAAAATCAGGAAATTTGTAAAAATAATTTTAGATGTTCAGGAAATTTCTAAAAGCAAGCTTTCAGGAAAGAGTAATCTCAATCTTTTAAAGCAATATTGATTCACAATTGAATGATTTACATATAAGGCTTACCCAGAACTCAAGGGCCAGTTTTGTATTGATTACAGGGAAATAGAGAATAATCAACTATCTGGGAATCAAAGCTTCTGAAGCCAATCTGAAAAATTCAGCTAATGAACATATTTCTTTTTCTCAAATATTCAAATAATTTAGACCAGTGATGGGCAAACTACGGCCCACGGGCCAGATGCGGGCCCCCTGAAATGTTCTATCCCATTGGGTGACATTGTTCCTAATCTGACAAATACAATGAGTAGGATACAATACAATGAAACTTTGAAAGAGTTGCCTTAGAAACAGACCAACAGATGAGCATTTCCTTTCCTTTGGCCCCCTCTTTAAAAAGTTTGCCCATCACTGATTTAGACAATGTTGTATAGTTTGGGTTTTCCATTTTTTTGTTTTCCATAGAAAAGCCAAAAATTCAAGTGAGCAAACATTTATCACCTCCTAAAGATAATTTGCATCCCGGATGCTGGGGAAGATACAAAGATGAAAAACGAAACACCATCAGTGCCTGCCACTAAGTTTACAATCTCATAGGGGTCGGATGTGGATACAGTCACGAATTACTGTGTTGCAATGAGAGAGGCAACAGGGTATAGTGGATAGAGAGCTGGCCATAGAGTCGAGTTCATATTTCCAACTGAGTATCTCTGCCTGGTAGTCTTTCTGAATTAATTAAAAAACATTTATTAAGGATTTACTATGTGCCAAGCACTGTGTTGGCATCTTATTCACTATGTTCTTTTTTTTTAACCCTTGCTTTCTAGCTTAGAATCAATACTGTGTATTGGTTTCAAGGCAATAGAGTAGTAAGGGCTAGACATTGGAGGTTAAGTGACTTGCCCAAGGGTCATCCAACTAGGCTGTATCTGAGGCCACATTTGAACCCAGGACCTCCCATCTCTTGGGCTAGTTCTCAATCTACTGAACCACCTAGTTGCCCTCCAATATGTTCTAAAATAAACTCCTCTTCCCCCAAAAAAACTATTCCTTCTCCTGACTTTACTTACTTGTCTAATTTTTTCAAACGATACCACCTTTTTCTGAGTTATCTGTGTTTGAACATTTAGAATCATCTTTGACTGTTCCCTTCATCTTCCCCTCATCTTCCCCTCATCGATCTATTGCCAGCTTAGTGGAGAGAATGAGGGACTTGCAGGAACTATCAGTAGATGAGAAGTTAGGAAGGGTCTTATAGCTGCTAGAGATCTATAAAGTTATTCCTGTTGAGCCAAAGATGTGGGAAACATCTAACTCTGGTTGGACACTAGGGCCTGAACTTAGGATACTTGGAAGAATGGTAGGCAACTGGTGCTCTTGTGCCTGAAGAAGCCAGCCCACACCTGGTGAGGAAACAGAGTGTGATGATAGTATGAATGTGCAAGATCAGATGGATCTGGAAGGAGAAGTGGTGGTGTACCGATAAGGTTGGGATTTGTTGATGGGGGTTTCCCCTTATGGGAAAAAAAATTGTGACTGTATGGTTAGGTGCTTATGATTCTGTAGGACCCACAACAGGGGACACTGACTAATTATACAGTTTTTTTCCAGACACAGCCCAGAGCTGCTGGGATTTAGAACTGAAAGAGATCTTAGAGATCTTTGAATCCAACTTTTACATGTTATAGAAGAGGAAATGGAGGGAGACAGAGGGTGAGTGATTTTCCCATAGTTATACAGCTGGTAAGTGTCAAAGGTGAGACCTGATTCAAAGTCCAGAGCTCTATTCACTACACCATCTCTTCTTCCCATCCCACATTCCATTCCTGATTCTCTCATATTTATTTTTGGATCAAATTAATAAATAGCTCTATAAGTAAGTAAAGGTTATAGCTCTGAAACAATAAAGCTCTGTACAAATGGAAGCTGTGACCTAGCTCTAATCTCTCACCTGAGTTCTAGTCCAGCATCTCTAACCACCTCTTGTAGTTCCACCTGAATGTTCCATCAGTCTTTTAAACTCAATCAGTCTCAAGCAGAAGTCATTACACGCGCACAAACACACACACACTCCACTCTTCTATCTGTTTCTTCTCTCAAATCCACTTCTCTGTCTTTTTCAACCCTTACCTTCTGTCTTTGTGTTAGTTCTAAGACAGAAGAGCAGCCAGGGCTAGGCAATTGGGGTCAAGGGACTTGCCCAGGCTCACACAGCAGGTCCTCCCAACTGCAGGCTAACACTATTCACTGCACTACCTGTCTGCCCCTCCTCTATCTTTATCTCCCTTCAGACCCACTCCTCCTCTTAACTTTCCTCTGTCTGTGGAGGATGGCGCTTTATAGTCACCCAGGTTCACAATTTCTGAGTCATCCTTGACTCTTTCCTCATACTCATCCTCCCCATATCTAATCAGTTGTAAGTTCTTATCAGTTCCTCCTCCCCTTTGCTCATTGTTCCATTCTTTCCATTCATGTAGGCACTGTCCTAGTTCAGGTCTTCATCACTTCTTTCCTGAACTATTATGAAAACCCATCCCTGCTTCTTTTATGTCACCTTCCCACTCCATTCTCCACACAGCTGCCAAAATAATTTTTCCTGGGACACAGGTCTAACTGTGTCACCCCCTACTCAAAAATGTTTGGTGTCTGACTCCCTATTGTCTTGAAGATAAAATGCAAACTCTCCATCTTGGCTCTTAAAGCTTTCTACAATTTAGCTCTAACTGAATTTTTGGCACTTACCTCATATTACTCACCTTTACTGACTCTGTACTAGTCAAGTTGGAACAGTTTATGACTGTTCCCTAAACTAATTATTGCATCTCTCATCTCCACACATTCATCCGTGTTATCCCTTCATTTAGAAGGTACTTCCTCCCCACCTCTGCTTTTTAGAATCATTATCTTCATTCAAGTCTTGTCTCAGTTGCAATAAGCTTCTCCTGATCAGACTCTCCCTGCTTACTTAGTACTCTCTCTCCCTCCTAATAATTGGCATTTAACATCGTTAAAGTGTTTTACATTCTTTTCTCATTTGGTCTTTACTATGAGGTGAGTACTGTAGATATTCTCCCCATTTTATAGATGAACAAATTGAAAGAAAGTAACTTGACCATGTTCATATGACTATCAGGTACCAGAAGTAGGATTTTAATTCAGTTTTCTCTTGATTGAGTTTAATGTTCTTTTTATTATATTGCCAATATACCGTATCCTCCAATATGGATTTTAGTTCTCTGAAGGCAAGGCACTTTTATTTTTGTATTCCAGTAGCCAGAAGAGTGTTTTATACGTAACAGGTACTTAATAAATATTCATTTAATTAAATTGAATAATTCTTTTGAGGAAGAAAGGAAGAAAAATCATGCTTAACGAAAGTGATACGATTGCATGGGGAGTTCTCAGATAATCTCAGCTATTAAAAGAATCTGTACAAAATTTTAAAGGAGAACATAAGCAACGAAAAATAATTCATATTTATAAAATGCTTTATGGTTTCCAAAGTAGTTTTCTCAGAACAATACTATGATTCTGAGAATACAAGTCTCATCCTCATTTCTCTTTAGCCCCTATTTGCTCTGCCAAGGAGAATGATTTTCATGCTGTGTCAGGTCTTGCCTGACAAGAGTAGGGGGTCTTCGAAGGCAGGTAAGAAGAATGATTGTGAAAGAAAGATAAAGAGAATAAAACGGGATCAGGTGGGCCAGACTTGCTGCTGACTAGCAAGGGCAATTTTATTGAGAATAATCATGATTTTTATAGGAGGAGAAAAACAAGTTGGGGTTTCTACCCAACCTTTCCATACACATGATAACAGGTAATGTTTATATGGCAACAGGCAATGATTAACAGAGACCTTAAGTGATCCCAATGCAATCTGCCATACATCAGTGATTTATCAGGTATATGTTGTGCAGGGGTCTGAGAGATGGGAGGAGTCTCCATAGGTTACCTGATACAATACAAGGGTTTCCCTGGATTACATGATACATACATAAGAGCTTACCTGAATTATATACACATACAGGGATTTCAGATTTTGGACACAACATGACCTAGATGCAGAAGGAGAGAAGGGAGGGGGAATGTGACTGGGGACTTTCTGTTCTATGTACCTGAGCTTTGCCAAAGGGTCTCTGGACCCGATCTTTGCTCAGGGGTCTCAGTCCACTACAATGCTAGAAATGACAGCACAAGAATAAATAATAAGGAATCTAAACCTAAGATAAATAAATATTATAAGACTATTTAGCTGCCCTCAATTAATTGGAGGCATTTAGGCCAGATGAACTACAAGCTTATAGAAATACATCTGGTAACTTGGGGAGAAGGAATCAAAAAGAGTTCCATTTAGTACATGGGTCAAACCTTGATTGAAAATAAAGATTCTTTTAAAAAAAAAACCTTAACTTCTGTGTATTGGCTCATAGGTGGAAGATTGGTAAGGGGTCGATGTGGTCAAGTGACTTGTCCAGGGTCACACAGCTGGGAAGTGTCTGAGGCCAGATTTGAACCTAGGACCTCCCATCTGTAGGCCTGACTCTCAATCCATTGAGCTACCCAGCTGCCCCCAAAATAAAGATTCTAAGAGAGAAGTATAGCCTAGAAAAGACTGGTGAGGGACTTGGGAAGGGACACATGATGGTTGTCTTTAACTACTCATCTGCTAATTTGCTTCCACCTTTTCAGCCAAAGAGAGTTCTCTTCATTTTAGAAATGGTTTAATAAACATAGGAGTATTTTGCTTTTATCTATGTAACTCTAGCACATAGCATCATACCTGGCACAAAGTCAGTACTTAATGCAGTCTATTGTTTGATAGTTAAAATGACGATGATTAAGGGGGAATCAAAGCTCATGTGTGGTGAAGAGATTTAAAAAGGGAGTACCTTACATCATTAGATGAGTTCAAGTTTCTTGATTACAACCAAGGATACAAAAAGAACTTTCAGATGTAATTGCAAAACTGATATTGTTGATCTTAAAAGAATCAGAGAGGAAGGGGACAGAAGCAATATTGGAATTAGCATTTAACAAATATTATAATTTTTCAAAATAAGAAGCAGGTACCAAATACCATATATTGGCAAGTTTGATGTGTCAGACATTTAGAACAATTCATTTTATAGAAAAGATGTGAGCACTTAGAAAGAGAAGTGAATCACTAGAAGTCATCTTGCGTCTATTATAAATAAGACATGCCAGATTAATTAATTAATGAGGCTAAAAGATACTATGGGCAGCTTGGTGGTGTAATGGATAGGTCTGGAGGCAGGAAAACCTGAGTTTAATCTGGACTCAGATACTTATTATTAGTGTGACCCTAGGCAATTCATTTAACTCTGTTTGCCACCGTTTCCTCATCTTTAAAATGGGATAGAGAAGGAAATGGCAAACCACTCCAATATCTTTGCCAAGAAAATCACAAATGAACTGTCAGATATGATTGAAACAACTCAAAAACAAACAAAAAAAAGACTCAGGTTATGATTAATTTAGGTTGAATAGGAAAATTGATGAAATACAATTCCTTTTTGGTAGAGCAATAAAGGATTAAGAGTACATAATGTGGAATGTTTAATTAATTTTTTCCTTTCATTCAATTCCATTGGACAAACATTTATTAAGTACCTACTGTAAGGTACTATGCTAGGTGCTGGAAATGCAAAGTTAAAAATTTTAAATTATCCTCAAGGAACTCATAATCTATTGCAATGATGGCAAACCTTTTAGAGATCAAATGCCCAAACTGCAACCCTCACAATGGATTTGAGGCCCACACTTTACTCAGACAGGGGAGGGAGGAACCACTCCCTTTGGGCTGCTGGGCAGAGGGTGGGTGATGTGACAAATGTCCTCAGGTGCTTGTGGAGAGGGGGAAGGGAGCAGCCCCCTCTGGCACACTCCAGCACTCATGCCATAGATTTACCAACATGGATCTATTGGGAGGAAACAACATAGACATAAATAAGTACCAAAAACAATATTGAGGTGTGCTTGTAAATGTTTAGTAAGCAGGTGTCAAAGGGGAAATATATTTTCTACACATTTAATCTATATGATTTACATTTTCTCTATCATTTTCCTATGTTTAGACTTTAGACCATCATCAAATCAAGCCCTAATGTGTAGCATTTGCCCATCTCCAAGGTATAAATACTCACACCGAAAATTTAACAATTGACTCTACAGAATGAGTATAAACTGACTCTAGCATACCCCAAATCAAAATAGTCTGGATGGAGAGAGGAAAAATGAAATAATTAATGGAGTGGATTCAAGAAGGGCTTCAGGCAAAGGGTAAAATTTGAGCTGAGTTTTGAAGGAATCCAGGAAACCTGGAAGTCTAAAATGTCAAATTGATTCAGAGTCATATTCCTGGCAAGTAACCTCTTTCCTCATTGTCACAAGTAAGGATTCTATCATGGGGGACATAATAAAAATAATTTTTTTTTAAAAAAAGAGCAATAATTTTTTTTAGAATTTAAAATGTCTTTATTTGAATAAGAATGCTTAGGATTTATAGGTTTAAATCACCATGGAGACTGTTCAATTGTCCTTCATAACTAGCATGAATGGATTGTTAGGCGATTAATGAAATAGAACAGGGATAACAGTCAATAAATCCTTATAAGGGGCACCTAAATGACTCAGTGGATAGAGAGCCAAATCTAGAGGTGGAAGGTTCTAGGTTGAAATCTAATCTCAGATGTTTCCTTTTATTTCCTTTCCAAGTCATTTAACCCCAATTTCCAGTTCTAAACTGATGAATCCTGCTCACAAAACTGTCTGAAGAAGTGAGTCATATTTTTTGTGTTTGTTTGTATTATCTATCTTGGGACTTCTCTTACTGCTCTTCTGCCTTGAAATCAATACAGAGTATCGATTCTAAAACAGAAGGTAAGGGCTTTTTTAAATGCCTGTTGATTATTTCATTCTGCTAAGCTGTACTACAAGATGATATATTTCCTTCCTTGTTTGCTTTTATGAGCTTTCATAAAATAAAAATAGTAGCATCACCCTTTTGAAGGAGTAATTTTAGGGCATGTTTTTGTGATGACATTTTAAAATATTTAATTACATTTTGATTACTGATGTACCATGATGTTCATTAGGCTTGCCACACAAGATGACGACCTTCTATACAGAGGAGGTGGGAGAACCCATGATGAAAATAATTCTGGATGGCCAGGAAAATGAATCATAAGCATACACATTTTAATTTAGTAGAACTTAGGAAATCGTTGTGGTTTTTTAAAAGCCCGTACTTAATAATCAATTCCAAGACAGATAATATAAACAAACACAAAAAATACGACGAAGTTCTTCAGACAGTTTTGCAACCAGGATTCATCAGTTCAGAGTTGGAAAGTGACCATGCAAGGCAAGGAAGAAGAGAAGAAGCATTTATTAAAATCTGTTGTATGCCAGATAGACAGCTAGTTGGCACAATGGTTAGAGAGCTGGGCTTAGAAGCAGGGAAACGTCTTCCTGAGTTCAGATCTGCCCTCCAACCCTTATTAGCCACATTACCCTTGGCAAGTCACTTAACCTTACTTGCCTCAGTTCGTCATCTGTAAAATGAATTAGAGACAGGAGGTCCTGTGTTCAAATCTAGCTTCAAATACTTTCTAGGTGTGTGACTCTGGGCAAGTCACTTAACCTTTATTGCTTTTCAACTGATACTTAGTCTCAATTCTAAGACAGAAGGTAAGGGTTTGTTTGTGTATATGTTTTGTTTTGTTTTTTAATTAATTCTAAAAAGAAATGGCAAACCACTCCAGTATCTTTGTCAGGAAAACTCCAATTTGGATCTTGAGTAGTCACGCACAACTCAAAACAACTGAACAAGCAAGCAAGAATACCAGACACTGTGCTAAGCACTTTATAATTGTGATTTCACTTGATCCTCATAACAACCCTGGAATATTATAATTCCCATTTTACAGATGAGAAAACTGAAGGAAATAGAGATGAAGTGATTTTCCCAGGATCACATAGCTAATAGGTGTCTGAGACTGGATTTTACTCAGATGTTCTCAATTCCAGGTCTAGAACTCTATCCACTATACCACCTAACTGACTTTGGAGTTATGGAAGCCAACCTCCTAATTTTATATATGGGGAAACTGAGACACAGAGAAATTCATTGACTTGCTCAAAGCCATACAGATAAGAAGTGGTAGAGCTGAGACTTAAATTCAGGTCATTTGGATTCAAATCCAGTATGCTCTATAGACAGTTTAGCAAGATGAAGTTAATTCTCCATCTCACAACTCCAAGGCTAGGGGCAATGAGCCCCTTCACTGTTTCTGCAGGGGTGGGAGAACTGAAGAATGTTCATTTGGGGAGGGGCAGCCCCTTGCTTGGGAGGGTGTGCTGTGGCATCCTTAAGAGCTGAAACTGGCAACAAGACTGAATACAAATAAGAAGAAGGATGGGAATAGCTGTAGGGGAAGGTAGGTTACAGTAGGGAGGAGTGGCCAATCCACGTCTTAGTCACTGTTATCCATCACCTTCAGGGTACAGGGCTCAGAAACATTATGAAAAGCATGATTGGAGGACATGATCATTGAAGGTTTCGTGGACACAGGTGTCATGTAACTCAGGTCATTGACTTAAGCAATAGAGTTACTTAAATTTACCAGATAATTGAGATGAGACAAATTTCTTCATTTGACTCAACCTCAAATGTTGCCATAATATAACTTTGCATAATGTCCCACAAAAGTGTTCTAAAACATACTGGAGCTGTCACAGAGCAATGAAAAGAGTGTTGGATCCAGAATCAGGAAGACCTCTGTTCAAATCCCCACCTCTGCCACTTAGTACTTTGGTGATTTAGCCAAGTCAATTATTGTAGTTGAGGCTCATTTTCCTAATCTATACAATGCATCTGAAATAGAGATCGTGACTTTTCCCATTGCAGTTCCAATATACTGCAAGTTGGCATAAGAAATTAAATGAGAATTTGGGGGGAATTGCAGACAATATGCAAAGATCAGCAGATGACACAGAAAAAAATGTAGACACTCAGAAATACATAAAATATGTGTAAAGCATTGTATAATGGCAACATATTTTATCATGTAATACCATAAATACATACAATTTCTTTTTTAAAGTTAAGACAAGTAAGAAGTTAGCTTGCAAAAAGAATCTGAAAGCCAGCAGACAACGCACAAAGGCAAGAAATGTAGTGATAAAAGTTTAGCAACTCAGAAATGCATAAAATGTATCTACTGCTATGCATAATTTTTCGAGAAGGTACTGTAAATACCCCTAAAAGAGAAGGAAAAGATTCAGACTTCTTTTCTGGTATGAAGGGAGGGTCAAAAAGTTTTTTGTGGATTTTCCAGATTGTGGGGACACATATTCCTAATCCCTGCCTGAAAGGGATACCTGTAATTTCCGTTTCTAAAACTATGATCCTGTATAGAGTAGACAGACTTATAAAGCTGGTATCAAGAAGATAGGAGTTTGAATCCCACTTCTGGCATTTGCTCCACAACTACAGGCAAAGCCTCTTTACTTCTGAGCCTCGGTTTCTTCATCTATAAAATGGAGATAGTAATACCTGTAATACCTACTTTACAGAGCTGATGTGGGACTCTAGTGACAGAATGTCATAGAAAGACAACAAGTATCTTAGTATGATATTGAATAAGTCACAACTTTTGGAGCCTCAGTTTCCTCATCTTGAAATTTTAGAGACTGGACTAGCTGATCTTTAAGGTTCCTTCCAGCTTTAAATGACACATTGTAGATCCATATCTATTTTAAGCTAGCATTTATACAGCACTTTAAAATTTTGCAAAATGTTTTACAACTATCTCTATCTCATTTCATCCTTTCAATGACCATGGAAAGTAGATGCTAGTTTGGTATCTCATTTTACAAAGAAGGAAACTGAAGCAACCAAAGGTTAAATGATTTGCCCAGGATCACACAGCTTAGTAAGAACTTAGGATTGGATTTGAACTTAGGTTTTCCTAACTCCAGGCCCAGTGCTCTATTCACTCTATTATCATTTAGTTGTCTCTCATAATAAATCTACATGGGTTTTCTTTTTTTTTTTTTTTTGGAAGCTTTGCACTGAAACAATGAAACCTGCTAAAAAAAGAAAATAACTCTAATTCATGAAATGACAAGTATTTTAGATAATCTTTAGATAGTTCAAATTTTAAGTCAAATAAATTTCCAACACCTTGGGGTTTGTGACTTCTCTGTCTGGCTCCTCCTCTCACTAATTAATGCCGATTACAACCTCACTATCCCCTGGAACTGATATGGCTGAAAAATTCACACCCTGATAACCATCTTAGTTGATGTGCCTCTCTAAAATCATATGCCAATGCCAGGACATAGTAGGTGCTTAATAAATGCCTATTGATGGAAATAGTTAATATTCCTTACAAGCATTGATATTTAATTCACTAATTAACAATATTTTATTAATAATAATTTATATACTTTTATATTTAAGTTTATATATTCTTATATACTTAACCAAAAGTTATCAAAATTCAATTTAATCTAACATTTATTAAAAATCCATATTATGTCTACTGTTCTGGAAATAACTGAACATTTATTAAACTCCTATCATGTGCAAGGCATTGAGCTAGGCACTAGAGGTTCAAATACAATAAACTAAACAATCCCTACTTGGGAAGAAGCTGATATTCTAATAGGGGAGAGACTAGAATACACCACTCAGCTCCAAAAAACGTAAAACTGTCTCTGTTGTCTAAGGACCTTACATTTTCTTAGAGACATACAACATATACACAAGTAAACAATTCTAAAATATATGCAAAATAATTTCAAAAGTAAGAGAATGCAAATATTAGGAGCAAAGGGTGAGAGAATCAGGGAAGGGGCATCTGAGCTGTGCTTTAAAGGAATGTAGGGGCCTTACCAGGAGGAGTTTGGAAAGGGGCACATTTCCAACACCCAAAGTATAAATTATGTCTTTAATCAAATCACATTATGGAACAAGATATTTATTCTTGCACAAAGTGTCTGAGATTTTTCTCATACAAAAATAGATCATAACACTGGATGAGTGATTGATCTGAAAAAATAAAATATAAACTAAAATTAGCTTGCCATGTAGACATAATTTATTCAACTTGGGGAAAATAGCAGGTAATTGAAAGTTTTTTTATGTTTAAAAGAATTCTAGTAATTTATATTATCTTGAATTAGAATCTTAGAATTTCAGATCTATAGGATTACCATAAAGATGATATAGTCCAGGGGATCTTAAACTTGTTTGTGCTGTGGCTCCCTTGGGTGAAGCTTCTGGACCCCTTTCCTGAATAATGTTTTTAAATGCATAAAATAAAATACAGAGGATTATAACAAAAACCAATCATATTAAATATATATCTAATTACATGCATTATATATTGAATATAGTAAATTAAATTATATTAGATAAACAGACTCTGGGGAGGAATCCTTGATTTAATCTAACTCCTTTGTTTCATTTTATTTTATTTTTAAACCCTTATCTTCTCTTAGTCAATACTGTTTATTAGTTCCAAGGCAAAAGAAGAATAATGGTTATGTAATGTGGGTTAAGTGACTTGTCCAGTGTCACACAGCTAGGAAGTACTCTGAGGTCACATTTGAACCCAGGACCTCCCAGCTCTAAGCCACCTAGCTGTCCCCTAGCCCCTTCATTTAAAAAGGGGGTAATAGAGGCTCCAAGAGGTTAAATTTCTCATCCAATTATAAACAGTTAGTAAAAGGTGAAAATGAAACTTGATTCTTGAAGCCTTCAATAAGCATTGATATTTATTTTTTTGCAATTGCTGTTGATTGCTCATCTTTTTACAAGTGAATGAATACAATCTGGAAAAATTTTCACTAGCATTTGATATTGAGCTAAGTCAAGTGTTTTTTACTTCCCTATCCAGGTCCCAACTTCCTTCAAATCCTAACTTAAATCCTATCTTCTACCAGAAATCCTTCCCATTCCCACCCAATACTAGTGCCTTCCCTCCATAAATGTATTTATCCTCTTATAGCTTGTTTGTGCATAGTTGTTTGTGTGTGGTCTCTCTATTAGACTGTGAGCTCCTTGAGGGCAAGGAACATTTCTTTATTTGGGGAAGAAGGGGAGGGTTGCCTTTCTGATATCCCCAGCACAGTCCCTGGAACATAGTAGATAATGTAATAAATTTGATGACTTAACGAGTAAGAGAAATGCATATTATTTACACTCTTTTCTTGAAAGCCCAAAGCGTTTAGCAAGAAATAATGTTGGTTGCCAACAAGACAATCAGAAGGATTTTTATTCATCTAAATGAGAAATATATTTAATCCAATTAACATTTATTAAGTACCTCCTGTGCTAAGGCTATGTGCCTGAGTTTGATGGTACTTTTGCAACTCAAATGAACGCGTCTTAACTCGAAAGCTTCATAAGGAATATTGATACATATCATATTGCTCAACCTGCTATTCTCCATGACTCAGTAAAAGTGACTTTCCATTTAAATACATAGATTGGCAATTATCATTTGCTTTTTGAGACTTTTCACTTGCAGGGGTTTTTTTTTTCTGCCATAAATATAAAAAGTACCAGAAGACATTTTCACATGCGGGGGAAATAGGCTCTCCTCATACCCAAATGTATATATATGGTGGGTAGGAGGGTTGTGTTTTATAGATGTTTCATTTCTGTACAGTTTTATTAATCGCAAAAATTGTTGTGGATGTTCATTCATACCCACAACTCCATCAGCCTCTAGTTCCACATCAATGTGAGCTTTACGTGTCCATATTCAGCTAGTACCAGGCACTGGTGTTATGGAATCTTATAATAATGGATAGATAATCCACAAGGAAATGACTCTGAAATCCCAAAAGTTTATAGAATCATAATTGTTAGGACAGCAAAGAACCAGTCCAGTCCACTCATTTTCTAGATGTGATAACTGAAGCCTAGAGAGTGAAATTGACTTGCCCAAGTATATAGTGGAAATAGTCCAGTCTTTGGAGTCTGAGGATCTGAGTTTGAACTCCATCTCTGCCAACGATTACATCTGCCACTCTGGGAAGGTCACTTAAATTCCCTTTAGTTTCTTCATAGATTCAGTGAAATATATTTCCCATTGTCATATCATCTAAAAATCTGATAAGCATACTTTTGTTTCTGTCAGTCACTAATCAAAATTTTAAATAGCATGGAGATACTCAAGTCTTATCAATAAAGACCTACTTGAAGTCGACCTCAAACCAACAATGACTCTTCAGGTCTAGTCACTGAACCAGTTGTAGATCAGTCTTAATGAATTATCATCTAGTTCACATCTCTCTACCATTTCCAAAAGACCATCATGAGGGCCTGTACCAAATGCTTCTTTAAAATATAGGTAAACTGCATGTAATAACCCTGTCAAAAAAAAAAAAAGAAAAAAGGAAATAAGATTAGTCTGTCATGACTTGTTCTATTTTTTTTTCAACTCTTACCTTCCATCTTAAAATCAATACTAAGTAATGATTTCAAGAAAGAAGAGTGGCAAGGGCTAGTCAGTTGGGGTTAAATTACTTGCCCAAGGTCACATGGCTAGGAAGTATTTGAGATCAGATTTGAACCCAGGACTTTCTATCTCTAGGTCTGGCTTTTTATCCACCAAGGCACCTAGCTGCCCCCTTGACCTGTACTTGATGAACCCAGATTTTCTTTTCTTTATCAAATATCAAAATGAGAAAGTATTTTCATGGCCATCTAAGTCAATTCTTTCATTTTATAGCTAAGGAAACTGAGGGTCAGAGATTCAAATGACTCTATTAGATTAGCAAGACATTCAGGAAATATATTACCTTTTAAAATTTTATTGATATCTTTCCCCTCCCTTACTTTGAGAACCATCACTTTATTAACCCTATTAACACCCTATTAACAAAGTATAAAAAGAATAGAAGGAGGTTGTATCTCTTCTTGAGTCTGGCAAATACATGTTTATCAATTTTTGGTGGGTGCTCTCCATCCATTACAAGGAGTCTGTCATCCCTAAGTTTTAGGTCACCATCCAAAAATCCGAATTCCATTCTCATACTTCCTGTTTTAACCAGTTCAAATTATAATCAAATTTTCATTCATCTTCGTCTCTTGATTTCAGTGGCTAAAATGAATAGTGTCTCCTGTAGTCTTCTTTTCTTCGGTTTCTTGTCCAAAATTTTATCATTTAGGGCTATTTTTAGAGGGTTTTTTGAAGGAGGAGGAGGAGGAGGAGGAGAAGGAGGAAGATGAGGAGGAGGAGGAAGAGGAGAAGGAGGAGGAGGAGGAGAAGGAGGAGGAGGAGGAGGAGGAGGAGAAGGAGGAGGAGGAGAAAGAAAGAAGGAGG